>NC_137143.1:3470385-4070385 GCF_949319135.1 Squalius cephalus
AAGGCACTTAATATTTAATGGTGTTCGATGTAATTGCATTTAATAGATTATACTTTCAATAAAACATTTGCAATTGGTTTATAAAAGTTTTATGCATGTTTTGGCTGAGTTTCCGCTGCATTTGCACTGTTCTGACCAGCAGGGGTCACCAGTGTGTGGTGTTTCCAGCGATTCAAACCAGTGAATCATGTTGTGAATCAATTGGTTCAGTTGATTCAAAGTTTAGAATAGCTTTGTTTCTCCCATCACTAGTCATGTGATCTTAAATCATTGGCCTAATTGAGTCAACCTACCTACTGTATAAGAAAAACAATGTAATTTTTTTTCGGAAAGTAATATTAATTTCTTTAGTCGTCCTTTTTTGACGTTTATTTTTACTCTGCCAAATATATATATTATAACCAGGGCTTGACATGAACTTTTCTGCTCACCAGCCCCTGTGACTAGTGGTTTTCCAAAGTTACCAGCCACTCCGCATTTTCACTGGCCACAATCTTGACATCGATACCATGCGGAAAAACTGCCATATAGATATTTTTAATATTATCTCATAATTTGGCAGCAGGAATATTAGGCTGCTGTCACTTTAAGACCTGACACGGATCCATTATACTGTTACACGTGCGTTATCTTTCTCAACTGCTTATGTTCACTTTAAACATAACTGACTGTGTTTACGTGAATACTCGCTAAGACCAGCATTTTGACGTTATTGTGTGTGTGTTTGACTGTTTAAGTGCAGTAAGCAGCGAAAACGATCTCAGTTTAGCACTGAGAGGCGGCTTTATGCACGCGCACTTTGGGTCTGATCGCAAAACCTGAGGGAACGAGTCAAATTATACATGGTATGTAGCCTGGGTTTCCCCATGCTGCCTTACACGCAGCGCGATTTTATTTTAGGCAGCCTGGACACCATGGACCAGATTTTCCCCTCAAAAAGGGAACCAATCACAGAACAGGGAGGGAGCAGCAAGACGATGACGACGTCTATGTGACACACCGAAGCAGTTTGTTTATATCTATGGGTCCAACATGGCATCAAGTTATCTTTCCATGCAGCCTTAGATCGTGTTCTAAGTAGTTTAGAACGCAAGTTTATTTCGTCTTCTTCCTCGTCGAATTTCTGTCGCTCTACATACGTCATCTGGTATAACTGAAACGATTGGCTATGAGCTATTTGATAGACATTCGTAGCGCCCAATAAACGGCTCTGGGCATTCGTAAACCACGCCTCAAATACGAGAAAATGAACATGTGGCTCCCAGACCACGTCTCAATGAGAAAGAGGTCTGACGTTAGCCAGGCTACACGATATGCACAATCCCACGCTGAAATTCAAGCCCTGTAACACCAACAATATTCATCCGGAGCAAATGAAACGAGAGTGAGGAGAGGCGGGTTTGTGTAACTCGCTGTCGGAGAGATGAGAGAGAGAACAGCTGGTATTGTGGATCTATTCTGCGGAAAATGAGTATTGGAAGCATTTCAGATATTTCAGTGACACTATTGCACTTAGTTTATGATGCCTTTTTAAAAGACTACAGCTGAAAAATATATATATTTAGTATAAAATTCATCCAGGCAAAGTGGCTAGTAGTGTTGAAACACACGCTCTCAGAGAGTTGGTGGAAGTTAATGTCAAGCCCTGAGCAGAACACTATTGATAAGAAAAATACACATGATTCCAGATATATTCTCTGAAAGCAAGTCTTACTCTTGTACACATTTTTGCCTCTGAAGTAAATCTATTTTGTCTTTAGGCTGTTAAGATAATCTTCATTGGAAAACAAGACCCCAACACTGATGAAAAAGCATGTGTTTTGTGGTTCTGGATAGTGTGAGGCTTCATCAGGTCGAGTGTTATCATGGCTCTGGTAGTGTGTAGAAGCCTTCGCTGTGGTGCTGGGATTAAACATGACATGATCAGCAGGAACAACTAGGATTAGGATGAAGAAGGACAGAAGCAGTTCTCCAGTGGCTCTCTTCCTTCACGCTGCTGTTTCGATCGTCTGACTGAGATTAGCTGTAGTGTTCGCTCTTTAGATGATGAGGATTCCTCCGCTTGTGTGTGTTGGTTGCTGTTCCTTTCTAAATCCCTGATTCATAGGATTTTTGGGGAATTTGTTCGTGTGCAAATGTTCTTCGTGTCTTTCTCTGTGCAGTTTGTTGTTGTACTTGAAATTTACTGTCCTGGTCAATCATGATGCACTTCTGAAAGAGTTTGAATATCCGAAATGAAAGCTTTGATGTCATTGATAATCTAAAAAAGAGTGTATATTTACTCATGGTTCCACATGAGTTGTTTTTGTACCTTGTACCTTTTTTGTGTGGCTCTTCTATAGGATATAAACACAAGGGCTTCTATCACACTAAAGGGCTCATGATGCAGCTGTTACTTCTTCCTCGCGGTGCTTTTACATTTCACCAGTGTAAAGCCATGACCTTGATCTGAAAACTGTTCAATGGTTTTCATAAAGAGACTCTTTTACATATAAAAACATCTTGTAGCTACTAGGATAGTTTGAAATTATATTCAAAGAACGTTGTGTTACTGAAATGGATCTATACCTCTTTTACAGTTTACCGAGATTCACTGAAATCTTCAGGCCACCCAAAGAATTGATTCATTCCTGCAACCAAAGATATCAATGCCACCAAGAATCAACATGCCTTTAGTTTTCGTTTCTTACTGAGAAATATTTTAAAAGCCCTAAATCCATATGAATGATCATGGAGATGATGAGATTTGAGTTAGTTGGTTACGGCAATGATCAAGTGTTTTTCACTATTTTTTTTTTTCTCATTTCTTTGACTTCTCACCCTTTGCCTACTTTGTCAATGTGATTTTATTGATGATGTTTTAAGTTTTGACAACGCTATGTCTAAAGATATTTCTCAAATGATACCACGCACCTCATGAAGGAACACAGGATTTATTTTTGGTTATTAAGCTTGCTAAATCATATCATCCATTACAAACACAAAACATGAAACACGGTTTTGAAACTTTGAAATGATAACAATTCAGATTCATTACATATCTAAATTCTTATATCTTTCTCAGCAACTGGGATGAGACTGAATCAGTTCAATTTGCATGATTTAATGTCATCGATTTCCAACGAATAGCTGCTATTGTTTTGAACAGATCATTTCATAGTTTCAAAATGTATTGCTGCTAACATGGGGTGTTGAAGCTGTTCACCAGACAGAGCCATGAACCGCAGACGCGTCCGCTGTTTCAGTCGTGGAGTTCAGAGTTTGGGTTTAGAGATGGTGTCTGGATCCACAGAAACAGCTCGTCATAAAGCCATACGGTATGGTTGTGATGTGATTATTGAACAAATGGCTTGTCTCTTGAACAGCTTTTTTTAAACATATTCTTTATTTATACAGTCACACATTTTGTACAGATAGCTGAAGAAACAGTTTGATGGTTTGTCTGCATGTAAACCAGAGTTTCTAGCCGGTAAAGTGTCTTCCTGTGCCACCGTTTCTGATATTCTGTTACTGTTTTTTTTTTTTTTTAATGAAAAAAAAAAAAGCATCTTCTATTTGTTTTTACTTTTTTAAAAACTGATCTCCTGAATTTCTTTTTTTTTAATAAAATCTTGTTTGTATTTTGTTGGGGTTTTTTATTCATTCACAGCATTTTCACCTACTGTAATAACATCAAAACATCAGCTTCATTTTTTTTTGGTTTTTTTATAAATTGTGAGGAATCACATGCTCTTTTAATTTTCATTGAACTTTATAATTATCTATTTATAATTACGTTTCCAATGTCTAAATTCGACTACGTATAGACTAGTGCTGTCAAATCAATTAATTGCATTTTACATAAGTTTTTGTTTATATAATATGTGTGTGTGTGTGTGTGTGTGTGTGTGTGTGGATATATATATATATATATATATATATATATATATATATACATACATACATACATGCATGCATACATATACACACACATATATACACTATATTGCCGAAAGTATTGGGACACCCCTCCAGATCACTGAATTCAGGTGTTCAGATCACTTCTATGGCCACGGTTGTATAAGCTCAAGCACTAGGCATGAAGACGCTTCTACAAAAGTGAAAGAATGGGTCGCTCTCAGGAGCTCAGTGAACTCAAGCGTGGGACCGTGATAGGTTGTCACCTGTGCAATAAGTCCATTCGTGAAATTTCTTCACTACTAAATATTCCACGGTCAACTGTTAGTGGTATTATAACAAAGTGGGAGCAATTGGGAACAACAGCAACTCAGCAATTAAGTGGTAGGCCATGTAAAACCACAGAGTGGGGTCAGCACATGCTGAGACGCACAGAAATCGCCAACTTTCTGCAGAGTCAATAGCTACAGACCTCCAAACTTTGCGTGGCCTTCAGATTTGCTCAAGAACAGTGCGTAGAGCTTCATGGAATGGGTTTCCATGGCCGAGCCGCTGCAGCCAAGCCTTACATCACGCTTCTCTGTCTGCCAATCCGATGGACGAGTCTGGGTTTGGCGTTTACCAGGAGAACTTGCCTGCATTGTGCCAAGTGTAAAGTTTGGTGGAGGGGGGGTTATGGTGTGGGGTTGTTTGGTGGAGGGGGGTTTATGGTGGAGGGGGGATTATGGTGTGGGGTTGTTTGGCAGAGGGGGGTTATGGTGTGGGGTTGTTTGGTGGAGGGGGGGTTATGGTGTGGGGTTGTTTGGCAGAGGGGGGTTATGGTTTGGCGGAGGGGGGTTATGGTGTGGGGTTGTTTGGCGGAGGGGGGATTATGGTATGGGGTTGTTTGGCGGAGGGGGGGTTATGGTGTGGGGTTGTTTGGTGGAGGGGGGATTTTGTTTGGCGGAGGGGGGATTATGGTGCAGGGTTGTTTGGCGGAGGGGGGATTATGGTGCGGGGTTGTTTGGCGGAGGGGGATTATGGTGTGGGGTTGTTTGGCGGAGGGGGGGTTATGGTGTGGGGTTGTTTGGTGGGGGGGGGTTATGGTGCGGGGTTGTTTGGCGGAGGGGGATTATGGTGCGGGGTTGTTTGGTGGGGGGATTATGGTGTGGGGTTGTTTGGTGGAGGGGGGGGGTTATGGTGTGGGGTTGTTTGGTGGAGGGGGGGTTATGGTGCAGGGTTGTTTGGTGGGGGGGGGTTATGGTGCGGGGTTGTTTGGCGGAGGGGGGATTATGGTGTGGGTTTGTTTGGCGGAGGGGGATTATGGTGTGGGGTTGTTTGGCGGAGGGGGGGTTATGGTGTGGGGTTGTTTGGCGGAGGGGGATTATGGTGCGGGGTTGTTTGGTGGAGGGGGATTATGGTGTGGGGTTGTTTGGTGGAGGGGGATTATGGTGTGGGGTTGTTTGGTGGAGGGGGGGTTATGGTGTGGGGTTTGGTGGAGGGGGGGTTATGGTGTGGGGTTTGGTGGAGGGGGGATTATGGTGCGGGGTTGTTTGGCGGAGGGGGGATTATGGTGCAGGGTTGTTTGGTGGGGGGGGTTATGGTGCGGGGTTGTTTGGCGGAGGGGGGATTATGGTGTGGGTTTGTTTGGCGGAGGGGGATTATGGTGCGGGGTTGTTTGGCGGAGGGGGGGTTATGGTGTGGGGCATAGACTGTAAAAAAAGATGGACGACGCCCCTTCGCTCTCTTCCATTGATGAGAACTGAAGCCGCCAGAGTCCCGATATCGCGCTGACATATTGGAACTTGAGTCTGCGCAGTAGCGATCTCGGGACCAGACCTGCGCAGTAGTGAGCAGGAAATAAAGCCGCGAAATCAACGCTCCGCCCTCACTCTCGCAGAACGCACTCAGAGAGAATGGATTCTGCACACTTTTTTAAAAATTGATTGCAGTACGACAAGAGGCTTGTTAAAATAAAGTAAATACAATCTCCTCAGTCCTCCGAAGATCCCGAAAAAATGTCCGTTGGTGCTTCAGTGACTACTTCGCTCGGAGAACCTGTCAATCACAGCTGTCAATCATGACGTTACACCACCGCATCACGTAACTAACTAAAAACTAACTTATTTTTGAAACAGACACTTGAACTTACATCAGCGTGATAAAAACGACAGCAAATGAAAGAAACCACCTTTGGAAAAAGATATTTGAAGTGTAATGTAATTGTTTAGTTGGTCTCACGTCCCATTGAATAACACGGGGAGGCGGGGCTTATGACCTATACTAGGACCAGTCACCGGGGGGCGATCGAGACGTTTTGGCTTCACTTTTCAGGGCTTGTGCGGCACGCTTGGTGTGGGGTTGTTTGGCGGAGGGGGATTATGGTGCGGGGTTGTTTGGTGGGGGGGATTATGGTGTGGGGTTGTTTGGTGGAGGGGGGGGTTATGGTGTGGGGTTGTTTGGTGGAGGGGGGGTTATGGTGTGGGGTTTGGTGGAGGGGGGATTATGGTGTGGGGTTGTTTGGCGGAGGGGGGATTATGGTGTGGGGTTGTTTGGTGGGGGGGGATTATGGTGTGGGGTTGTTTGGTGGAGGGGGGGATTATGGTGTGGGGTTGTTTGGCGGAGGGGGGATTATGGTGTGGGGTTGTTTGGTGGGGGGGGGGGGTTATGGTGTGGGGTTGTTTGGTGGGGGGGGGGGGATTATGGTGTGGGGTTGTTTGGTGGGGGGGGGGGGGATTATGGTGTGGGGTTGTTTTTCAGACTTGGTCTCTTAGTTCCAATGAAAGAAACTCTTAATGCTTCAGCAAATCAAGACTTTTTGGACAATTTCATGCTCCTAGCTTTGTGGGAACAGTTTGGGGATGTTCCTGTTCCAACATGACTGCGCACCAGTGCACAAAGCAGGGTCTATAAAGACCTGGATGAGGAGTTTGGTGTGGAGGAAGTGGACTGTCCTGCACAGAGTCCTGACCTCAACCCGACAGAACAGCTTTGGGATGAATGAGAGCGGAGACTGCGAGCCGGGCCTTCTCGTCCAACACCAGTGCCTGACTGTGTTCATTCTTCTTTTCTCTGTTCTTTCTAGTTTTCTCATACCCGTTGCCAATTTACTAAGTAGTAATACTTAAAAAGCTCTAATCAAGAAACTTATGTTAGTATTAGCTCAAAAAGAAATCATTGTATATCATGCCTCCCTGATGCCACAGTTTTATATCTACTTTATTACATTCATAGACAAAAATACAAAGTGCTTATTGAAGACAGATTGGTCATATACAAGCAGAAGTGCTGCAGTGCATTATGGGTATCCAGAAATGACTGACTGAACGAACAAACCAATCCAGAATGAACTGTCAAATACAGAACAACATGTGCAAGTTACAGAAATACATGCATTATGAAAAATTACATGCAATACACAATGACAAATTGTGATCATTCAAAATTGGTTATGACATTTTCAAATTATGTTCAGTCATTGTTTGTTTTTCACACACCATTTATACAAAAAACTGATTAAACAGTATTAAATAATAGAGCTTAATATAAACTCTGAACCAGCCGAGTGAAAACTGTTATTAACACAGACTAACATCATCTGCCATATAAATGCTTTATCTTCATTTTTGTGGCCAAGATACAAACCCACATTTGATGTACATTTTTAATTTTAATTTGTATGTATTATTAATTTCAATTTTATTCAAATTAAACAGTCTCAGTCATATTAAATGTTTTAGATTTTGACCTTTGAATAAGTTAACACACAAAGCACATATTCACATTACCTGAGAAACACTTTTACAGTGCTGATTTTCCTTAAACCTACTGAAACTTAAAAGGCCACACACATTGGGTTTGCAGAGCCGTTTGGGACATTAATAGTGTATGTGATGGAGGATATTACTACACAACCGTGGCTCATTCTCGACCATCACCAAACAACTGCAGCAGGAACGTGAACAGGTACACCACATCCAGATAGAGACTCAGAGTGGCAAAGACATACTCTTCAGGACTCATGGAGTATTGCTTGTTCCCCATCAGCAGCTGCAAATCAAAGGCTAGAAACTGAGACAGAAGAGACAGAGACTCAGGTCAGTCCACATTATATCACAAAGTAAATCCTCATTATTTAAAACCATAATCCTTTCTTGACTAATCTGCTTCTCACCATGGTAAACACCACCGCTCCTATGCAGGCATAGACCGCATGTAACCAGGGGACCTTTTAAAAGAGAAACCATTAGAAGGCGACTAGGATCTAATCTAGGACAGATAATGGTTTTGTGCGGATTGGGACTGGTATTATTAGCCAGTATCTAAAAATACAGTCCTGAACAATGTTGTAACATTACAAACAACATGCATTATGAACACATTTCTTTGGATGTAGTGAGTGAGTTATAAATGTAGCACATTAATATCTACTTTTCAGTTTAATTAATTTTTTAAAATACTGAATTAAAATTCTAGTCACTTAGACATGTGCACTCGTGTATGGGAACCAGTGTTGAGTAAAGTAATGCATTACTTTTAAAATATTTTTTTCTAATTTTAGTTACTTTTTTAAATAAGTAACACAAGTTACTTTGTTTTCCCTTGTATTGACTGACCGCTCTCCTGTCTGAGTTTTGTTGAGTGAAATCGTCAGTAAATAATGGTGAGGAACTGCAGAGGCGTTGTGTGTGAACATGATGGCTATTGTAGATCTAAATGTGAGCGTTTACTCCTCTAACTTGAACAAAAACACTATTCCTCAAAATGAATAAAAACAGAGAAATGCAAATTTAGAATATTATGTGAACCTCCTATAATTAAATATGTTAAATTACACAAATATACGTATTGAATGAATCTCACTTTATTGACCAATGTCTTTGCTGCTGAACTTTGATGAACCAATTAGGGGGGAAAAAGAGTAAGTTAAACATCATATTTGTGTTTCATTTTTCTTTGTTTGTATTGCTAAAGAGTGTTGAACTTTCTTCTGCGCTCTATTTTTCTGCACTACAGAATGACATCACAGCTGAAAGGTTTGTCTGAGTGGCGCCCTCTACTGTACAGGCGTGAATTTGCATTTCCTTCAGCCTGAGGATTATTCATTTCACTTCTGGGGCCCTATTTTAAGGATCTAAGCGCATAGTCTAAAGCGCATGGCTTAAGAGGAGTTAGGGCCCTATCTCGCACCCAGCGCAATTGACTTTGTACACCGACGCATGTATCATTCCTATTTTGCACCCGACGCACAGCGGACTTTTCCCTCCACAGACGCACGTCGGTAAATTAGGGAATGAACTTGCACTCCCGGGGGCGGTTCAGTGAATAGAGGAGGCGTGTTCCGGCGCAAACGTTCCCTGGTGCTATTTTGCAGTTCCAGAAAACAATTCCACCACTGACCAGGAGAAACCTCGTCTAAAGTCAGTGGTGCGTTATTCAGAGGCTATTTTAAGGGCGCATGCTTGGCCATAATGTAGCGTGTGCACAACGCACACACACTTTGCTTCTCTTATCTACACAGACGCAGTTCACATTTTTGCAAACCATACATAATTACAAGGAAAAATATTCCACATGAGGGAAATCATTGTGGTGTTCATGAAGATGTGAAAAAATAGGCATAAATCTAGCTTACACATTTACCCAAATTATCATACGCCTGTTTAAGCGAAGCTAATCTGGGTGTGTTTCTCCATCCCCAATGTCACTTCTCTGTGTTTTACGGGCCTGACGAGAACGTCAGTCTCCTCGGATGTGAACCGCTCCTGGCGTGCGTCTGGCAAATCCGCCGTTATAATAGCAATCCGCCATGGAACAAGCGCACCTGCTCTTAAAGGGAATGTGAGATGACGCTCTGATTGGTTTATTTCACGTTACGCCCAAACCACACCTATGAATAATGAAGCGACTTCAGACCAACACATTTTAGATTTGCGCCGAGATCTGCCCACAAAGTTACTTACATTTCGCGTTTGATACTTGTGTTTCAGATCGTTAAAATAGGGCCCATAGTGCGAGTCCGAATACACTTTTGCTAGTTTAACGACGGGAAAAATGGTCAGCGCTCCCGGCGCATGGTCTAAAAGTCTAAAAGCATGTCTCTATTCTCTTAATGAGTTATGGCTGTGTTTTGGGCATAACGTGAATTAAAAAAATCTGAGTCTCTTCTCCCATTCCCTTTAAAAGCCAGTTGCGCTCGCACCATGGCGGATTCGCTATTTACATGACGGAATTTGCAAGCAGAAAAACTGAACGCTTCTGTACCATGCAGACCATCTATGGGACAAAGTGTATGCATGTTGTGGACCCGCCTATAGGCGCACATTACTAATGCGCTCTTTAAATAACAAAAAAATATTGCGCAGTTTATTTCAGTTTCCTCAAAATAGTAATGCGTCAGCAATGCGCCTGAACACACACCTGGTTTTCACATCAGCAGCCCATGGCCGCACAAATAGGCGCAAATGCGTTTGCTATTTAAAAAACGTGGCGCAGGACGTGAAAATGAAAACTGCGTCAGGCTGAATCTACTTAAACACACTTAAGTCGCGGCTGGCGCTGCATTGCACAGGCCGGGGTGTGTGATAGGGCTCTTGGTGTGAAAGGTCTATATTTGCCCAAAAAAAGACCTTCAGGGGTTTGTACAGTTGTACAGTAGGTAATATAAACCATAATGTTGAGAGAGCGAGCCTCAGCCAGCTGAGATAAAAGTAATGCAAAAGTAACGTAATGCATTACTTTACATAAAGAGTAACTAAGTTACCTAATTAATTACTTAATTAGGGAGTAACGCAATATTATAACGCATTTGCATTTAAATGTAACTTTCCCCAACACTGGTCCTGAACTCTATTTATTCAATTGAGTGGGAAGCTCAGTGAGGTTTTACTATAGTTGACTTTTACTTTCTGATACTTACATAGCCAAAGGGAACCACGAATCCCATGACAATAGCACAGAAAAACATGACCATACACAGAATGAAGAGAAGACCTTGGTATGAGGTGACGTCAATCTATAGAGACAAATAAATCATATTGTTGTATTTTGCATGTTTAAACATTTGTACTTATTGTACTTAAAGCAACATTGCTTTATAAAAGCAACATGATAAAAGACACCAATGTTCACTAAAAATGTAAATTTAGTAATGATTGGAATAATGCTTTCATCAGTTGCTCACCTTGCTCTGAAAGCTGAAGATGGTGACGCACAGAAGCACGGTGGCAGTGATGCCAATGCACAGCATCACAGACTTGGTGTTGTAGAAACTGTAGGAAAAACGACCGTTAGGGTCAGTAGATATTAAACATATCCTGTGGAATTTAGAAAAACAAGTTTGCAAACACGCAAATGCACAACAGATATGCCATTACCTGGAGATAAAACCCAACATGCAAGCCATGCTCAGGGTCTTTGGTTCACAAAAGCATGCAAAATAAATGACAGCGGAAAAAAGGGGGAAGAAATAAGAACATTTAATTATATGAACGCAGTGTAATGCAATCAAATGCAAACATTTTAAGTATGGCTCTAAAATGATTTTTGGGCTACTGTAGATATTGGTTATTAAGACAAAAGGCAAACCTGTACTTTACACTCTTAAAAATAAAGGTTTGAAGAGGAAGTTTTGGCAGTGATGCTGTAGAAGAACCATTACTGGCTCCTCACAGAACCTTCCAGCGCTCAGATCTTAAAACAACTCTTTCTTTTTCTTAGTGTGAAGAACATTTGAATAATCGAAAGAACTGTGGCGCATTTGAAAGGTTCTCCATGGATGTTAAAGGTTCTCCATGGATGTTAAAGGTTCTCCATGGATGTTAAAGGTTCTCCATGGATGTTAAAGGTTCTTCATGGATGTTAAAGGTTCTCCATGGATGTTAAAGGTTCTTCATGGAACCATTGATGCCAATAAAGAACTTTTATTTTGAAGAGTGTACTTGAGGTGAGGGACTGATTTACTTTAGCATGCAAGTATTTAATTATAATACAGTCAAAGTTGATGACATTTTTAAACAAATACTCACAAAGATTGTAAGCAGAATAAAATTCCATGGAAACTGCCTCCTATAATACAGAAATGATAAGATTATATTGCGATGTGTTTTCCTGCTTATTTCTCATATAGAATAAGTGTATTCAGTTTCATGAACTGACCTCAAATCACCACAGCAAATCAATGTGAAATATGTGACGAGAAACATAAGACTGCAAAACACACACATATTGCTGAAGTTAAAGATCACTGAAATTAATACCTAAAAGTGGAACATTTGAAAGCATTTATGGCCATATTTTAATGACTTATATTACGTACTTGGACATGGAGTATAAAATAGGATGTGTTTGAATGTACATCCTCACCGGAGCACTGAGGAAAGCAGAGGAGAAGAGGTTAGGAGTGTCAAAAATCAACACTTACTATATTACGCTTACACATAACTCATATAACACACTGTTCAAAAGTTGAGGTCGGTAAGATTTTCTTTGTTCGTTTTGCTCACGTCTTGTTTGCTCACCAAGTTAAACAGTAAACACAGTAATATTGTGAAGTATTATTGCAGTTTAAAATAACTGTGCTCTCTGTGAATATATGTTCAAATATAATTTATTCACGTGATCAAAGCTGAATTGTTTAAAAAAGTGGGCCAATTTAGTCCCAAGTATTGGAATAGTACACTTACAAGTATACTACTAGTACATTGATATTATAATTACTACACAAGGTATACTTTACTTGAGCATACTTAATAAAATGAACTATTTTTTTGTTGACAAGATTTGTGCTGCTTCATATTTTTGTGGAAACTGTGATTAAACTGCGTTTAAAAGTTGAATGCGTCCTTGCAGACTAAAAGTATTCATTTCTTTACAGTAATAATAATCCATCTGTGAACAGTGTGCAGTTTCTCGACTCACTGGAACGTGAAGAGAGCGATGACTGCCACGGTTGAGAAGAGCTGCAGCATCAGGATGGAAAAAACCTGCCAGAAACAACAAGACACATGTTTATTACAAGCATTTTGACTTGATCATCCTCAACACATATTTCATTTGAATATTTAAAGTGTCACCTTTCGTATAAAGATTCGTCTAATAAGCTTGTCATCCCAGGAAAACGTTCCTTCACCGTAGTAGTAACCAGGACATCCTGCAAAAGGAAAAATAAATGAATAAATAAGAGCAGAAATCTATATTTGAGGATATTTGTGAGAATGCAGTAATAAGCACCTGCGTTGGCCTCGTCGTAGCTCGGCGGCACGCTTCCGTCCACAGTCTGGACCGTCGGGGAAATCTGACAAAACAAACCCATGTAATATAGAGGCCAAGAACATGCTGCCACATCAGAACTATTTAACTCACTTTGAGAATGGTTCTAAAATACTCTGAGTAAACTTTAATCTTTGATTTAGATTATTGTTTATAAGCTTATGGATATAATCCAATACAGAGATTAACTGACCTGTGCAAATGAAACCATGAAATACAGGACATATTGTCTCATGAAAAAGATCATTTAGATTGTGTGTATGAATGCAATATGTAATACAGTCGGTTTAATTAAAAAAAAATCTACAGTAGAATAAAACTGTAAATGTTTTTATGTCTCTGTAAAGACAGAAGCTTGATCTATAAATAGTGGTAATAATCTCCTTATGGAAATATGCCAGCAAAGCACGCGGTGTCTTCTGAGGAACTACACACTTCTGAAAGCAGATCCAGTTCAGTTCATCAGTTTTAATGCCATTCAATTACATTTATAACCATTATTTTATATGTTACTTTATTACATAGATTATTATTTTAATATTTTGACATCATTACTTGTAGATTAATTCAGCTTCACTTTACTTTCACAGTTTACAGGGTTCACAGAAAGTCTTGATTTGTATTCTATTCTATTCTATTGTTATGTTATATGTTACCTGATCTTATGTTGTTGTATTCTGTTCTATCCTATTCTATTGTTCTGTTCTATTCTATTCCATTTTTTCTGTTTTGTTCTGTTCTATTCTATTGTTATGTTACCTGATCTTATGTTGTTGTATTATATTATATTCTATTGTTCTGTTATATTTAATTCCATTTTTCTGTTTTGTTCTGTTCTATTCTGCTCTATTCTATTCTGTTGTTATGTTACCTGATCTTATGTTGTTGTATTCTATTCTATTCTGTTCTATTCTATTGTTATGTTATCTGATCTTATGTTGTTGTATTCTATTGTTCTGTTCTATTCTATTCTATTGTTATGTTACCTGATCTTATGTTGTTGTATTATATTATATTCTATTGTTCTGTTATATTTAATTCCATTTTTCTGTTTTGTTCTGTTCTATTCTGTTCTATTCTATTCTATTCTATTCTATTCTATTCTATTCTATTCTATTCTATTCTATTGTTATGTTATGTTACCTGATATTATGTTGTTGTATTCTATTCTATTCTGTTCTATTCTATTGTTCTGTTCTATTCTATTCCATTGTTCTGGTTTGTTCTATACTATTATTTTCCATTTTTCTGTTTTGCTCTGGTCTGTTCTATTCTATAGTAACTATAGTAACTGATAAAACAATACCTTACCTTTTTCTGTGTCATTGTCAGTGATGTTTTCCACCGATGTGAGGATACGCTGTGGTTCTCAGAGGAAAGCGGAGAGTTTCAGTCGGTCAGTGTGTGTGTGTGTGTGTGTGTGTGTGTGTGTCTCTACAGTGGAGATTTATAGTATCTATCCAGGCTAATCCCTCCAGCGGGGCTTTAGTTCATTCCAGCAACGTCTCAGCACTGGGTGGCATGATGGGATAGAGCGGGAAAACACAAGCTTCGTAACAGATCTTGGGCTTCTCCTTGGACATGTGATGCAACAGGTGTGCTATATTTAGAGTTATATAGCATGTTATGTATGTAGGACAAACCTGAAAGCAGAAAGATGATGATACAGAAGCACATGTGAAGATGACATATTATTTGAGTAGAAAATGTTGGAAAGGTGTGGGTTTGTCTTGTCTTGTTTTGTATTATAATAAATTTAAGATACATTTAGGCCACTTGAGAAGCAAAATGAGTTGATATTGTGGTTTTCTGAAAAGAAAAGAAAAGAAAAATCATAATGAAGTGAGTTTATTCTTAGAATAAGATCAAATATCTGCATGTGCGAAAACAAGTTTATTGTTCTGACTCCATTGGCAGATATTAGTCCTTGTTTTAAGCATGAAATTTCATTTTGATTCATTTTCAGTAAAGAAGACTTCATATCTGAAGTCATTTTGCTTCTCAAGTAAATGTATCTTAATTGATTTAAGAATGTTTAGATATATTCGTACTGGGAAACAAGACAGAAATACTGAGGAAGAATATCATTTGTGCAGTGCACTGACTCAGACAGAGCTCTAGTGTTATATGGGTTATTGCATAAATGTGTTCTTGTTGTTAAAAAAAAGAAATGTATTTAATATGTATTTCATACATATTTTCATTTAAAAAATAGTTACGATTGTAATAAGATTGATACATAACTTGGGGAGACAACTTCAGGATAATAAAATACCCTAACAATATTAAATAGAAGAAAATATCAATAAAAGAAAAACACAATAAAAACTTTTTTCATTCAAAATGTTAATATTTGCTAATAAGAATAAGTTAGAAATATTAATAAGTTAATAATGCACACAGTACAGCTAGTGTCAATAATTCCCTGTTCATTTCATTGTTCACGAATATTCAAAAGTAATTCATAAGGCTTGTGGAACAGGCCAAATTTTTTTATATATATATTAAATATGATAAATAAAGTACTGTAGAATGATTGAACATCAAGAGGCAGTCATTTATTTCCATGATGGATTAATAGAAGAGGCCGGACAGCTCGTCATGAGGGATATGCACAATATATGGGGCAAGTTGTCACATTAAAATAAAAGCAAAGACGACTTTTCGTTCGTAGATGTGTAATTTACAGTCATAAAATCATTGTAAACTAACAATAATTAGATTTAGCTGTTTCATTTAATGTTTTGTGATTCATATTGTTGATATACTACTATATCAATATGACCATATGTGAACATGAGCACATCAACAATGTTAGCCTATAGCCTATGTTATGTTATTATACAATAGTATTAGTAAGGAACGTCTAGTCTCTGTCAGGTTGTTGTGGGTCAAGAGACTCATCTTTTGAAACGGTGACTTCATGCTTTAGTAAGCTGCTTCTGTAACGACTGTTAAAGATTTAAGGGTTTATTTCTAGAAGCCTGCTTGTCAGTGGGCCAAATACGAGAGCTGTTTATTTATATGTGCTGGAGGGAAAGATTTGATCAGTTCATACATTTCCTGGGATTCAAAGTTCAAGCCCATGACCTTGCCGTTGTTTGAGCTACAGAAATGTAATTTCCAAAGTCATGTCAGAAATATTTATGAAAGTAATGTCATCTAAGCTAACGTGCTAGTTGGTCGGTAGAGGGCGCTCTTCAGTTTATTATGGCCTGGTTTCTGTCCAATAATCATATCTTTTCTTGTAATAACTTACCAGAGTCCACATAACATGGTTTGACCTAGACATTCTCTGGTTTGACCAGACTAGCGCAGGTTTTCCCCATAGACAGTGGTTTCCCCCCCCCCTCCATGTGTTCAAACATTTCCGGTTGAAACAGGAAGTTGGGGTAGGACATGCTGGAGCTATGAACATTATTTTTTGTCATGTTTTCCTAAAAAAAGAAAGACTGTAAGCTGCAAATATGTACAATAATAGCCTACTAAGTGATATAATATATAATAATAATATTTTATTGTTTGCTCGCCTTAAGATTTTACATTTTTAAGTCATTGATGTCATCTTTAAAAAAATGTCATTTTATTCAGACGATTAGTTTTAGCCAAACATAAAATAGTTCCAGATGCAACTGATGAATTGTATGATGAGTTCAGTCTCTGTTTCATTACTTGCTTAGCTTGCAACCTACAAGAAACAGTAAATATATATTTTTAAGAAATCATATTTAAAGACTTTTATTTATTTTTGTTTTATTTATAAGTTTATTTATATAGGGACAGTATACATTTTTTTTTTTTAAAACTTGATTCCAGTAAAAAAATGGAAAATATGTTGGCCTATTGCACATCGACAGTGTAGGATAAGCTAATTTGCGTCTCGGGTCCCTAGAAAGCCTTTTCTAAAAAATAAAATAAAAATAAAAACTACTAGGCTACTCATAGAATACAACTAACACAGAGTGTCATTTATACACATTTAAATGCATACCTAAATGACCTGTAACTATTGTAAGGATGCTTCCAACCCTGGCATGAATAACTAAATAAATCAAACATTTATTAAATAAATATATATGTTTTTTTTTAATTATTATTATTATTCAATTAAAATGTATTCAAAGTAATGTCGTTAATGTTAGCCCACTGTTCATTTAAATGTAGTATGGCACAGTAACCTCAAGAGGGCGCACTTACTGTATTTAAATGCCATTTCAAACATTATTAATTTGGATGTACAATATTTATTTATTTGTGTATGATCCATTAATACTAACACTTTATTTTCTCTTCTCTCTACTCTATATCTATTTATAAAAAATGACATATACTGTGTTAGACTAAACTGGGAAGGGTCACAGCACTTATTGTCCTATGGTAAACTGCTTCTATTGCTCTCCTCATTTGTAAGTCGCTTAGGATAAAAGCGTCTGCTAAATGATTAAATGTAAATGCTGTTCATATCTGGAATCAGTTATTCATTTATTCATATACATTTGATATAGGCTATATTTGATAACATATATATATTAAATATTTGATATACATACAGAACATAAACGAATGTATATATATATATATTTCTGTCTTTGTTATTCACAGGTATGTTTCATTCGGTCTGGCCAACATTAAATATTCTAGACTCATTATTCTGTGCTATATTCTGTAATTGAAGGCAGCGCATGTGATGTATGAAATGAAACAAAGATTCCATTTGGAACCCATTATTTAAATGAAGGTGAAAATCGTGGCATAGATCACATACATCATGCTGGTTCCCTCGCCTGTTGCTAGGAGACCATTGTGCACCATCAGCATTCCATGTGCAAAGACACGTGCAGTGCTCAGGATATTATATATATGCGCATGTATACAAAACACTCAGGTTTGCAAAAATTGAAATGTAATTTTTTAATATCACATAATCTTGCCATCTCTATAGTAAAAGATAAACATAATACATTTACGAAATATACATTTAGATGCACGTGAAACAAATGAATTGAGTTTGTGTAGAAATGCTAATGTCCACTTTGCTGATAACTCATCTTCGCCAATACAAAAGACACTTCCAGAAAATTCTGAACTGCAAAGGGTAGAAAATAAACCATATCCATGCAGAGCTGTTGAAAATGACATTGGCTTAACAGTTTAAATACAAGATGAGATGAGCAGTCCTTTCTTCATGACACAACCTGGTATTATCATGATATTTCCACACGTGAATTCATACTACAGTCTTATACAGTTATGAGAAACTATCATACATTTCAATTATAATACATGTTTTTTACACTCAATGTTTTGACTGTAAACAATATTTATAAAGGTCCACAAAGAGATATAAGAATGTGTTAGAGGAAATTATTGAATTATGAGCTAGCATCTGAAAGGTTGTACAATGTGTTGAACAATATGATAATGAATGCATAGCATCTGGAGTGAGAAGAATATTTATAATGTCCCAAAACTTCAAACTGACACCGATCTTTCAATGCGAGGTTACTTTTCTGGTTATAAAACCATCCATCCCCTCATAATCTCGTCAAATGTCCGTTGTTGGAAGAAAAATCTATTCCCTCTTCTTTGAAAACTCTCCCGAAAAGTCCAAATGTCCAGCATCTGCTCCATTCTTACGTTGCATTGGAAAAGTCTGACGTGGTGAAGCGAGTCTGTGTAAGTGCGAGTCAGATGTTCATCCTGAATTATGCATGGCTTGTTTGTACAGAAGAGCACCCTGAGTCTGTGTTTTAGGTCTGGCATGCGTCTCAGGGGTCGATGTGGAAGGCGAGGAGTTTCTCGGAGTGCTGGTTGTTGAGTGTCCTGAGGTCTGGCAGACGCAGCAGGAGTTTGGGGAAGAGTGCGCTGTCTTCCGGCCTCCTGCGAGTGATGAGAGCTCGGAGAGCGCCGATCAAATCCTCCTGGAGCTGCTCGACGGCTCCCACGTCTGATATCCCTGAGCGATCTGACACACAGGGAAATAATCATGAGTACCTGCAATACTGGCTCATGATGTAGACATTACTACTCTCTTCCAAACTCTAGTGAAATGCCTTGCTGTCCTTCTAAGACCCGGTTCAAACAGAACGCCGTTTCGCTGTTTAAGACCCAAAAAAAGTGCACGGTCTAGAGACGCGTTTTTTAAAAGTTGCACTTCTTTTAACCTGAGCGCCACGTTTTTAGAACGGCGTGTCACGTGTGAGATGCAAATGCAGCGGTTAAAGCCGTCCGTCTAGCGCGTTTACTTTGAGAAACAATGCAAAAGTAGAGCAGTGAAATGGAAAAATGCGTTGTGTGTGAAGTGATAGTTGACGGATTTAAAACACTCACAAATAGAGCTGTCAATTGAAATGCATACTAGTCTAAGCACAAAAATGGGTGCAATAATTAGTGTGCTAATAGAACTGTTTTCTATGAAAGTTTGTTTCCGCCACAGAATTTAAAAAAAAAGTATTAGATAATTGCGTCTTTTTAATCTCACAATACTGACATTTTCTCTCGCCATTCCAAGATTATAACCCACAATTCAAACTTTTTTTCAAACAAAAAAAAGGTTGCAATTAAAAAAAAAAAATTCATGATGGAAACAAGCTTCTATAATTTTTTTTTCATAATATGTTTATCAAAATAGAATGTTTTTGCATTTTCTTTGACTACAGCCACCATTTTGGATTTTAGTATCGCAGAGGACACATGCAATGCTGATTTGGAATGAACAAATTGTTCAGAACAGCCATGTGAAAAGCACATCTGTGATGCCTAAAAATGTTGCCTAGCTGGACATCTCCCTATTCCTGACGCACTTGAAACATTGCTTGCGTGTGATAATTATTAGGAATCCAAGGTACCTGCAGAAACCAGCACCACAGCCATGAAGAGACCCATCTCATCGGCCTCCAGACCCATGTTCCCCAGCTTCTCACTGAACTCAAACATGGCGTCCAGAAGATTGCCCATGCCAAGCACTCGCAGCGATGCCAACGGGTAGGTCTGACCATTTAGGAATGTTACAGTCCGTTCCTTGGCGTCAAACAGCGAGCAGAACCTCACCATTAGAACCTGCAATGAAAACAATGATGTTAAATAAACATTGGGTCGTGTAAAGTGCACCACAATAACTCTCAGAGACTTTATTCATCGACATATAAGTACTGGATGCATTTCGCTTTCAGACCTTAGTTATTGAGTGTTGAAACAAATCTGTAAAGATATTAGTCTAGAGTCTTTCACATAGTCTGTAAATAGTTGTCCGTAACACCATGTGATTGAAACTGCTAGGGATGATCGAATTGTTCAGTTGAGTCAAATCTTTTCAATTAACCAATTGAGCCAGTTCACAAAATCAATCTGAACCGAATCAATCCTTGGGTCGTGATCTTGAGTCAACAATATTTTGGTGCTAAATAACTGAGCTAAATCACAGCTGCAAGAACTGAACTAAGACTCTTAGTTCCCCCTCAATAATAAAACAGTTATATACTAATAAACATCAATATGTTTCTACATAGAAAAAGGCAAAGACAGTGTGATTGGAACTGATCTGGGGACAGAAGCTGGCGATTCTCACCTGAAAGGTCCCTGCCTTCAGCAGCATGACCTGATCATGTTGACTCAGTGCCTGAAACCCGGGAATGCTCTTGGCAAACTCAACCACTTCTTTAACAGCTGGAGTGAAGCACTGGGAGAAACTCTCCCAGACCTGTTGACTGGAGTGACTGGCTGGGGACACGGGACATGCATTGAGAGGACATGCCTGGAGAAATACAGAAAGAAGACTAAATTAATCTCATGAATTCAAAAAAAAAAAAAAAAAAAGTTTTGCGATGTGCAACAAATCATACGCCCTCATAAAAACCTACCAGAACTTTAGCGCCAGGACTCAGTCTCCAAGGACAAGACGTCTGAGTGGAATAACTGTTGTGCTTCGATGGATAGCTTTGAGAAGGTGTGGTTCCCTGACTGGGACTTGAGGATTGTGGGAAGTTATAGTGACTGTTGTCTATGACCTGGATTGTTGGTTTGTTGTCGTGGCTGGCGAACGGGCATCTGGATTGGGAGAGGCAGTTTGTTGTGGAATGTACTGGATGTTCCTGCGGTGAGACGCTTGGCTGAGGATGAGACTGGCTGTAACCGGACTCTTGCATTGGATTATGACGGAAGGAAGGACTGTTGTTATTGTCATCGTCAATCTTCACCAACACCTTCTCCCCGTTCACAAAGATGTTTCGGTAAGCTTGCGAGATCGCACCGATGGCCTCTTCTGATTGGCCGTCTCCAGGGCTGGTGGGGGTCTCGGTCGGTGAAGAACAGTTGATGTCCATGGACGCCGATTCATTAAGGCTGTTCATGTAACTCTGCATTTCGTCCAGTAGACGTTGTTTCTCACGCTTCGGAATGCGTCCAAATCGCACAGCTAGGAGAAACAGGGGATTAAATGTCACTAGGTATAATCCAATCATACAATGCAAAGGTGTCACAGAATTTACAACCGTGAATAATGCAGTGAGGTCAAGAGGCTGTGCTGTATTGTGAATATAGTCACGGCTAAAGGGGATTATTAGGTCGAACATGCACTGGAATAGCTTTATTGGTTTATCCTTATTTTACTGACAAATCAGCATTCAGGATCCATTTTATAAAAGACATGAAACAAGATTACATCACAGTGACCACTAATCGTTCATATCACATTATAACTGGTCTACAAAGCTTCGTTCTGTTCTAGTTCTCCCTCCTCTTTCTCATCTGATCTCTCCCTACTCCACCTCGCAGCTATTCATAGATCCTTCAGCTGTATAATACACCTCCCCATCCTTCTGTTCATCTCTCTCTCTCTCTCTCTCTGTGTGTGTCTCTCTCCCATTGGGAAGTGGGTTAGTGAGTCACCCGAAGCAGAGGTGATGTCGGTGAGGGAATGAGTGATGGAGTGATTGACAGCAGGTGAAATGATACAGTCATGAGGTCAAGGGTTAGCAGGTGACAGGTGAAAAGGGCAGAGAGAAGAAGGCGTTAGAATAGTTAAGTGGTGCAACGTTGTAGGGCAGAGGAACATGATATGGTGATGAACTAGACTGATAAGGAGCACCAAGTGTTGAGCAATGTGAAGTGCCTTCAGCAAGCAAGGTTCGGTTGAAACTGCTAACACAAGCACTAATGCACAACCAGATCTTTAGGCCTGTAATATAACAAGGCTTTGTGTGTCTCGGGGTGTCATATAGCACCCTCACGTGAAGGCGATGACCAGCGTTAAAGGAGAAGTCAAGGTTTCCGGTGACAAGCTCAGTGACATTATAAATGGAGGAAGATATACCATCTACTGTAAAGCAAGCGACATATAGTATTAGCTACGTTTTTTTGGATTACAATACCCTGAAAAGTTAAATCCATAAAGGTTCTTTATACATTCATAAACTTGAATGGAAATCTTGCGCAATTACAGCGCGAGTTGCAACAAGGGAGGAAAACAAGGTCAAGTACGTCATGTGACGTTGAAATATGATGGTGCATGCGGTATCACTTTACTTTCCCGCTTTTTAGGTCACCTAAATATGTACACTAGCCCCAGAAAATATGATTTATTATCAGCCCAGTTTACAAAGCTCCCCAGAGACAGCAGTGTCCTGTATGGGCAAAGTGTGCTAGAGGACAAATCGAAAAGATATTTTAGTGTATTTATGCATTACATCCAACTGAAATAAATGTTCTTAGCTTCTGGGTTACATCGACAAAGCACTTTATTAAATCCCAGCGAGCGTTTAGATCTTAATTAATCCTGCAATACAGCAAACGAAGACCTGGAAACACATTAAACTGCAGTGCACTAGGAGCTCGGTGTCCCCAATTCCCCAAATTAACCTGATTTGCAGCAGATTTTACAGTGAGCGATGACTTGTGGGATTTCAGCGTGCCCGCACTAATAAATCAGCGGTGAAAGGAAACTGTCAGCCATAGGTGCAAACATTACAGAACAGATGGTGGATGCTGGGTTGAGGAAATAAAAAAGGAGAATCGAAAGAATGTTTTAAATGCGCTGGAAAGGTGTGATGACATTAGCGAAATTTTGGAGCAAAAAGGGCAATTGTCCATTGTCAATAGCAGTGATGCATGAAACACCACTCACCCAGAGGTCACTTTCAAACCAAGCAGCTTTTTTTTTGGTCAACGCATCACATTTGCGTAACAAATTTGAACCTACATGGGGAAATTTTTTGCCCTTACTCGAAACTCGCAGATTCTACTTGCAACCACTGGATTATGAATGTGATACTTAGAATTGCTATGCAGTTGCCAATGGACAAACTGCTAGTGTGTTGCGTGTGGTTGTTAGGTGGGTTAATACTGGACTAAGACCCTCTATATTCTCTATTCTCTATATACTCTATATATATAATATATATTGCTTAGAAAAGTGCAATTACTAGAGTCTACTGGGGGGTTGCTAGGTGGGGGTTTACTCAACCAACAGCATTCTTAACACTGTTTGGTAATACTGATGTTTCCCTCAGCAAACACTTTAAATAATACAGTCATACCAAGAATAATAATGTTTATTATTAATAACTGTATGTTTTAAGCTCTTACCATCTCTGGACATGCCGACAGAGAGGCACTTCTTAAAGCGACAGTGCTGGCAGCGATTGCGATTCATCCTCATGATCAGACAGTTTTCATTCTTCACACACATCTTATAATTGATGTTCTGCTGGATACTGCGGCGGAAGAAACCCTGAGGATAACATAAAATCAGATTGAATGCGTGTGTGAGTAAAGCAGTAGGGGTGGTGATGGCGCAGTGGATAAGACACATGCCTTTGGTGTGAGAGACCCGGGTTCTAATCCACTGTGAGACACCAATGTGTCCCTGAGCAAGACACTTAACCCCTAGTTGCTCCAGAGGCGTGCGACCTCTGACATGCATAGCAATTGTAAGTCGCTTTGGATAAAAGCGTCAGCTAAATGAATAAATGTAAATGTAAATGTAAAGCAAGCAACAGGCACATGAACTGACTAGTGACTTCTGCTCAGTTTAGAGTCCAACACTAAGCACATCAGTTATGCATTTTGAGAGTATTTTCAGAGTGAGAAGTGTGCATTTGCGTGTCCTTACCTTGCATCCTTCACATGCATGGACACCATAGTGAAATCCTGACGCTATATCCCCACATACTTTGCAGAGCAACACCATACCTCCGGTTTCTATAACACAAATTTGAAATGAGTTAGCAGTGGTCAGTGTCACAGAATTTGAGACAAAATGATCAAAAATGACTCCACTAATACTCACTAGTAAAGGTACCCGTGAATCCAATGGGTCGCCTGCCAACCATTGGGTGAGAGTAGGAGTTTTGCCCTGATGACGTTACGGTTGGTGTAACGGTGTTGACAGACGAAACACTGCTTACTTCTGGAAATTGGAAAACCAGTTTGTTGCCCCTTGCAGAATTGCCACTGGTTCCAGCTGAGTATTTTTTAGGGGCTCCAAGATCAGTGAAGGAGACCTCCTCGGGGGATGAGGGTTGGGAGGATGGAGACTGGGTCTGGTACCCACTGGATGGGCTCCCTGGACTGGGGCTGGCACTTCCGGTTGAGCCTGCATAGTGAATCACTCCTTCACCTGCGTGTGTGTGAAGGAGAAGAGAGAAAGAGAGGGGAAAAAAAGAATATTTCATGAGGATAAGTTTAGTATAAACATCTAGTTCAGTCATGAAACTCTAGACGGAGCAGATCCTTAATGCAATATACTAGCCATCACATTGTTCACTACATGGCTCTTCAAGCTGATTGGTCTCTGGTACATCAGCAGCCAATGAGCTCGCATGCTCAACATTTAAATAGTCTGGTGTAGTGTTTGCTGTAAAGCGGTCCTTCAGCCCTCCACCTTCCCCAGCTCCACCTGCCTAGATCTGCTACGGGTAATTTCATGTGTGGTATATCATGGCTACATGCTCACAGCAGTGTTTGTGAATGTATTTACAGTAGCAATTCTCCGTACTTGCTCTACAGCAGCACCAATAACAGTCTGCCAAGACCATATACATTAACACTGTCATATCCATTAACATACCAAACTATCCTGAGTCTTGCCATGATATAAATATCTAAATGAACAGAATGGGAAGGCTTTCATTTTTAGCTTACATATCCACTGCACTCTACACAGTTTATTAAATGTGACTAATTTTATATTCACTTCAGTTTTACACATTTTGCATGTTTAAATCCATTCTGCAGGATTCAGCAAATCTGTCATTTAGCTGAGGCTTTTATGCAAATCTTAAACAAAGATAAGCGTGCAACTTCTTAGTTATCAGCCACATTGTTACTCTCTGAAGCACTTAAATGTCAGCAATGAACTGAATGGTATTGTAATCTGATTGGGTGTGGTCTATTCAGAAATGTGTGTATTTATTTTTTATTTTTTTGTCCAGAACAGTAGAATGTTCAAAAAGCTGTCAAGCCACTGACTTCAATATAAAATGTCTCACATGTTTGAACCCTTCACTACTTTCAATCTGGCTAGCTCATCCATCATCATGAATCACATGTTTCAAACCGCGCCAGGAGAGGGCTCAAACATGTGAGTAGTGTGCCAGACTGCCAGGATGAGCCAGACTGACTCACGTGTATAAGTGTAATGCTGGGGAATCGGATTTATTTCAGAGAGTCGGTTCCCTTCAGTGATTCGATCCGTTCGTTTCTCCACAGTTTTCCAAGAATTGCATGCCGGTTTTCACGAGGTCAGTGTTGGTTAAATTAAAACACCTGTTTGTTAATATGACTGCGTTTTACATTTTTTTTTTTTTTTTCTCAAGTGGAATTTGCATCTTCCAGTTTAATGTTGCCAAGTGTTTTCCTCAAGCGTGCTTTTCTTGCGTGTTGTCTCCATCGATGCAAAGTTCTCTCTACTAACCTTCCCGAGTCTGTTAAACCGAATCATTCAAAAGAACCGACTCAAAAGAACAATTTGTTTGTGAATCATAAACTCGAAGAACTCTCACACCCCCGCCTCACGCGCTGCGCGCTCCAGAGCTGCCAGCCACCTGACCGTCGACTCACATGCACTCCTGACACAGTGAACGCCCCGAAAATACAAGCCTCTTTTCCGCAGTCCCGTGTCTAAAACAGCCGCAGTACGAGAGAGAGAGAAACACACACACACTGCCAGCCTGCTGCTCACGTTTGAAGAGGGCTTAAAAACAGTAACCAGGGCCAGGTTTATACGCCCGTGTTTGTAATACTTGAGTCACCGGAAACTGGAGTGCATGCATGAACGTGCACGGTCACGTTTGCTCGACATACGAGCTTGTTTTTGTTTTTTTTTAAACGCAACTCATTTCACCTCTGCTAGCTCACTTGTTTATGATGTGCATGGATGAAATATAGATATTAGACTACATTAACTGCTCTTCCCAATTTCATTTCATCCTAGTTAAACATTGTTTTCCACGACCATAGTGACATTATGTATGACACATAATTTCCCCAAACGCAAACACGTTTCCTGTGTATTGTATCTCACATGCACAAGGGTGAATGAGAATAAGAGGAAGAATGAAGAAATGAATGGGTTATTGAGTTTGTGAAACCTGCTGTTCAGGAAATCAAACATCCCTCTTGATGACATTCTGAATGCTGACAGGAGTGCTGTGTTTGTTTAATAAGGTAGATTTTAGGCTATGTTTAATCACTTATTGACTTTAATATTTCAAAAACATTAGTAGGCTATACATGTACACTTAATATTATACTACAATATTATAGTATTGTATAGTAGACTACACTGTAAAAAAAAGAAAAAAGAAAAGCTGCCTTGGATGTTTGTCATTTCAACTTAAATTACATTAAACTGCTGTATTGCATACCTTATTGAAATGTACTATAATAACTACTGACATTTTGTATCACCTGGAGTGTGATACTATCAAATAAAAGAATCCTATGCTTCCCCTAGGATTATCTGAGTGTGTTTCTTATGCATATATATTCTTCATGTTAATGTTTCTAAAGGCAGTGTTGAATGATTAACAGATAAACGCTAAAGGACTGAACTATATTTTAAACCAGCCGCATGATCATTAAGTAAATGGCAGGTGAGTTCTGCGTTGAGACTCTCAGTTGTGAGGCTTTGAAGGTTTGTTCAGAGAGCTGGATGCCCTCAGACATGCGCTGCCTGCTGCTGAAAACTAGGTCAATATTACTGTATCTTTTAGGAGAAAACACATATGTGCAGCTCAACCTATGTAAATGAAGACTCAGTGTGCTACAAATGAATCATTCGCTTTGTAATATATTTTATTCTTGACATAAGGAACACTGCTGGATGTTGTTTGAGCTTTCTGTTCTTACGTGACGAGTCAATCTCTTAGTGTGTGTCTAGGCCTGAAATGCACCAAGCATCTTCTGTCACATAAGGCTGTGCTTGTTATAAGCCCGTGTGTGTTGTCTAATAGAGATCACGCAGGCAGAGGAGAAAGAACTGAGCTGAAAGCTGTGCCTGTTTGACTTTGACCCAGTGACCAGCCTCCCTCCCTTCAGAGACCGGATGAGATCGGCTGCCGGAACAAAAACACAGGCAAGGAGGGGGTGTGTGTGTGTGTGTGTGTGTGTGCACGCGCGTGTGTGCCTGGGAAATCAAATCACGCGTGGCACGTGGAGTTCCGAGTTGATCCTCGTGACAGTGAAAGTGAAAGTCTGTCTGATGACAAGCAAAACGTGCAGCTGGCAAACAGAGCGCTTTCAAAGAAATCACAGGCACCCGAATCAGAAAATAACACACTGGATATGACATTGACAATATGTGTTTATGTGTCAATTATAAAGGTTATTTCTAACCAATCTGAAAGTAGCACACTGATAATTGTAGTCTGTATTAATAACAATAATAATATGTACAATAAATGTACATATCTGTGTATTATCATATACATGTCTGTTTTAAAGTTCCCATGTATCATTGCTGCCAAAAAACGGCATCACAATCACACTGGGATACATTCGTTCTGACGGTAACACTTCACAATAAGGTTAATATTATTAAGTATAATATATTATTAAGTAGTATATATTATTATTAGTTAACATTAGTTAATATATTAATAACATGAACTAACAATGAGTAATACTTGTGTTACTATATTAGTTAATCTTTGTTAATGTTAATTAATAAAAATAATAAAAATACAGCTGTTCATTGTTTGTTCACAGTACATTAACTAATGTTAACAAATACAACCTTTGATTTGAATAATGCATTGAAAATAATATTAACTAAGATTAATAAATTCTGCAGAAGTATTGTTCATTCTTAGTTCATGTTAACTAATGAACCTTACTGTAAAGTGTAACCGTTCTGACTTAATAATTATCTAAGATTTCTTTATTATGACTCTTTAATAAATGACTTCAGATTAGCCATCTAAAAACATCATTGGCTTATAAGAAAGGTCATGTGATGCCAGTAAACAAAACTCTGGTTTATTGCCTTCTGTCCAGTGTTAACTGTCAGGTTTTCCTCAGATGATGTTCCTGTGCAGTTGTTGACATGCACATCACGTGTTCGAGTGAATGTAAAGGAGGAGCGCTTATAGATAATGGCCAGTCACTGGCGCACGAGCGTGACTCGGTTAATGAATATAATCACACGTGTGAACACGTTCCCTGATCGAGAGGGAAACACCTTGACAGTAGATAACCCAGTTTACGATTTCACCCACCTCTCTACTGGAGATCACGCTACACGTAAACAAAACGCTACAGAGTCGCGGCAGATAGCTTTGAAGTTTTACGATTGTAACTTTGTCATAACAACAAGTCGTTGGTTGCTGAGGTCATGCTGAAAAACAACTCACGACTGATTTATGAGGATGATTTGTCATGATGTACACAGTCTGTTGAAAGAGCGCGCGAGGAGTTGCACGTGAGTTTGTTTACGCGCCACGCGAGACCGGAAACATTTGTCAAAACATCGGTATCCGTAACACAGGCAACGCGATACAGTACAACATGTATTTCACATCAAAAATGCAGCGTGCAGATGCAAAAAGTGTAAAGTGAAAAACATGTCAAACAATTAGGCAACAGTCCTTCCTTGGCGATATCAAACGCGAGCGTGTATTAATTGTATCTTGCAGTGCACTAAAATACCTAATGTCTCTATTTTACAAAGTTCAACAAGATGTTATATCAACATTGGCTGAGATAAAACAGTGCATACAACTCTAATCGGGTGATTAAAAGATGTCTACATTAATGTAGAACAATCTAGAATAGTTATAGCCAATACATCGCTTTAACTCACCTGGACTGCCGTCCATAGTGTCTGTTCCTGATGTTGATGAAGGAAAAGCGGGATCTATTATAATATTCAGCGTGTTTCAAATTCCGTCCACACAGGTGAGAAGACAACTTCAAGAAGTATTTTAAGGAAAAGTCTCGAAAAAGAAGAAGTTGATTCTCAAAAGTCAGATGTCCTTCAGGTTAGCAGGGCAATGTGCCGTCCTCAGTGTTAGAGAGCTGAAACACTGTGTACATTACTGTAAGAACAGGCAGAGCTAGTGACCTGGCATCAAGGCAGAGATGTGCAACTAGTTTGAGACGAGCACAAGCATCACACCAAACACGTTTTCAGGTGCTTTAGAAATGTGACTGAGCTAGCTTCCCCCCACTAGTTTGCCCCCTCCTTTCTGTGCCCTTTAAATTGTTTGTGGTATTGTGTGCCAAGGACTGTGAGTCCGTTTCACACGCCCTCTGTCCTTCCCTGTAGTAGCTGCTGTTCTCTCTCTCTCTCTCTCTCTCTCTCTCTCTCTCTCTCTCTCTCTCTCTCTCTCTCTCTCTCTCTCTCTCTCTCTCTCTCTCTCTCTCTCTCTCTGTTGTATATGACTGACTGAATGCGCGTGCACTCGGTTGACATTGGAATGCCTCATGCGCGCGCTGCATGTGAGCGCTGTCCTACTGACACAGATTTTATGCTAATGTTCGGAGAGGAGGAGGAGAGGCGTGGGGAAGCACATGCAGAAGAGGAGGAGCGCACCGTGACTGCTGTTTGTTCCCCGCTCACAGCTTTATATTGCTCGAGTTCCTCCTCTCCACACACGCTCTGCTGATAGGCTTCGAGCCATCGAGGGTTTGCCCGAATGAACATCGCATCAAACCGCCTGAACTCAGCTCGGAAAGGCATCATGTGGGTCTCACGTTTTTAGCCTGCATCACGCACTGGCTTGGATGTAGGTCATGTGCCTAAATTAGCTATACACATAATTTGGTGAAATGATGTTTGGAGAACTCTAACTAAACATTGATCGGGGTATTAATACTGATACGAAAAGCATGCCTATATAACACTGTTACTGAAGATATAGGGTACACGTCAAAAAAAATGAAGGTAAGTTTTTTTTTTTTTTAAAGAAATGTATTCTTATTATTCAGAATGAATGCGTTAAATTGACCAAAAGTGACAGTGAAGGCGTTTATACTTATTATACCTCCTGAGACCCCGAAAAAACGTTTTTTTGAATCTAGTATTTTTCATGTCATTACATTGAGAGCATAAGAATCAAATGGAAAATAAAATATATTTTATTTTTGAAAAATATATTTTATTCATATGCTATGTCCATTTAGTGGACACCAGGACTTATTATTTAAAAAATAAAAATACATGAAATTACATGTTTAGGCAAAAACAATGGGATTTTTTTTCATTCACCAATACATTTTTAACCAAAATCTGTATAAAGATGATTCCCAGCTATGTTATGAAAATATATAATACTTATTTGCAGCTGTATCATACAAATAAATAGTTAAAAAATCATATATTGTGATTTCAGGATTTTTTTTTTTTAGATTATGTCTCTCACAGTGGACATGCACCTACGATGACAATTTCAGACCCCTCCATGATTTCCAAGTGGGAGAACTTGCAAAATAGCAGGGTGTTCAAATACTTATTTTCCTCACTGTACGTCATGTGATCCCATGAACATTCCCAAAACAATATTTCATAGTTTTGATGAGCAAGAGACTTCTTTCAGAAACATTTAGCATCTTACTGATCCCAAACCTTTGAACAGTGTTGTACAAGTTTAACATGTGGCGTTAACCGTATCATACACCCTAATGTTCAGCCTTGCATAAGCATTTTCCATATTACACTGCTTCCTAGAATATATGGCCATGTTTTCTTTGTGTTATTTTGATAAAAACATGAGGTCACAGAATGTTACTTGATACGAGTTAGTGTAGGTCACATCAAAAACTGCTCTCTTTTATAATATTATTTATAAGCCACTTTATACAGCCATCTAGTGGTTACACCATGGCATTTACATACGTTTCTCTCTCTTTTTTTTTACTCCCACCAGATGGCACTAATTTACCTTTAAAAATTGGATTGAAATGCATTGTCTCTGTTCTAATATGGAATATTGCTTTAATTGAAAAATAATGTAAAAATATATTAGAATTGTTTTTTGTTATTTTCAATGGGGAAAAATAGCTCATAAAAACGGTGTAAATATTGCATAGTGTCATAAAATTCAAAATAATAATAATAAAAATATTATTTAACAAAAATATATTACATTGGTTTTCCTGAAGAAAAAAAAAAAGAGTTACATTTCAAGGCTTGGGTCACTTTTGACCTGGAAAGAGACGAAGAGAGCCAGAGGGTTCACGTCAACAGGAGCCGAATGATCTCAGCAAGTGCCCAATGAACTCTTTCTGGTTTATAGATGTTTATATTTTCCAGGCCTCACTATTGTTGTACATCTCATGACTAAAATCATGTGTGATTTATGATGGTCATTCACTAAAGAAGAGGTGTGCACACAAACACAGCAGATTGTGTTTACTGAGTCATGTTACATTTATTCATATCAGGGCTTAAAGGGATAGTCATTTACTCACCCTCATGTTGTTCCAAACCTGTAGTTTCTGTCTTAGTCTGAAAACAAAAGAAGATATTTTGAAGTATGTTGGTAGCCAGACAGTTGATGGACTCCATTCAGATGGAAAATACTATATATATATATATATATATATATATATATATATATATATATATATATATACTATAACTGTAACTGTTTGGTTACCGACGTTCTTCAAAATATCTTCAGCCAAAGAAAGAAATGACAGAATTTGAATTAGTATTCTCAAAGCTTATTTATTTTATTTATAAAATAGGCAAGGATTAATAAATACTGTAAAAAAATGTATGTATCGTTGTTAGTCAATGTTTTTATTAACAGACGTTAACTAATGAGACCTTATTGTTACCATTTGTCATATGAATCACCAACAGACTTGCATATGAGACAGTGATTCATATGTTTATGTATTCTTAAAGTAATTTCAAATATATAATTATAATTAAAACTATTATAAGTAAAACTAACAAAAATATTACAATATAATTATAGACCACAAGAATCAAAATGTAATCTGATAATGATGATGGTTGGGGAGAATTATCATAATAGCCACATTTAGCTTAATCTGCTTTTTGTCCTTAATCTGACAACTGTTATTTCTCAATGTTCTTTGAATGTAATGTCGTAATATCATGGTCTTCTTTCTGTTTCTCATCTACTCATTTTAAATGTATATTCTTTGGCTGTTTTGCACTGGCATTTCAATAATAAAACTGAATTTAAAAAAGGTTTTTACTCTGTTATATAAATACAGTCATTATTGAGGATTTAGAGATGTATGTATTCAGTAAATAGTTATTTTAATTTGACTTTTTTTTTATTATGTCTTTGCAAAGAACTTGCAGTTGTGCTCAAATGAACCCCAAGATGGCGCTCTTACATCAATAAAAGATAGAATTGCCTCTATTTCAATTAATGAGTTGGAATTTTAATTGAAATGCCTGACAGGAATTTGAATTAGATTGACAGAATTAGTTTTTTTTTTTTTAATAATTTATTTTTATTTTTAAAATATAGGCTAATGAAACATAATTTAAATTAAGTTATTGCCAAGCCAATATTTAAAGTTTGTCTTGACAATCTTTCCTTAAAAACATTTCTTGCGGTTAAATATATATAGCCTATATATAGAATAGCAGAATAGCAGAGTATAGAGTATATATATATATATATATATATATATATATATATATATATATATATATATATATATATATATATATATATATATATATAGAATAGCATTGACTGTATCTACAAATATATTCAGTTGAAGAGAGAATGTCTTTTAAATAGCCTACCACCTTAATTTGACATGAATTGAGGTGACATATTTTGTTTGTCACCTCAATTCATGTGGTATTTAAAAGACATTCTCTCTTCAACTGAATATATTTGTAGATACAGTCAATAACATTGGAATCCTAAAAATATATTTGTAATTTCTCATCTAAAGCATTATCAGAGATTTTTATTAAACACCGATCAACCCATTTTAATGAGCATTCTGTGTATTGCTAATATAATACTGTGATATAACAATTATAATCTTGCATAGAATCTGTTTCTACGCTTCCTCGATCCTCCTGAAATGAGGCATTTACCTGAAGTAACTCTGGAATACAGAAGCAGGTCAGCTTCATTGTCAGTTTCTATGGTTACTATAGTAACCTGATTTTTGGAACCTTAAACTGAGGTTAACACTTTGCAAAATATCCTTTCACTGCTCTAGGGATGAAAAGATGAGTAAGTAAAGCGGTGTTTAAAACTGCCTCCTTACCCTGACTCACAATGGTATGTAAGCTAATAATAATGATTATGATTTTGAGCTGTCGGGTCGGATCACGCGGGAAATGTCAGAATTCTCTGCGAGTAACTTGCAGTTCTACACCTAAACCGCTAGAGGGAAGAATCTTCCGTCCTTCATCGTCTACAGTTAAACTGCTTTCTGGATCACCCCTATTCACTTTAAGATAATTCTTTTTGGATAATGATGCTAGCAGGGGCGTAGTTTGTGGGGGGGTTGGGGGGGAGATAACCCCCCCAATATTTAAATCTATGCATTACAACCCCCCCAATATTTATACCATGATCACATGAAAAATATGCAGACCCAAATTTCAACCCCCCCAATGTTCAAACCAAATCTACACCCTTGGATGCTAGTGATGTGCAGTGTGCAACAAAAATGTAAATACATGCGTTACAATATGTCTGCATGTGTTGAGGTGAAACTGTATACAGAAAGGAAGAGAGAATTAAACAAAGAGGGATCCAGAGAAGAAAAAGGGTTTTTGTCAGGACATGTTGTGATGGGCATGTTGGTAATTACAGAGTGAGCCTGGTGTTTGGAAACTCAGCATACAGCTCTGCCAACACACACTTGCAAAATACCTTGAGCCTGGAGCGTTCAACGCCCTAATTCATCCCGACACTCTTATAAACACAAGCATATGTGCATTCACACACACACATGAAATCAGCATGATTGGCAAATCACGTTTAGTCAATGTATATGCAAGCACACTACAGGCTTGAACTGCCTGAATGTTGATGAATACATTCCAAAAAAAAAAAAAAAAAAGCTTGTATGCAATGAAAGGAAATATTATATTTTTAAAAGTGTGCATGTAATACATCTGCTTTTATTTTATTTTTATGTTTTGATCCGGAAACATCATAAACAAAAGACTGGAGTCTGTGGTTACAGTCAGACTGTTGCTCTGGTGTATGACGGCTCACAGTTCCCCTACTTGCCTTCAGTAGCATCTGTGAACTGAGAGCTTTATCTATGGAATGCCCACGATCCTCAGGCTAGACATGATCGGCAAATTCATTTAAAGTTCTGTCATGAAACTCCAGATGGCGCAGGCTGATAGGTCCTCAACTCAATCTGCTTGCAATCACATCATTCTCCATAAGGCACAGCTGATTGGTTCCTGGTGTATCAGAAGCCAATGAGCTCGCTGCTCAACCCTCAGATACTGGTCAGCAGTTTACAGTGTGCTTTCAGAAACCCTCCATCTTCCCCAGCTCCACCTGTATAGATCTGCTACGGGTAATTAGTGTACTCTATATACAGCATCAGCATGTCTTACTTGCTCACAGCAGTGTGTCGTGTGTGTATTAGCTGTAGCAAATCCCGTTCCTGCTCTGCAGCAACAATAGGTGGTTTGCAGTCACGTGATTGTGATGACGCGCGAAATTCAGATGGAGGGCAGGAAGTGAAGAGCGGAATGGACGAGATGGAGGAAAGTCCGAACGTACTACTTTAGACGCTATTACAAGAGAAAGATATAACAAAAAATTGAAACATATGTTGGACGTGATCCTTACGTTATGAAGAGGAGCGATTTTTCAACTGAATTGAAAGATTTGCCTGTAACATTACGTTTGTCTTCAGTTACAGGGGTAACTTACAAACTCAAAGAAAAGAAGAAACAATTACTTTGACTTTACAAAGTTCGGAAACGTTACGGTACGTTACACAAACATAGCCCCATAAGTTGTATTAACTCACCTTTGACGAAGTGAATACTCATAGGCGTCGATTTCGGTGGGGACGCGTACCCACCAGATTTCGTCACGAGTCATTTTGTACCCACCACTTTTAACTTAACGTCCATAATAATTGGACTTTGGGTTAGATTTTTTTTTTTTACAGTTTTCAGTGGTTATGAGGAGAAATTTGGTGATCGTTGTTTATGTAGGCTACATTAAACCATAAAGCTTTTTCAGGACTTATATATAAAGCCCATGAGAACAGTGGGGAGTCAACCCACAGCCGCTCCGCTGCCCTGCTGAAAATGTGAAGCAGAAACGCTTAATGTCAGATAACGTCCATAATAATTTGACTTTTGGTTCGATTTATGAGGAGCAATGTGAGAGAGAAATTTGGTAATCATTGTAACATTAAACCACGTCATGTCATATTGTCAACATGGTAGCCTACTTATGAAGCAGAATAGTGGGTAATATGTCTAATGCTTTTTGAAAACTTAAGGCTTTCTTCTTCATAAAACGAGTCAGACATCAGCTCATTTTTGTATACATTTTTATTTACATTAGTAAGCTACAGGACATGGTCTTTCAAAACATGACCTGCGCGAAAGAGAGAGAGAGAAAAAAAAAGCGTCATTGTACCCAGCACATTTCAAACCAAACATGTGAATACTGCACACACGGGCATTTTCCGATTCGGCTCCTCCCGACCGCAGACTTAGGTTTGCAAGCCGTTTTTTCCGGCGTTTTTCGGTCAATTTCTTGCATTTTCCCCCCTTATGAACAACAACTTTTGGTACACGATAAAAACTCCTCGTGGTTTCTCGGTTTGATCGATTTGAGCAACCATAAACGACGCAAAACATAGGCATTTTGAGTTTGTTATAGTGCTTCCTAAATGTAGCACATTACTTCCTGCCCTCCATCTGCATACATCCATGGCAACACAGTGACGTGACGTCATATGCAAACAAGCTATAACATCAGCAGCAGCGAAGCAGATCTAAGACCAAATATATCAACATTGTCATATCCATTACCATGCCAAACACTGCAAGAGCTGTCATGACAGAACTGCCTTAGTGACTAAATTTATTTATTTATTTTGGTGCAGATATTCAGAATGTGGAGATCATTTTAATCAAGAGATTTTCAAGGCTCAAAAAGGATCAAGTGACAGCAAAATTATGCTGAATTTATTTACCACGATTGCTTCAGAGATTGAATATTTCTGAACTTTATTTCGTTATTGGGATGGATCTGAATAAAACAGTTTCATTTAGGAGAAATGTAACATTATTTCACAATATGACCCTACTGTATTTTGGATGGTTTCCTGACCACCTGACCTCGTCTTGGAAATACATGTTTCACTGTAGCTCTGCAGAAGTCATCATCACAAACATGTTCATTTGTAAGCGCTTTGATGTAAACATATGCCAGAAACAGAATATTTACAAAGCAGGTATGAACAAAACACTTTTAAGCACAGAACACATAGACTCAGTTTTCTTCTTAATCTCTATATAATTCTAATGATCCTTTAAATTGTTTTATTGTTGATCAATAAAAACAACAATAATAAAAAAACACCAGTATATGTAAAATAAATGAGTTTCTGATCAGAAGGCCTGAGGCAGTGGTTAATGGACTAATGGATTAGAGGACAGAGTCTCTCTAGTGGTGATTTTAAACTCATGCTCCTGGCAGAAACTGCAGAAATTGTACAATTGTTTCCATATGTGCATCAAACTGCTTTTCCATTATTCAAACTCCTCCTTCTCCTTTTTTGTTCTCTTTATCTTTCTCTCCCTCTCTCTCTTTTCTAATAATTTCGAGTTTTTAAAACTTTTATGATGTCTGTCTTAATCAGAACAACCTGGCACATTTTGGCATGGCTGCAAACCTATGGAAATTCAAACGTTGTGAGAGAGACAGAGAAAGAGAAAAAGTCAAAGTTACAGAGAGAAAGAGAGAGAGAGAGAGAGAGAGAGAGGGAGAGAGAGAAATGAGAGAAAAAAGAGCAGAGTAAAAACAGAAAGATTGTGGTAACCATCTTTCCCTTTCAGTCAGTCACTACGAGTTACGTCAGTGACTGACGAAATGGGGATTTCGCTCAGAAGCCTATCACCTTCGAGTTCTACAAAACGAGCTAATGGCAAAACAATTTGCATAGTGCAACTCCGCCTCACCTTGTGGGTATAAAAGGAGCTGCGCGTGCAATCTCGCATTATGTTTCTGCTTCGGAGCCGAGTGTTACTTCACTTCTCTCCACTGCAAAGATGTCTACGAGTTCGAGTTCGAGTACAACTGTGTCCCCAGAGCGCCTCCACCTGGCGCGGCGACCCATAGCACCCCTCCAAGGCCTGTAGGTTTTCGTCCACTCTTGTGGCCAAAGCCTATAGAGCTGCGGGGCAGGCTGCCTCCTCTTTGCATGCTATGGCCATCCTGCAAGTATATCAGGCACGTGTGCTCAGAGACATGCACGAGGGCAGGGCTCATCCAGGGCTCATGCAAGAGCTGCGTACCGCCACCGACCTCGCTCTATGGGCGACGAAGGTGACGGCACGCTCCCTGGGTCAGGTGATGTCCACTTGTGTGGTCCAGGAAAGGCAACTTTGGCTCAACCTGGCAGATATGCGGGAGGCTGAGCGAACACGTTTCCTCAACTCCCCTATCTCTCAGGCTGGGCTCTTTGGTGGTGCGGTTGAGGACTTTGAGGGCCCCAGCCCGCGTCTGCCCTGTGAAAGCGGCACTTCTGATGCGGGCAGCTCAGAGATAGGCTGCAGTTGTTTCCAGGAGATGGTTGCAGGGCCACTCCTTCTTTTGTTCTCCTTCCCCAGCCGCTGGCCTCACGGTCGGCGGCACCCTAAAACTCTTATTACTCTTATTATCTCTGAGCAATGACCCGCCTCGCCACTCTCGTTCCCCTCTGTCACCACATCCCTGTCAGAGGAGGTTGCCGCGGAACAGTCGTCCTTCCCTGGCCTCCTCTGTCAGGGCACAGAACATGACCGCGCCCCCACTTCGGGAAGCTCCGCCTCCCACGTCTGGGCCAGTCAGTCCGCTATGCTGCCCCATCGTGGGTACGCCTGTAGTTCACGTGACCCCACTGGTTCAGTTTTTGGAGCCTGGCTAGAGCTTCCCAATCTGTCCCGTTTGGCTTGAGAGAACTATCAGGCTGGTTATGCGATTCAGTTCCTACAGTCTCCTCCCCGCTTTCGGGGAGTCCGCTATACCTTGGTGGGTGGCAATGCCCCTGACATGTGTGTGGAGGTCGCCGTCCTACTGGCGAGGATCTCTTTTCTCGGTACGGAAATTGACTCGGTTACCATGTACGCGCAGCTTACGAGTGAGCATGCGCAGTCACTGCTGAGTCAATTTGAGGGCAAGAGTTGCGGTCCCACTGAAATTATTTCAGAGGTTCCTGGGGCATATGGCATCCGCAGTGGCAGTCACGCCACTCGGACTGCTTCACATGAGACCGCTTCAGCACTGGCTTTGCGATCGAGTCCCGAGATGGGCATGGCAACAGGGCACGCTCCGGGTACCAGTCACTCGGGCTTGCCATCAAACCTTCACCCTGTGGTCGAACCTCTCCTTTCTACGGGCCGGAGTGCCTTTAGAATGACTGTCCAGGCATGTTGTTGTATCAACAGATGCCTCAGCCATGGGTTGGGGTTCCATGTGCAATAGACATACTTCCGCGGGCTCCTGAACAGGACCCCAGCACCTTTGGCATGTAAATTGCCTCGAGTTGCTGGCAGTAAGCTTAGCTCTGCACCGTTTTCGGACTGACGAGCTCTCACGACAATGCTCATGTCCCGGGGAATGGAGACTCCATCCCCAGACAATTCAGGTGATTTGGGAACAGTTCGGTGACGCACAGGTAGATCTGTTTGCCTCCCCAGACACTTCTCATTGCAGCTGGTTTTACTCCTTGACCGAGGGGACCCTCTGCACGGACGCACTAGCGCACAGCTGGCCGTGGGGCCTCTGCAAATATGCGTTTCCCCCAGTGAGCCTTCTCGCACAAATCTTGTGCAAGATCATGGAAAACGAGGAGCAGGTCCTTTTGATTGCACCTCATTGGCCCAGCCGGACTTGGTTCTCTGAACTGGTGCTCCTCGCTGTGCGATCTCTGTACACCACGACCTTGTGGATTCAAAAACGGTAGGACAGCATAACCTGGTCGTCAGGTTCTTTAGAGGGGCGGGGAGGTTAAATCCTCCTTGCCCCGTACTCATGCCCTCTTGGGACCTCGCAGTGGTACTATCTGCGCTGCAGAGAGCTCCCTTCGATCCATTGCAATCAGTCGAGCTTAAATACCTTTCTATGAAGGTGGCGCTCCTGGAGATTCTACAATCTCCGAGTGGAGCCAGTGTCCTCCTGTGTACTCGCTTCCAGTAACTAAGACCTGCGCGGTGTCATCGCTTGCTTCGCCATTCCACTCCATGGACTGGATACGTGCGTTATTTACTCATGTGAGCTCTCTGTGAAGCCCTGGGCTCCTCCAGCACTGTTATGTCGACACCTGAGTGCATGCCTGCGGCAGCCCTCGTGTCAGGCTAGGTGCCTCCATGTGCATGATTCCCCCGTTTGGCAACCCCCACACGTGTATTTCCACGGTAAGTCTCTTGAGCATGTGTCTTTCCCTTGGCAAGTCCACCTTTCCACCCCTGGGGTTGAAACTTCCACCCTGCGGGCTGGATACCTCAGTGTTTTCAGTGTATTCTGTAAGACCTCCCTATGGGCAGGCATTGTGTTGCATATTTCCATGGGGATATGCGTCCCAGTGTACCTTGGGATTCCTGCATTAAGCCGAGTCCTTCATCAGTGCTAGTCTGACGACAGGGAGCTCAGACTTGCGGAGGGCACTGGAAGACAGATGCTGTGGTGTGATTAAATAGGGACCCCCATTTCGTCAGTCACTAACATAACTCGTAGCGACTGACTGAAAGGGAACGTCTCGGTTACGTCTGTATCTCTCGTTCCCTGAAGGAGGGAACGGAGACATTACGTCCACCTGCCACAACCGCTGTACCGTTGGAACAGCCGGGCTTTCAGCCTCAGTTCCTCAGCAGGTAACATAATGCGAGAGTTGCGCTATGCAAATTCCGCAGACCTATGTCATTGTTTTGCCATTGGCTCATTTTGTAGAACTCAAAGGTGATAGGCTTCTAAGCGAAACCCCCATTTCGTCGGTCACTGACATAACGTCTCCGTTCCTTCCTTCAGGGAACAAGGGATACATACGTAACCGAGACGTTCTCTCGACTGTGAGGCGACTCAAGCAAAAATAGATGTTCCATTACAGATGGAGGAGTGGAAAGTAGTGGAGGCTTAGGTGAGGGAAAATGGCAAGAAAGAAGAAGAAAAAGAATGACTGCAAAGCAGACGTGAATCTGACAGTAATGGTAGTTGACAGACGTGAGTTCATGGCAGGTTCGTGATGACATCACTGGCTAAATTGAGAAAGTTTTTTGTCTCACCAAACACATGTAGATGTACATGTAATACCCATGCTGAACTGTAAACTAGGGTGAATTCAGGGTGATTGGGAAACTTTTTGCCACTGAGGTGACTTGGAAAAAATGTCCCTATCAACCTGAATTCACCCCTTCTTTTTGTAAGAAAATGTGAGTGGTGTTTGCCCACATAAAAACTCAACCATATGATGCCACGCTGTTGCCAGAGTGTATTTGTGGTTACTTGAACAGAGTGATTTATTTGAATGTTGCTAGAGTGTTGCCAGGTGGCTCTCTGCTCAAAAGACTAGCTTAGACCAGCATACATTTCCAGTCTAGTTTCTAATCTAGCTGGTGGATGCTGGTTTCCAGCAAAAAATAAAACTGATGGTCAACCATCATGGTATTTCTGGTGAAGCTGGTTGAGGTATTTCAGGCTCAGCAGAAACCCGGACAGGACATTAATATCCAGAACACATCAGATGTGGGTGATGACCAGCGTTTTTCAATGGATTTGCAAATCAAAAGAGCTCTCTCAAAATATTCTGGACCCTTTGGATCTCTTTCAGTGCATATTATGGAATTCTTTCACTCATCCACCAGGAGAAAACCACCTCTAATGTTGCAAAATTTTATCAAAGTGAGAACTTTGTCTGTGTACATGAGGGATAAACCTTAATTTTACACTTATTATAGGGTAACAATACACAAAAATGATGGTTTGCTAAATACTTTGGTTTTGAAGTAATGTTTGGTATGTTTTCTGTATGCAAGGGGGGGGGGGGGGGGGGACAAAACATACAGTTAACTTTCTATACAGCTGCAACACACTCTTCGTACTGCATGTTTTTTTAACACTTTTTGTAATACTGGTTGAAATCCTCTTCATATCCTGAGAGCAATCAATAATAGAAGTGGTCTAAAAAAAAAAAAAAAATACATATCTCTCAGGACCAAAAAATGTTAGTCCAATCATTGCATTCGGTCCGATACGATGTCCTACCCACCTAGGTGGTACAAGTAAGAGTTCTGTAAGTTGTTTACGCTCATTATTATTGTGTGCTTTGAGAATTGAGGTAATTTAATGGCATCTTTTGGGACGCTTTGCAGACTCTGCTGTGTGTTCATGTGTTTTGAAGGAGGCGTGGCTTAGGAGTGCTGTGAAGGGAGGGTGGGATTGTGTGCTTTCAAAGCTAACTTACTTTTACTAGAATCTCCAAAATTGCCTACCCTACCTCTAAAGCCCGGGACACACTAAGCCGATGTCAAATTACTAGCGGCGACCAAAGCTGACTGTGTTGTCGCCTCTCATTGGCCAAAAAGCTGCTGATAACTGTCTATATCAGCAGGCATCAATACTCTATTTGTGTCATTCAAGAAGAGAAACCGGAACTAGGACTGCAGATATAAATACAAAACATGACAAAGCAGTGCTTGCTTATCATTTTGAATGTCAATCATGCTGATCCCTTTCTTCATTCCAGTCAGCTCATGTTATTATAAAAATATTTGTGCATTCGAAAGGTCAGGTAAGATGACGAACAGCCTTCTGTCTGTGCCGTCTTGACTTCTTTTCTCGCTTTCATCACTTTCACTTTCATTCTAGAGCACTGACTCGTTCGTGAAGCTGAACAGTCAATCAGAGTTCTCTCTCTCACCGACGGCCCGAAGCTGATTCAACATGCTGAATTGGCCGGAAAAAAACCTGATGGTGTTCGACTAGAGCCAACGGTGCGGTACAGAGCGGCAACCGTCTTTCTCTTGAATCCAACACAGAAGTGACTTAAACTGCAATTCATCGACTGGCCACTAGAGACAGGCTGCAAAAGAGAGTCAATCCCATAGACCCCCATGTTAAAACGCCCAATTTTACAGCAGAAAAAAATGTTTTTACAGGCTGGTGCAAAAAGTGGTTTTGGTCTAAATAACTAATTTAGCCCTTAATGACTACTGTGATGGGGGTGAATTTAAATTATATTAAGTCTTAAAGTTCTGCATAATTAGGGGCGTGGCCACTTGGGTGACAGATGGATTGCCACTGATGTCACTACTAGCCGTTTGTCTGCTGTCTGTTAGCGTCACGTCACCTCAGCTAATCCGCCTCGCTGCTTGTTTTCGTTTATCTGGGAGTGACGCGCTGCCAAGATGGCGACCCACTTTGGGCTTCAAAAACACTCTTCAGAAACCTATGGGTGACGTCACGGACACTGGGCCCTATCTTGCACCCAGCGCAATTGACTTTGTACACCGACGCATGTATCATTCCTATTTTGCACCCGACGCACAGCGGACTTTTCCCTCCACAGACGCACGTCGGTAAGTTAGGAAATACACTTGCGCTCCCGGGGGCGGTGCACCGAAAAGAGGAGGCGTGTTCCGGTGCAAACGTTCCCTGGTGCTATTTTGCAGGTTTAGAAAACAATTCCGCCACTGACCAGGAAAAAATAGTTTAAAGTCAGTGGCGCGTTGTGCATGTTATTCATATGCTATTTTAAGGGCGCATTGGCCATAATCAATGTTGCGTGTGCACAATGCGCATACACTTTGATTCTCTCATCTACACAGAAGCAGCAGTTTTCATTTTTGCAAATCATACATTATTACAATATATAGATAGATAGATAGATAGATAGATAGACAATTTATTATAAAAGCATACATTTAGCTTACACATTTACCCAAATTATCATACGCCTGTTTAACCGAAGTTAATTTAGGTGGGTTTCTCCATCCCCAATGTCACTTCTCTCTCTTTTACAGCCGTGACGAGAACGTCGGTCTCCTCGGCTGTGAACCGCTCCTGGCAAATCCGCCGTTATAATAGCAATCCGCCATGGAACAAGCGCGCCTGCTCTTAAAGGGAATGTGAGATGTCGCTCTGATTGGTTTATTTCACGTTACGCCAAACCACACCTATGAATAATGAAGCTACTTCAGACCAACCCATTTTAGATTTGCGTCGGGCGCAAGAGTCATTTATCCCGCCGGTATAATACCAACAGCGCCCAAGACCCGCCCACAAAGTTTCGCGCTTGATACTTGCGTTTCAGATCGTTAAAATAGGGCCCAATATGTCTATATTTTTTTTACAGTCTATGTGTGGAACACACTGGTCACTCAAAAACGGCCCGAAATTCCCTTGGTGCGTCCCGGACTTGCTTGCAGTCAGAATGAGCCTTTATGCAAAATGTAAAATACTCATGTGAATTTCTAACATTTACAGATAAGGAGACAACCGTAAGATGTAGGCTTAAGTTAAGACTACGCTGCATTCGTTCGGCAAACGCGTGCTGAACCAAAAATCAGAAACAGAATGCGTGCACCGCTCACCCCTGCGCTTACATTAGTGTATGGGACTGTGTGTGAGCACATGGCCTTGTGTCAACATGCATGCATGAAGTAATTAACGTTTTGTGTGTGTTTCCATGGCACTGGAAATGTATAAATGACTTCACATTTGGGCGTCTGCACAATGAATGTGCTCTTTCATTGGTTAGGATGTGAGCTTAACTTTATAACCCAAAACTGAAAACTCTCTCTCTCCATTTCTATCTCATTTTCTCCTCTTGTTCTTGCCAGGTCCATTTAAACGCAGCACAGTGTGCTCTTTGTGTGTTTGCCCCGACTGTGCTTTTGGACTTTTGAGTACGACACACGTTTATATTCTGCTTAAAGTCTTTGTCCATGTCTGCTTGTGTATTGTTGTCGGTGTGTTGATGCATATGCCAACAGACAGACAGACAGACAGATAGACAGGCACACACACACACACACACACACACACACACACACACACACACACACACAGAGACATGCACACACAGAACTTCACATGACATCAATCTGTGTGGACTGTGCAGTGATCTCATTACAGACAACTTGCTGTTGATTAAAGCCTACTGTGTCTCTCTCTCACACACACACACACACACACACACACACACACACACACACACACACATACACACACACACACACACACACACACACACACACACACACACACACACACACACTTTTCCTCCTTCAGCCTGAGGCTCACTCCATTCTGCGGTTTCTCCTCCGCTTGCTTCCAAACGGGGCCCCATTTTATGTTCTCTAAAAACTCACTCAACCGTACTTTCTTTTTTAATGTTATTTTCTTTACTTCGTTGCTCTCATGCCCTTATATATTTATTTTACTGATCTGTATAGATCTGATATATATATATATATTCTTTAATTTCATAGTTATGCCGCAAGAAAACTTTTTACTTATGCTGATGTGTCCAGGAAAGCTTCTGTCATGCCCAGTTAATTCACTCTGCAAACTAGCAGGGACTGTATATGCAGAGGTCCAAACGTCTGAGACCGCTTTGAAGAAGAAGAAAAAAAATCTAAACCTAGAAATAAACAGAATAGTTTTGATTTTTAAAGGTAACACAAATACATTTTTTAATGTAAAATAAATAAGAAATATTTATGATTTATTGACACAAGATGGGAGTTTGACATGTCTACTCCTTCTAAAACTAGTATTATGTATGTAGATTTGAAGATCGTATATTGTTCAAATGACAACATGGAACACTTAATTCGACATTCAAGAAATTCATGAAATTGAAAGAAATTCAGTCACAGCATATAAAATATATATGTTCCCTTGTACAGACATTATCTGCATATGTACATTTTAATCTAAAACTATGTAAATTAAAAATTGTTCACTGACACATTATTTGTTTACTGCACATGTACAGTATTTTTATTTTTATTTTTTTTTTATTTTTTTTATTTTTTTCAAGCATACAATGAAAAGTGTACAGTATGTACAACATAAAACAATAATTGAAAAAACACTGATGATCCAACAAATAAAATTCACCGCTGCTTGAAAAGGAGTGGGCTGAAGTTTAACACTTGTTAATTCCCACCCCTCTTTCAAACTCTTAATACATTTTTTTTTTTTTTACAATGGATGGAAATATAATAATATAATAATAATAATATAATATAAGTATAATGGAAACATTTTTAGAAAAATGACAAATAGAAGCACAATCACTAGTAGTTTACTCCACTATATTTTCCTCTTTCATTGGCAAGAAAACCAACCTAAGATCGTACACATTAACGCTCACTGCTCTGTTTCTCTGCACACTTCTTTGACACAACACTAACAGGTCTGACCTCTGACCTCTAATACTGCTGCCTCAACCTTTCAAACACTGAACACACGCATACACAGTTACAAATGATTTCATTTTCATTGGTCACTCACATCTATTTCCTTTGATCTATTACCTTTTGTTCTGCTCTAATCGACCATGTAAGCGATTTGCACATGCAAACCATAGCCACCTTTTTAGATGTTTTAGACTGACAGAATATGCAAAGTTGAGGGAAAAGATCAAACGCTGTTTCTAACATGCAGTCTTCATGACTACTTTTTTATTTTACTCTATTCTTTTATCTCCCTCATTCAAGCAACACACTTTTAGACTTACCAGCAAACTTTTCAGTTTTACATAAAGCTACTGTATCTCTTCATTCTCCCAGGTTTATGTTATTATAATAGGCATGATGTAGTAGGTCATGTCTGAACAGCACAGTGGTCACAGTAGTTCTCAAATCCGAACATTTTGTTTAGCCTTGTTCAGACTAATCAGTCCAAATTCGATTTTTGTGCAATTGGAATCCAAACAAATTTAGCAAGTGGGAACAGCAAAAAATATCACGTGAAATTCAATATTTACAAATCTATTTCAAACTACCTTCATATGTTCAAATCAGATTTCTGGAAGTGTGCTTCAGTCTGACCGCTCTAATCGGATTTTGCTTAGCTTTTCTCAAGCCATGTAAACGTCGGGGTAGAAAACATGCTGAAAGTCATTGCAATTAGAAGGTTGTGTTGTTGTGAAGTGTAGTTCGAGCAGAAAATCACTGCCAGTCGGCTTGGCATACACGTCTCTTTGAATCTTGAGACCAGTGAGATGGTAATAAACCTGCTCATGCCAGCCTACGGTCTGCCAATACAGTGTCATTGCCATAGAAATCATGAAAATGATGAATGAAAAATAGAAAATGAACGACCGCCACGGCACACACAAATCGGACAGAGTGTGGACAGTCAATCATTTAGATCAGATTCTAATCGGATACACAAATATTTGGACTGACAGTGTGAACGTAGCCTATGTCTTTCTGATCTGACACACCTCTAACGAGCTGATGACTGATAACCAATACTAGCAAGTACAACAATATATATATAACATTCTATAGAAAATGTACTGCCTTAAAATGCAATGCTGAAATCAATCATCTAAACAGCCACACAATCTAAAAAGTCTGAAGAGGAAAGAGGAGACAACACCAACTCATGATCAGCCTTACAAGAATCTGAAAGTCATCGGTCTTTGAAACTTCTGTCAAACTGAAAAGGTTCCAGATGCTTAAATAATATAAAAGACTTCATACTTGTGTATCATATGCAAACAAGTAATTGTGTTAGTTAAGAATTAATTTTGGTACTGTAATTGCATGTGTGGGTTATAATTAGGTATGCTTTCAGATTTGAGAACCACTGCCCTAGACAACAATCCATTACTAAGGCTGCTGAATGACAATAACCTTCAACCAAAGTTGCCTTCTGAAGACCAGCAATCCAGAGCTAGTCCTCCAGAGAGCAGAAATCCAGAGCCAGTCCTCCAGAGAGCAGAAATCCAGAGCTAGTCCTCCAAAAGAGCAGAAAATTAAGAGCTAGTCCTCCAGAGAGCAGAAATCCAGAGCTAGTCCTCCAGAGAGCAGAAATCAAGAGCTAGACCTCTAGAGAGCAGAAATCAAGAGCTAGTCCTCTAGAGAGCAGAAATCAAGAGCTAGACCTCCAGAGAGAAGAAATCAAGAGCTAGTCCTCTAGAGAGCAGAAATCAAGAGCTAGTCCTCCAGAGAGCAGAAATCAAGAGCTAGTCCTCCAGAGAGCAGAAATCAAGAGCTAGTCCTCCAGAGAGCAGAAATCAAGATCTAGACCTCCAGAGAGCAGAAATCAAGAGCTAGACCTCCAGAGAGCAGAAATCAAGAGCTAGTCCTCCAGAGAGCAGAAATCAAGATCTAGACCTCCAGAGAGCAGAAATCAAGAGTTAGTCCTCTAGAGAGCAGAAATCAAGAGCTAGACCTCCAGAGAGAAGAAATCAAGAGCTAGTCCTCCAGAGAGCAGAAATCAAGAGCTAGTCCTCCAGAGAGCAGAAATCAAGAGCTAGTCCTCCAGAGAGCAGAAATCCAGAGCTAGTCCTCCAGAGAGCGGAAATCAAGATCTAGTCCTCCAGAGAGCGGAAATCAAGAGCTAGTCCTCCAGAGAGCGGAAATCAAGATCTAGACCTCCAGAGAGCGGAAATCAAGATCTAGTCCTCCAGAGAGCGGAAATCAAGAGCTAGTCCTCCAGAGAGCGGAAATCAAGAGCTAGTCCTCCAGAGAGCGGAAATCAAGAGCTAGTCCCCCAGAGACCGGAAATCAAGAGCTAGGCTAGTCCTCCAGAGAGCAGAAATCAAGAGCTAGTCCTCCAGAAAGCAGAAATCAAGAGCTAGTCCTCCAGAGACCGGAAATCAATTGCTAGTCCTCCAGAGCAGAAATCAAGAGCTAGTCCTCCAGAGAGCAGAAATCAAGAGCTAGTCCTCCAGAGCAGAAATCAAGAGCTAGTCCTCCAGAGAGCAGAAATCAAGAGCTAGTCCTCCAGAGAGCAGAAATCAAGAGCTAGTCCTCCAGAGCAGAAATCAAGAGCTAGTCCTCCAGAGAGCTGAAATCAAGAGCTAGTCCTCCAGAGAGCGGAAATCAAGAGCTAGTCCTCCAGAGAGCAGAAATCAAGAGCTAGTCCTCCAGAGAGCAGAAATCAAGAGCTAGTCCTCCAGAGACCGGAAATCAAGAGCTAGTCCTCCAGAAAAGAAATCAAGAGCTAGTCCCCAAGAGCAGAAATCAAGAGCTAGTCCTCCAGAGAGCGGAAATCAAGAGCTAGTCCTCCAGAGCAGAAATCAAGAGCTAGTCCTCCAGAGAGCAGAAATCAAGAGCTAGTCCTCCAGAGAGCGGAAATCAATTGCTAGTCCCCAAGAGCAGAAATCAAGAGCTAGTCCTCCAGAGAGCAGAAATCAAGAGCTAGTCCTCCAGAGCAGAAATCAAGAGCTAGTCCCCCAGAGCAGAAATCAAGAGCTAGTCCTCCAGAGAGCGGAAATCAAGAGCTAGTCCTCCAGAGAGCTGAAATCAAGAGCTAGTCCTCCAGAGAGCGGAAATCAAGAGCTAGTCCTCCAGAGAGCTGAAATCAAGAGCTAGTCCTCCAGAGAGCAGAAATCAAGAGCTAGTCCTCCAGAGAGCAGAAATCAAGAGCTAGTCCTCCAGAGCAGAAATCAAGAGCTAGTCCTCCAGAAAAGAAATCAAGAGCTAGTCCCCAAGAGCAGAAATCAAGAGCTAGTCCTCCAGAGAGCGGAAATCAAGAGCTAGTCCTCCAGAGCAGAAATCAAGAACTAGTCCTCCAGAGAGCAGAAATCAAGAGCTAGTCCTCCAGAGAGCGGAAATCAATTGCTAGTCCCCAAGAGCAGAAATCAAGAGCTAGTCCTCCAGAGAGCAGAAATCAAGAGCTAGTCCTCCAGAGAGCAGAAATCAAGAGCTAGTCCTCCAGAGAGCGGAAATCAAGAGCTAGTCCTCCAGAGAGCTGAAATCAAGAGCTAGTCCTCCAGAGAGCGGAAATCAAGAGCTAGTCCTCCAGAGAGCTGAAATCAAGAGCTAGTCCTCCAGAGAGCAGAAATCAAGAGCTAGTCCTCCAGAGAGCAGAAATCAAGAGCTAGTCCTCCAGAGCAGAAATCAAGAGCTAGTCCTCCAGAAAAGAAATCAAGAGCTAGTCCCCAAGAGCAGAAATCAAGAGCTAGTCCTCCAGAGCAGAAATCAAGAGCTAGTCCTCCAGAAAAGAAATCAAGAGCTAGTCCCCAAGAGCAGAAATCAAGAGCTAGTCCTCCAGAGAGCGGAAATCAAGAGCTAGTCCTCCAGAGCAGAAATCAAGAACTAGTCCTCCAGAGAGCAGAAATCAAGAGCTAGTCCTCCAGAGAGCGGAAATCAATTGCTAGTCCCCAAGAGCAGAAATCAAGAGCTAGTCCTCCAGAGAGCAGAAATCAAGAGCTAGTCCTCCAGAGCAGAAATCAAGAGCTAGTCCCCCAGAGCAGAAATCAAGAGCTAGTCCTCCAGAGCAGAAATCAAGAGCTAGTCCTCCAGAAAAGAAATCAAGAGCTAGTCCCCAAGAGCAGAAATCAAGAGCTAGTCCTCCAGAGAGCGGAAATCAAGAGCTAGTCCTCCAGAGCAGAAATCAAGAACTAGTCCTCCAGAGAGCAGAAATCAAGAGCTAGTCCTCCAGAGAGCGGAAATCAATTGCTAGTCCCCAAGAGCAGAAATCAAGAGCTAGTCCTCCAGAGAGCAGAAATCAAGAGCTAGTCCTCCAGAGCAGAAATCAAGAGCTAGTCCTCCAGAGCAGAAATCAAGAGCTAGTCCTCCAGAGCAGAAATCAAGAGCTAGACCTCCAGAGCAGAAATCAAGAGCTAGTCCTCCAGAGAGCAGAATTCAAGAGCTAGTCCTCCAGAGCAGAAATCAAGAGCTAGTCCTCCAGAGCAGAAATCAAGAGCTAGTCCTCCAGAGAGCAGAAATCAAGAGAGCAGAATTCAAGAGCTAGTCCTCCAGAGCAGAAATCAAGAGCTAGTCCTCCAGAGAGCAGAAATCAAGAGCTAGTCCTCCAGAGAGCAGAAATCAAGAGAGCAGAATTCAAGAGCTAGTCCTCCAGAGCAGAAATCAAGAGCTAGTCCTCCAGAGAGCAGAAATCAAGAGCTAGTCCTCCAGAGAGCAGAAATCAAGAGAGCAGAAATCAAGAGCTAGTCCTCCAGAGCAGAAATCAAGAGCTAGACCTCCAGAGCAGAAATCAAGAGCTAGTCCTCCAGAGCAGAAATCAAGAGCTAGTCCTCCAGAGCAGAAATCAAGAGCTAGTCCTCCAGAGCAGAAATCAAGAGCTAGTCCTCCAGAGAGCAGAAATCAAGAGCTAGTCCTCCAGAGAGCAGAAATCAAGAGAGCAGAATTCAAGAGCTAGTCCTCCAGAGCAGAAATCAAGAGCTAGTCCTCCAGAGAGCAGAAATCAAGAGCTAGTCCTCCAGAGAGCAGAAATCAAGAGAGCAGAAATCAAGAGCTAGTCCTCCAGAGCAGAAATCAAGAGCTAGACCTCCAGAGCAGAAATCAAGAGCTAGTCCTCCAGAGCAGAAATCAAGAGCTAGTCCTCCAGAGCAGAAATCAAGAGCTAGTCCTCCAGAGAGCAGAAATCAAGAGAGCAGAATTCAAGAGCTAGTCCTCCAGAGCAGAAATCAAGAGCTAGTCCTCCAGAGAGCAGAAATCAAGAGCTAGTCCTCCAGAGAGCTGAAATCAATTGCTAGTCCCCCAGAGCAGAAATCAAGAGCTAGTCCACCAGAAAGCAGAAATCAAGAGCTAGTCCTCCAGAAAGCAGAAATCAAGAGCTAGTCCTCCAGAGCAGAAATCAAGAGCTAGTCCCCCAGAGAGCAGAAATCAAGAGAGCAGAAATCAAGAGCTAGTCCTCCAGAGAGCAGAAATCAAGAGCTAGTCCTCCAGAGAGCAGAAATCAAGAGCTAGTCCTCCAGAGAGCAGAAATCAAGAGCTAGACCTCCAGAGAGCAGAAATCAAGAGCTAGTCCTCCAGAAAGCAGAAATCAAGAGCTAGTCCTCCAGAAAGCAGAAATCAAGAGCTAGTCCTCCAGAAAGCAGAAATCAAGAGCTAGACCTCCAGAGAGCAGAAATCAAGAGCTAGTCCTCCAGAAAGCAGAAATCAAGAGCTAGACCTCCAGAGAGCAGAAATCAAGAGCTAGTCCCCCAGAGAGCGGAAATCAAGAGCTAGTCCTCCAGAGAGCAGAAATCAAGAGCTAGTCCTCCAGAAAGCAGAAATCAAGAGCTAGTCCTCCAAAGAGCAGAAATCAAGAGCTAGTCCTCCAGAAAGCAGAAATCAAGAGCTAGTCCTCCAGAGAGCAGAAATCAAGAGCTAGACCTCCAGAGAGCGGAAATCAAGAGCTAGACCTCCAGAGAGAAGAAATCAAAGGTCAGTCTTCTTAAAAAAAAACACACAAAAAAAAAACCATCTGTGGAGGCAAGTGTTTGTATGAGTGATGATGACATGAAGGTAATATTTATGCGTTTTTGTGTGTGTGATTGCATGTTTATGACCCTTCATTGCTGGTTTAGGACACCCGATTTTTATAAAACATCTGTGAAATGCAACAGCAAGGAATAAAAAAAACGGTTCACAGCAAAATATTTTATTCTCCTTCATGTCATTCCAAAAGCATATGACTTCATGTCATCTGTGGCACACTAAAAATCTGAAGAATTGTTCTGCGGTCTCTTGCATGGTTGTTTGACTTTTTAAGATTCAAAAAGGATGCAGAACTCCATAAAAGTAACATAAAAATTGTCCTTAGGCTACAACTGTGCCATATTACAAGTCCTCTGAAGAAATACAAGCTTTGTGTAAGGAACAGAACAAAACTTAAGTCTGTGAAGGGATCAAATAATTAATTGAAAAGAAATGACTCAAAAGAAGAATTTGTTCATGAATTAGATATAGGAAATTTTGCATCAACTCTGATGAACAAGCTATAGTGGATGTTATGTTGTTCAGTGAATGATTTACATAAGCTATTATGATTCATTTATGCTTGTTATCCCCAGTAACTGTATTCGGATGGAAAAGATCAACACATTTTTTAATTTTTCCTTTTGTGTTCCACAAAGACATCACACATGTTTGGGAAAACATGAAAGAATTTACATTTTGGGTGAACTACACTCTTAAAGATAAAGATTCTTTATTGGCATCGATGCCTAGAACTTTCATTCAACAAAATTAAATGTTTTTTTTTATAGTGAAAAAATGTTCTTTAGATTTTAAAAATGTTCTTCACACTAATAATAAACAACAACAACAACAAAAAAGGGTTTTCGTAAAGGTTCTTTGGTGAACCAAAATTGGTTCTTCTTATGCACTATAACTCGAATAAGTTGGCAAAACTTAAGAAATTTAAAAGTCTTAGTAAGCAGGACTTGCAGATTTTTATTTTGAACTCATACATTTTATTTGCTTAACTTGAAAAATTTTGAGTAAGCTAATTAATGCCTTTAATACGGTGTCCGAGAGAGCTCAACGCGCAGCAACTGAAGAAAACACATGCAAATAGAAAAAAACACATGCAAATCGAAAAAAACACCCGCAAATTAAGAAAACATCTTCAACAGTTTCAGCTTCATCACACACGTGTGCTCCAAATACTCACAACACAACCAAATACAGAAACACACTGCACATAACACAGACCACAACAGAAATGTTTCCAGGGGAACCAAATAAGTGACGAACCCGGCTGGGACGTGCTTATTGCTCGTCAGCATCCCTATGCCCTGCTCCCTTCGAAGGGCAGAGCCCTTGTAGTGGGCACTTTGGAGTGAGCAGGGCACTCGTGTGGCATTATGTATTTTTTTTTTACAAAAAAGCTTTAAAAATATTATATATCTGTGTGTGAGTGTCTCAACTTTAAAACTTTGGACCCTACATTACCTAACATTTCAAATGAAATTTTTCTTTATGAAAATTTAAACATAACATGAAAACATTTGCAGTCTAACTGATGTATCGTTTAATATTTTTCCCTTGTTGTTTTTTTTCTATCTTTTTTATTTATTATTTTATTTTAGTTTTCAGCTCATTGTTCATTGTTCAGATTGAACATATTGTTAATACATTTTGTATATTGTATACAAGTTGTATGTCATAAAAATGTCATCTCTGTATGTTTTGCAACAACATCAAGAAATAAAATAAAATGAAATAAAGTAGACTTTTGAGCTGTAAGCACGTCCCAGCCGGGTTCGTCACTTATTTGGTTCCCCTGGAAACATTTCCATTGTGGTCTGTGTTATTTTGCAGTGTGTTTCTGTGTTTGGTTGTGTTGTGAGTATTTGGAGCACACGTGTTTTGTGAAACTGATGATGATGCTTTCTTAATTTGTGGGTGTTTTTTTATTTGCATGTGTTTTCTTCAGTTGCAGCGCGTTGAGCTCTCTCGGCCACCATACTTTAACTTAAAATTGTCATTTAATCTCAATTTAAATATTTGTATTAGTGAAAACTTGGCTAGCTTTAACTAGTTAATTCAATACATCAGCTGCGGCTCGTTTGTGTGGGCCAAATATTCATCCAAACATAGACCTCTATATATGCTACACTCAATTAATAATAAATTATAAATGTGTTCAGCATTCGGCAACAAATATTTTTCGGATTTTCTAGACTATTTTAATTCGTAAAGTGAGCAGGATATATTTAAATGAAGCGCATTCGACAGGCAATTTACTCTTATAATGGTACTAAGAAGGCAGCCGGTCTCGAAGACCTCCCCAGCTCTACAGCGCCCCCCACATTTCCATTGCAAATCTGTGGTGAAACATGGAACTGCAGGAACCGTAGCGCGCTCTATTTCAGAGCCGTTAGGGCAGATTTCAGGCTGCCCGTCCCGCTTATTTTCACTAAACTAAACCTCGCTCGTCCAAGACGACATCAGTCCGCTTCAGATATGTGTCTTCATCAGGTCAGTAACTAGTTGGCAATGGCATGTCTGTCTGTTCTTCCTATGTGGAGTAGCGTAAAAAAATTTATGAAAGTAAACCTTGCTCGTGAGAATTGGCTACTAGCCTTTATATACAGTAGTTCTGTTGTGTTTATTTTATATTTGTTCTGAGGATAGACATTTGTTTTCCTCACTGGATTTCTACACAACTTGCAATATTCTAAAACAACATTAGGACGCAATAAAAATAGCTACTACATGAAAGCAATTCTGGACTGCATTCAATGCGTTTGTCTGTCAATCATCATTAGAGCGCCACCCTCAGGCTGAATAACAATTCTGAATTCTGAATTCTGCCAAAAGTGTGTCTAATGTGTTCAGCGATTAGATATGAAGCTTACAAAATGTTTATTATAAACTGGCGCTAAGACTCAGAATCTGCGTTACCTAAATTTACGACAGGAGCTGCTATTGCAATGAATGCTACCATGCTAATTAGTAACACAATGCTTTGATAGCATTCGCATAGCATAGCATATCACTTTCTGAATGAGTACAGCTATTTAAAACACTTAACATCTGTTCTCAAACTAAGCTCACGTTCCTCTCGTCATGGTAATTGTTTGGAAATAGAAATCCCAGGCCAGTTGCAGTTAAATTTAAGTTTATCTAAATTAAAAGAAAGAAGTTCATAAAACTCAAACAATGATACAATTCTGATTACTTAAAATGTGTCAGTTTATTGAACTCAAAAGAAAAATACATTTCTAAATACTCCAAAAGTTGTTAATTGGCTCTACTCTAACCAATTCATTATTTTGAGTGTTAGGGTTTACAGTGTGGCATCACTGTGAAAAAAACATTGTTGGAACCTTTAGTTTTAAGAGTGTGATTCTTTAAGTGGAAATAATGATTTTTTTAAGGATATAGAAAAGCTGTCTAGTTGTGAACCTGCAATGTATAAAAAAGAAAAATATGATCTAAAGGAGGACAATAGGCTTAAGAGACCATGATGGCATGAGAGTCGACGGGGGGATATAATTAGGGGGAAGAGAAAAGCAGAGCAAGCAGTTTGTCGAGGAAAAGCAGAAGGAGATGGAAGGAAAATGGGATGTAGAAACTGACACCCAGAAGAAAGGGCTGGAGAGAGATGCTATAGGGGGAGACGTATAGACGGATACAGCAGAACCAGTGGAGGGGGGGGGGGGGGGGGGGGGGGGGCAGAGAGAGGGAAACTTAAGCTTTCTGGCCATGATTTTCCATCCCTAAAGGCATTCTGTGGTTTCTAAAAAAAGCCCTGTATATTTGAAGTATCGCGTCACGTGACCAGAGCTGTATTTATGAATCAAAGAGTATCGTGATGTTCTGAGGGAAAGACAGAGAGCGAGAGAAAAATAGAGACGGATACCGTACGCAAGACAACAACTGTTGTAAAGAAGACATGCATGGCAGAGAAAGTTTGATTGAAAGAGGGAGGGCAAGAATGCCAGAGAGCGAATGAGGAGGTAGAGTGAGTGAGTGAGAGGGGGGAGCGAAAGAGAAAAGGCAGAAAGCAACAGGCTCCTTTATTCACACAGAGAGACACATCTGACTTACACAAGTCAACTGAGCCGCTCTCGTTCGCTCAGTTCAACCCTTCACTCCAGACCTCCGTCAGGATCACCAGATCAGGTAAGCCTGATCTCCACAGCACTTCAACACAACACACCACAGTAAAACAAGTCTTAGAAGAGTTTTCTTTCGATTCCCAGCGTTTCCCCCCAGCGTACAGCTCATAAAAGCGAAAGAGACGGTGAATGAGAAAGACATGTTAGAGCAGGAATAAATGTGTGCAATTCCTGCTTACAGTTTGAGTGTGATAGTTTTGGCGAGTTTGAACTTAAGACAAGATTAGAGGTATTGGAAGACACAGCAAAAAAATGTCCTTTTCAATGACCGGTTTCATGAGTTTGCCTTTGGTTGTGAGTCTGTAATTTTTTGTCACTCAACTGGATGACAGAAACGGCTTCAACCTGATGCTAGGAAATGACAGACTACTGAAGTTCTCAGAATTTCACCAGTACACTAAACATGTTGCTAAAAGGGGTTCTCTGCCTTAAAGCATTTCAATTGAATGCAACAATTCAGGCGATCTGATGAAGGTATTATTTTAGGACAGGAATATCACGAAGAGGGTTGTGTTTTTTTATGCCACAGAGATTAACTCTTGTGTTTGAGGTGACTTGTTCACATGGAGTATCACTGAAGATCTGGTCAGAAAAGAAATCTGAAGACATGAAGATTTGTTATGAAACGATTGTGTTGGTATATCCTTATCAAAGCAAGCTCTGTTTCTCTTTTAATTTTGTCAAATGGTTGTTTAACCTTTACACACACTTACTATATCCACACAACAATAGGCTTCTGATGAACGCTGTGTTTCGATTTGACTGTAATGACGCAATATTCCTAATCATAGTCTCACATGCACAGACAGATTCGTGTGGGATTCTTCTGGGTGGCTGTTATAATTTAATATATGTATATATATATTTCTTTGCTTGATAGCCTTTTAAACAAGCCAATCAGAGTGATAACGGTTGTTATTTTTTGATAAATAGATGCACTGATATCACAGATGGGACCTTGTCAATAACGTTGTTGAAGGTTACGTAAACACCTTAAACTGGTAATTATCCAAATGCAATGGAAATATTAAAATCATCTGTTTTGAATATCGTAAGTGATAAAATGTTTGTGTTGGGATTGCTGTAGCTTCCTTACTGGAAATATGTCATGTGTTTGTACAGGGAGGTCAGGAAAGAGCTACTCTATAGCCGTTCATTCAGATGGAAAGATCAGAATTGAGATCGCTTTTAAATTTCAGTTTTGTCCTAGACAACAAAGAGATAAACGGAGGCCAAAGGAAATTTTGCTCCTGTGTGTCAGATGTTTTTAACAAATGTAATTTTGAAAAGAGACTTACAAAATGGCTCAAACTGTTCTCAGATTTGCCAAAATAACTCAAATTCTTCCAAGACCAATTTTTTTAACTCTGCTATTCACATACACAGCTAACGGGAGCGTTCTAAAGTTGAACAAACATTCTTCTAGCAACAAAACATTTGTTCAAAGTTCTGGTCTTTAGTAATAATTTAGCACGTACATCGTTCATGGAACGTTTTTACCTGAAACGCTCAGATGTTTGTCTAACGTTTTTTAAATGATACTACTTGTTTCAGAACATCCAGAGAACATTTAAAAGGAACAATCCCATTAATGTTTGTGCAAAATGCTAAAATGGAATGGATTTTTATTTATTTATTTTTATTATTTTTTCTTTTTTGAACATTCAGAGAACATTCAGAAATAATGTTTATAGAAATAACTTAATGGGAACGTTCTCAGAACATATTTTTGTTAGCAGGGTGCTCTCTCTTACTGTATAATACAATAATACATAATGATTCATAATTGCAATCTCCAGTAAGTCTCCCAAGTTTTCACATCTGAGCAGTGAAATCTTCCCCTAGGCTCTTGAAAATGAGGATGGCAATTATCCAATGGCAGTCAGGTTTTGCAGCCTCATTGGAGGTCCCACTTTTTATTCTTTAGTTCTTTAGAAAATCATCCATGTACTAGTGCTCTAAAGTTCCCAGAAAAAAACACTAATCTGAAGAAAAGGTGCTTTTAGGATACATTTTATTTTTAAGAGTGCGGACTAAGCAATGTCTTATCATGTACCAGCCACATATTTAATGATCTCCAAAAGCATGAAGTAGGTCTTCGTTCTTGTCACGGCCTGCTGCGATGTGCGCTGCTGTAACTTCTGGGTTTCATGGGTTTTTGTCAGCATTTATTTGGCTAACACACACTTTCAGAAGTTGTGCAGGGACTCTCCAGAAATGTATATATTTAGACCTGCCTAAAACCAACTTTTACTTAACAAAACTTTGGTCACCACAGTTGTATTTACATACATATAAAATCAGGTATGTGCATTCCTTGTGTTGCTGTGGTTTATATGCACACTGAAAAGATCCAAGTAAAATAGTGGAATATATCATCAAGAATTTACCATACTGTCCACAAAATGCCATAGTTACAAAAAAAAACGGTATTAACCACCAGTAGTTTACATGTACATTATGGTCAATTAGACAATTCATCCAGGCTTACACGCGTCATTACGACTACATTTTCTAAACAATATTATTTGACGATGTGATTTACATTAAAAGTCACGCCCTGAAACCTGAGACATGTTCATAAATAAACCCCATCAGTAATGCATCATGTTCGACAGTCCGCTGTAAGTGATAAACACACCTAGCTTGTAAACTGAACATTTCTTTTAAATTGTGTTTGTGAGGAACAATAACTAGCGCATAAGTGTGTGTGTGTTTCATAGATCATCTGTCAATCTGTCGGCGCAATGTCTTGAGCTCTGCTCGTCTCACCTGTCAGGCTGGCGTTGTTGGTCTAGCCTAGTTTTCTTAAACACATTGCAGTGTTTGTGTGTGATTGACAGAGAGAAAGAGAGAGAGAGAGAGAGAGAGAAAGCACTGTATTTAAATACTTTAACTGCACCTCCCTCAGTTTCTCATTGTTCTCAGCTTTTTGTGAATGATAGTTCCTTCAGGCAGAGAACGCTGTCTGTCTCTCGACTTCTCACTGTCTCTGCTTCTCCATCAACATATACTGTGAACACACATATAATTACCCTAACCTTACCATAAGCTCAAACCTAACCCAACACTCTTACAAATAAAGCTTCTTAATTGGCATTTATGCTTCCATGAAGAACCTTTAACATGCATGGAAACTTTTCAATGCACAAAAGTTTCTTAACAATGGAAAAGAGTTCTTCAGATTATTAAAATGTTCTTCACACTGAGAAATAAATACAAACTGTTCTCTGGAAGGTTCTTTGGGGAATAAAACAAAAGGTACTTTTATGGCATCATTTTGAAAACCCCCCCTTTTAAGAGTGTAGCCGAAGAAGAAAGCATTTCATCTTTTTAGAATAATAAATGAAAGTAAATTATGAAGATTTTTGTCTAACTTCTGGAGCCATTTTTCCCCACACAGCACATGATGTACATGTAGCACCTGATATAGGAAACTGAGCAGGTAATACAATAGTGAAGCTCACTGCAGCTGGCATAATTCATGGAGAGGACATTCATAATTCATGCAGAAGTTGTGTAGAAGTGTTCTCCATATGCGCTGGCAGGCTGTACGGGCCGGTGTTAATATGTTACGGCTGCCGCATCCGCATTGCATTTGGATTGATTATTTGTGAGAAAGATGGTGAGAAATAGAGAAAAGGAAACATACAACAGTTGGTGGAGATGCCAGAAAGAACAAAGAAAGTGACTCGAACCATTCGGAATTTTAAAAACTGTTTACATCCGGCTTATTAGAGAAATATGTTGGGTTAAGACATAACAGATGACATACTTATGAGTTAAAAACTGTCCAGACATTCTTGTTTATTATAAGCAGAATTAAGTATTTCTATAAAAATATGTATTGTATGGGTTATATTAGTGCTGTCAAATCGATTAATCGCGATTAATCACATATAAGAAAAGTTTGTAAGTATATAATATGTGTATGTATGTATGTATATATATATAAATGTGTGTATACTGTATGTGTGTGTACTGTATATGTATATATACAAACTTTTAGATGTGATAAATCACGATTAATCGATTTGACAGCACTAGTTTATATGACATATTTATAAGTTACAATTTTAACATACATTTAATGATTATTAAAAACTATTCTCATGAGTGAAAATCTGAGCAGTTCTGTTTTGTTTTTCTATAAAGAAGTTAAACCTTTTTAAGAAAAGAGCATGCGTTTAATACGTCTAACTCAAACACAATCCACACAGTAGTAAACAAAGATGTAATTTAGCCAACTATGTGTTGAGTGTGTGTGAGTACCTGGCCACAATCTCAATTAGACGTGACCTCTGACCCACACTCGTTGCCTCAGGCACTAAAAGGTGACTACAGCCGTGACCTTTCCACTTCTTGGGTCAACCAACAGAATCTGCTCAATATAACGGCACCATTGTCTGGTTCATATTCAAAGCAGTTGTCATCTGTGTCAGCACTTATATAATACCAACAATTTAACTCTTTATAAATGCAAATAGATCATTCAAAGCCCTGGTTTTGGAATTAAGCCTCTAGAAAATTCTGATCTAAAGTGAGAAATTTGATTTGAATAGAAAATAGTCTAAGAACATGAAAACGTTGTTTTTTTTATGTTCTCCCACCATTCAAAATTGCCATTGCAAATGTATTATATAGGAAACATCCCATTTTATTATTCATCAAATGTTATGGGATTGTTACTTTTGAATGTTGTCTGAAAGTTCCGAAACAAGTCGTAACATTTAAAAACTGTTAGACTAACATTCAACTAAAACATTTAAGAAAAAAGTCCCATGAATGATGTATGAATACCATGTTTTTAGAACATTATTAAAGACCAGATAATTCTATTAGTTCTATTAATGTTACTGTAAAAACTTTGAGAGAACGTTAGCTAAAGTTCGGCGAACGTTCCCTGTTGGCTGGGCAGTCGATGCTGCAGTGTCAGACATACTTTTTATGTAAGAACTCAAATGCAGATGTGAAGTAAGTACTAGGGATGCACCGATATGAAAATCTTGGCCGATACCGATAACCGATAATTTGTTATATTTGAAAGCCGATAACTGATATATTGGCCTATAAATCCAAATTTTTATATAATTTTTGAGAGTCTGATTTCAAAAACAAGTCTCACCATTAAAATCGCTGTACCAAGCACACAATTATAATATTCTCATTATGACAGACTTGTTTGTGCATGTTGCATTTTACTGTATTTTCCTTTTTTAAAGTGATTCCAATCATATTTCAAGCAATTCAAAACCATCACGGCAAACAGCTCGCATCTGAAGTGTCTCAGCTGAAGGAAATAATCCATTATTTATCGGCTTTAATATATCAGCCAGATTTTCTTATTGGGCCGATAACGATAACATTAAAAATGAACATATGTCGGCTGATACCGATATGGTGGCCGATATATCGTGCATCCAAGTACTCAAAGGGGACAATATAGTTATTTACAAATGACTGTGTTATTAAATAGCTAACTATATTAACATGTTGATGGCTTAAAAAGAGATACTTTGATGATTGTTTAAGCTTTTTGAAAATACAATGAAAGTAAATGGGGTCCAAAACAGCCCCATTCATTTAGAACTCTATGACTTGAAATTGAATTGAAAAGAATGTGGGTGAAAAATAGTAAATGATGACAGAATTTTTTGCTCAGAATTTTTGGGTGAACTATGTTGTGGTTTACCCTGTTCGCTGTTCCAGGACATATAATTAGAGCTCTGTACTAGTGTCTACTAACTGTATACAATATTGAGGCCATTAAGAATATTTACGCATATTCTGACCACTTTTTTACAACGCAGCCAATGACATAATGACGTTCATAAATTTAAGTTATTGTGCACCAACAGTGACCAAACGCATAAAAATATTTTAGAGGGAGGAAAGTCTTGTGCTCCAATTTATTAGAGGATGGAAATTTAAGCCATTACCTGCATCTGTACGTTTCTGCTTTAAGTTTGAAGAGGCGAGTGTAAAATTTAAAGCCTCAAAGAGTACACATGCTGTGAATAGAGTATAAAAACATTCATGAGCCGGCTCACACCTGCATGCACTGGCATTTAAAAATTCCGCTTTTATGAAATATGTGACTCAGAGTCTCAGTTTTGACACATGCACGCTTGTGTACAATAATGGCCATCTGTATTTGGTGAGCCCATGTGAAAATCCCTGTCTTGCATATGTGTGTTAATATGTCTGTGTTTTAATGCACCACATCCTTTGGTTTGAAGTTCACAACCTCCCTCAAGGCACCTTGATTTATGGCTCATATTTCAGCAACGTAATTATTCCCTCTTAGTCCATGTTTTTCCAGACATGTTTTGCCTTAGTGGCTGTTCATGGTTTCTTTGGGGAACTGCAGGGCTCTGGTTGAGGTGCCAAACTCCATTCATTAGCACACATCAAAGACACGCCGTCTCCAACCTGGAGCAATGTCAGCGTGTGTCACACATGGCCATGACCAGCTGAGGTGGACCTTTGTAAAACCCACGTTCGAAGTGACATAAAGACCTTGTTTAATGTGAACGAATCATTTCATTTTGAAGTGTTGTACCCAAGAAGCACTGCTCAAATCCAAAGAGAGCAGTTCATAAATATAGTAAATTTTTTCATGTGTTCATTTACTGAGAAGTTTGCTTTGATGAATTCTCACATTCTGTGCCAGGGTATTACATACAGTGTGTTATAATGTAATATTCCACAGAAGTTCAAATTAACACATGCAGTTTATGTGTCTAAGGCAATTGCGTATTTTGTTGGCAAGTAAAGCTAATAAAATGTTATCCTAACTCTTTTATTATGCACTAGACGTGGCTGGCCGAATCCAAAATGCCATTTTTTTTTTACAGCTAATTGGATGTTCCTACACAAAGTCATAAATTAAGGTGATTCTATGAGGACTTCAGAGCAATTAACAGTCTGTAAAATTGGCTATGTGTTGTGTGGCTTTTGGTTTGCATTTACAGAGTGCATCACTGTTTAAAAAAAAACATTTAAACCTCATTCGGCTCAAGAAATTGTTTAGTAGACCTTGGCGTGTGTAATTTCTGTGCCTCTATAGCATCACAAAATGCAAAAATAATTACTTTCACACAAGTTTTTCCAGCACTGCCAATTGAATGTCTTCAATTGGTCGGACAAACAGAATCTCCTACCTACAATTCACGCCATGAGCCAGTTTTGCTGTATTGGGCTGTATGCTCAAAAAACAGACCAATTTTGATATAACTGTAATATCTTTACAGTTTTTTTAAGATGGCACCCTACAAATGCACCCATGCGTTCATATTTACATTAGGCTGTTGATCAAAGAAAATTTGTTAACTACCAGACACTTATTTTCAGCAGATATTTTTATATTACATTTGTTGTATAAAAATCATTATATAAAAATGTTACCAAACAGTTTGGTATATTCACAAAATTATGTTTCATGGGGTGTGATACTTTATACTTTGAATCCAAAGCACAATTCAGATTTTAGGTAAGGAGGGATTATCTATTTAGACACGCACACACACACACACTTACAATTGGTCATTGAGCAAACACTTTTATCCAAAGTGGTTTACAGATGCAATTCTCATGCCAACAATATTTGCTTTTTCTAATATTTTTTGCAATATCCAAGTTTCAGGAATAGTAGTACACAAGGTAGAAAGAAGAGTAGTAATTGTCTTGTTTATTTTAGCTTATTATTTGGTTTTTGATGAGGAGAGGTGGACTCATGCCACCTGCCCATGTTGGCATCTACCTGTTTTGGCGAAATTCTATCATAGTGATATTAAAGGGATGGTTCGGAGTAAAATCCCTTTAATTTGTACCCCAAAAATAGTAAAAATGTATTTGAAATGGATTCTACCAATGCTGCTAACAACCTTGAATTCGCACCACTGTTGCGCCGTTATACGGAAAATGACAGACTTTCAGTAACAGTTTTGTCAGAAGGAGGTCTCAATGATTCATGTTTCAGTCAGTGTACCTGCGGTCTCTAGTAGGTCTTGATGCTTGGCTGTGTTGTTCATCTGTGTAACGTGGGTGATCATGTGAGCTTCAGTGTCTGCACTCCCATTGGTAGTTCATGTATTGAGTTGAATGAAATTAACTTTGTGATATTGCCGACTGTCTCAGCTCCTCATGTTGCTATGTCAAACTCTCATTGGACATGAATGACTTTGTGTTTCTGCAAACTGCTGTCGATGTGAATGCCATAGTGACCCTTGCGTTTCATATAAAGAGGGGAACAGGTTGATGAGATGATACATTTGGTAACAGTAACAGTACACCCTTCAAAATAAAGGTTCTATAAGGGGATTTTCACAGTGATGCAACTGAAGAACTATTCTGGAACCTTTCAGTGAACAGATCGTAAAATATGGAAGTAAAATAATGGCAAATGTCTCTGAAACAAAAAAGCCTGTTGAATTGCACTACTTTTGCATAAAACCATGCTTGCATTTTAATGCATTGTATTTTTAGGGCTTGCATTTTTATGGGCTGAAATTCAGCATGGTTGAATATTTAAGCTGTGAATATTTCAATTCAAAACATTTCAAACACACTTTCATTATTAAAAATTCAATAATCCATATTCACCTTTCATATTTCACATTCAAATTCAGATTCATATTCAAACTAGACAACGATATACTTAAAACGGAGAAGTTTTTCCTTTGAGTTTTCCACGAACAGACGACACCATTATCAAAACGTTCCCCATTCACACGGATCCGCATAAACGACCAAAATCGCTATATTCTGCTGCCAGGCCATTAGATGGCGATGAAACACTATAGAATAAACACGTACTGCGCATATGCATGACGTCATAGTCTCCAGAAATTCGCGTTTCCCTTTCGAGAGCGGTCACTTCGTATTGCGTAGCTAATACACAGTGGGGAAACTCCTTTCCTCGAGAAAAATTTAAGCAGCTGTACGCCGAGCACAGCAGAGCGTCTAGCTCGCCCATTGGCTGTGCTGCAGCAACTGCACACACTATGGCGAAGCGCCTCTGACGCGCGAACCAATCAGGCGACTGCACGCCCTATATTTCACCATGATATCAGATTTGATCTCCTTCAGCGACACTTCACGTCTCTGTCTCCTCTGAAGCCTTCACCATGGAAACAAGCAGTCTTTGGCACCCTCACCCCGACTTGTGGGCCCTCCATGTGTGGGCCCTCAATGGGTATCCGGGGACCTCCCTGAGAAGGTCTTGAATACTATCACTGAGGCTAGAGTTCCGTCTATTAGACGCCTCTATGCCCTAAAGTGGTCAGTGTTCACCGGCTGGTGCACAGCTAGGGACTTCGAACCACAGTCATGCGAAGTATCAGTGGTACTCTCCTTCCTACAAGAGCTGTTGGATGCGGGTCACTCCCCATCCACGCTCAAAGTGTACATGGCAGCCATAGCAGCCTATCATGCTCCTGTAGCTGGCCAATCACTGGGGAGAAATGACCTCGTCGTTCCTTTTCTCAAAGGAGCCAGGAGGATGAAACCCCCCAGGCCCACTTCTATACCGGCTTGGGGCCTCTCCACGGTCCTTGGGGCCCTGAAGTGTCCCCCGTTTGAGCCACTGTTGCCGGCTGATCTTGAGCCACTTTCACTGAAAACTACTCTCCTACTGGCTCTGGCATCAGTTAAGCGAGTGGGAGATCTGCAGGCGCTCTCCATGAGCCCTTCCTGCTTGGAGTTTGGGGTTGATGACTCCAGAGTCACACTCAAGCCAAGGCATGGAGATGTACCTAAAGTGCTCTCAACTCCGTTCAGAGCAAAGGTTATTACATTATCAGCTCTTCCACCCTCGGAGAACGATGGGGAGGCTAATCAGCTCTAGATATTTACCTGTAGCGTTCTGGACCATTTAGGCAGTCAGAGCAGCTCTTTGTTTGCTTCGGTGGCCGCACCAAAGGGTCTCTGGTCACAAAGCAGAGACTATCTAGATCAGGGGTGTCAAACTCAGTTCCTGGAGGGCCACAGCCCTGCAGAGTTTAGCTTCAACCCTAATTAAACACACCTGATCAGGTAATCAAGTCCTTCAGGCTTATTTGAAAACTGCAGGTGTGTGTGTGTTGAAGCAGGGTTGGAACAAAACTGTGTAGGGCTGTGGCCCTCCAGGAACTGAGTTTGCCACCTGTGATCTAGATGGATAGTGGACGCCATCTCTCTAGCATACGCCTCGGTGGGTCAGGTTTGACCCCATAGGCGCTAGAGCCCACTCTACAAGAGGCATGGCCTCTTCGTGGGCCTGGTCTACTGGTGTACCAATTCAAGACATATGTGCGGCGGCCGGCTGGTCCTCGCCGTCCACATTTGTGAGATTTTATAACATGGAGGTTCCTTGTCTGCAGGCTCGAGTCTGATAATTAGACCCGACGGTGTCCGGTATTATCAGTCTAACATATTACTGTCCATAAGCACAATTGTCCTGGGACTCATGTTATAGAGCTAGCCTGGTTCAGGTGCTCCAGCCCCCTTATTCATGAAACCCAACTCAGGTCCGGTTACTGTCACTTATGTTGGGGTTTTTATTATGGCTTGTTTCTGTGAGCTTCGGGGTGCTTCCCTAGGCTCCAGTGTATTCAGCCAGTTGCTAATAGTGTGGTGTGTTACATTGCGTCCCCACTGCGTATTAGCTACGCAATACGAAGTGACCATTCTCGAAAGGGAACGTACTCGGTTACTAACGTAACCTCGGTTCCCTGAGAGTAGGGAACGAGTATTGCGTAGCCTGCCGCACTATTGCAATCTGTCAAGAGTTTGTCGTTTCAGTCGATTTAAACCTGATATCATGGCGAAATATGGGCTTTTTATAGTCATAAGCCCCGCCCATTCTGGCAGGCTCTGACGTGCTCTGGCGCGCAGTCGCCTGATTGGTTTGCGCGTCAGAGGCACTTCGCCATAGGGTGTGCAGTTGCTGCAGCACAGCCAATGGGCGAGCTAGACGCTCTGCTGTGCTCGCTGTGCAGCTGCATTGCGTTTTAAATATAGGCTTCAATATTTCTCGAGGAAAGGAGTTTCCCCACTGCGTATTAGATATGCAATACCCATTCCCTACTCTCAGGGAACCGAGGTTACATTAGTAACCGAGTACGTTTTGTTGTTTACACGGAGACCGTTGTCAAAAACTTGCACTTTTTCAAAAGTTTGCGGTTTCAGGCACCCAAAATGCTGTTGTTGTGTAAATGAACGGCCAAAACGCATGAAAAGTTTTACGTTTTTAGTTGAAAACGGTGTTGTGTTAACAGCCCCTTAATCTAGATCACACAACTTTATGGTGCTGCAAAGGACATTTGAAGTACCGTTATTTTTTTAAAACCAAGGCAGATTTTCCTAACATAAATAAGTAAGTAGCATTAATTGATGAATTGCAGGAAATGTTTTCAGTTTTGTCCTTTAGAATAGATCATGGATCGATCCATGTGTTACCCACGCAAGATAAATATTTCCATCATATTACCTCTGTTGACGCTGGTAAACCACGAGACCAGGCGCTCGTCCATGAAGGCACATTGAGACAGGACACACACAGGCTCTTCTGTTGACAGTGTAAAGGTGTGCACCCTACCGAGGGCCACAGGAGACACAGACCCACAGTCCATCTGGAGGCTTAGATGAAAAGAACACAGAAACTAGAAGCTGAGCATAATAGACCTTAATAGCTAATAAGTGTAGCCTATGTGTGTGGAAAATGTCTTAACCAGCATTTTTTTTTTAAAGTTGCCAGCCACCGCCAGCATTTGGGATTATTTTCACAAGAATTTCATGACCCCCAGGATATTTTGTTGTATGAATATCTGAGCAATATATCAAAAGAAAGAACAGAGCCTCCAGTTTTAAACAAAAAACTTGCTTTATTCTAACTTCATGCATTCTTTTTTATATAAACTGCCTAATTGATTTTATGTATCTTATGCCTAATTTTATGTATGTCTATTTATGCAACTGCCTACTTGAATGTGGGCCTACTCGATTTGAGCAAAAAGCAGTGAAAAACGTGTTTTTGGCAAAGACTATTGGTGCGTCGCAATTCGTATACTATCTGTCCTAAATAGTATTCGAAAATAGAATTAGCACATCCCAAATCTTAGTGTGTTCGAAATGAGTGTTTCAAAGATACCCGGATGGTCTACTATTTCCGAAAAATCTTCGGTCAGAATCCAAAGTGCAGATCGATGCGCACTCTAACGGCTAATATTGCCCACAAACCATCGCGCGTTGGACGAGGATTTGGTTAGAACTACAAACACGAGTGAAAAGTGTTAAAAAACTACAGACATGGAGGTCCGGCAGTTATGTAGAGAGGTTTAGATAAAGGGGTTTGAGTGATTAATTATCAGTATCTAACCTGACGAAAATATATTTATTCAATGTTGTCTACATTATATTGCTTCTGCAGCAGCATTGTGAACTTTTGTAAAGATACGTTTAGCCACTTTTTAAATGCATCATTATATTCAAATTGCAAACACATGAGGAGTCTCCTCATGAAAGACCCACGACTGGCAGATAAACGTGCAACTACATTTCTCTCCGAAATGGTAGGAAATGAAATTAGATTGAATGGAGGATTTTAACTGTGACAAGATGATTGACAGGGCAGTTTACAGTGACAGGATGCACGCGACAGATCCGTCCCTTAAGATGACGGAGTAGTATGTCCCAAAGCTTGCCTACTCTTTTGCTACACACTCAAATATGTACTTTTTCATCTCAAAAAGAGTACATACTTTTAGGGCGTAGTATAAGTAGGCGAACTGGGATGCAGCCTATGTGCAGTTCAGATTCAGAACGATGAAGTAGATCGAGTCCTTTAACACTCCTGTAGCTTGTCCTGGGTCGACATTTCATTTATTAGGCAGTTTTTGATTTATATGCTGTTTAATGCTGATGATTGTGTTATTTTACATATCAATCTGCTTACAAATGCTATTTCTTGTTTCTGCTTCTTCTTCGCCTGTGTTTTGATATTTCCGTCAATCGTTGTTTCATAAATTATGGAAATTTCCATTGATGGCGGGGAAAGAGTTAATAAAGGGGCTAAAAATATTTTGTAAAAAATATATATCCAGTCATGAAACTGTAGATTGCACAGACTGACAGGTCTTACACGTAATCACATCATTAGCGCATGGCACACGCTGATTGGCCTCTGCTGATCCTGCAGCCAATATGATTGCTTGCTCAACATTTAAAGCAGCACTCAGTAGCTTCGGGATTTCTTCGCTGTATTCTCGCTTTTTGCTCGCAGGTTTCTCTCTAGAGCTCCCCCCACAGCTTCGGAATAGATATTTGACAACACTGTTGTAAAAACTCGTTGGTGATTCTCAGACACCAGAGGCTATAGATCAACGACATCAAAGCAGATGGGACATTCTTTAAAACGTCTTCTTCATTCGGGTTCGGACAGCGTGAGGGAGCGCAATAATGACAGCATTTTAGCAGATTTCTTTTGGCCGTAAAGCAATTGTTTACATCGCGAGACCTGATATCACGCGAGACTTCCTGACGCGGCAGCCGGCGGCCCGCCGGCTCAAAGTTGCAAGTGCGTATTTTCCGCTCACGGGCACCAGGGGGGTGCGAAACGACCACCATTCAACCCGAAATAAGTAATATAACCATTCCAATGACTCCGAAGCTGTTCAGTTAAGGTAAAAAAAGTTACTTAGTTCACCTTTAAAGAGTCTGTATAATTCTTTGCTGTAAGCTAGTCCTGTTATGCGCCATCAGAGTTAATCTGAACCCCTCCACCTCCCCCAGCTCCACCTGCCTAGACCTGCTATGGTTTTTATGTATGTATATTTATGCAGCCGCAGCGTAGCAAATCTACTCCACCAACACCATATACATGAACATTGGCATATTCAATAACATGCTAAAACTATTCAGAGAGTTGTCATGATTGAAATGGGTTTAGGATTGGCTACTGTTATGATATAACAATACAATTATATACATTTACATTAATTCATTTTGCAGACACTTTTATCCAAAGCGACTTACAAATGAGTAATACACCAAGCAGTCATTTTATGATTATTGTTGTCAGCAGGATGCAGAAGTGAGCTTTCAGAGTTTTCAGCTGTTTTGTCAGGTATTCGGCTGTCCGGATAGGGTTAGGATTAACAAAAGTCTTTCCGTAATATAAAAACAAACATGTGTATACATACAATTGCATAATAGATTAAATAATGTCTTGTTAAAAAATGCTACCCAGGTTTTTATAAGGGTTAGTTTTAGAGGTTGTGTTTGGCTACGGTATAACAGATGTGATGTATGGTAGTCTGTGTGTAAATACTGGGTTCATTCTGCTGACGAGTCATTAACCCGTATAGGCAGTTCTCCTGCATTGCTGCTCATTATTTTAACATTTTACTGCTGGAAATGAAACCTTTGCATTTTATATGCTGCAGAGGCTCATTCACCACACACACACACACACACACACACACACACACACACACACACACACACACACACACACACACACACACTCTCTCTCTCTCTCTCTCTCTCTCTCTCACACACACTCACACGCGCACGTACACACACTCACACACACTATGCCCAATGTGTATCTAATTAATGAGCAAGTACTGCACAAGAGAGGAATGTTTCATTCCTGCCTTTGCTTTTTCCACTTTTGTTTACTCTTTCATTCTCATTTTCATCACTTTTTTGTCCTTAATTGTGAATTTGTTTGATTTTATAGTTTTCCACACAATGCTCTCCCCCCAACTTCTTTCTTTCTTTCTTTCTTTCTTTCTTTCTTTCTTTCTTTCTTTCTTTCTTTCTTTCTTTCTTTCTTTCTTTCTTTCTTTCTTTCTTTCTTTCTTTCTTTCTTTCTTTCTTTCTCCAACCTTGAATTTTTTTCACTCTTTTTGAAAACACATCCTCATTGTTTTCTTTCTTTCGTCCACTTCTGTTTTTTTTAATGATTGTTCTTCTCATGGCTTTGTTGAAAACATCTTGAAGACTGTCATCTCGAATGAGATGAAGAAACCGCTGAAGACGAAAACATGTCAAACGGGGATTTTCAGAGGACGGCGAGTCAAACAGGGAGCGATAGGGGAAGATTTAAGGAATTCAGTTTGGGGGAATTTGTGCCTTTAATAGATAATAAACAGGTCGTATATGCCACTCAGTAGAGCACATGAGACGGTGAGGTGTATTTCTCTCTCTCTCTCTCTCTCTGTGTGTGTGTGTGTGTGTGTGTGATCAGAGCAGGACTGAAACATGGCCATTCTGCTCAGGCCTCACATGTGGAACAGTTTACTGAAGCTCTGCTCCAAAATGAACAGAAAGCAACAGACGGCAATTAAAAGAGAGGCAGACACAAAGAGAGGGAGAAAGACTGAGAGAGAACAGTCGACTCACAAGTAGATTGAACTTGTGTCTTAGTTTAAATCGAAAAATGCTACCAGGTAATGTACCTTTAAAGTAAAAACAATATGGAAACTCCAAACTGAAAGCATTGTATGCAAAACAGCCGACTGTAAACGTGATTCTTTAAACATGCAATGCATTACAGTCATGTATGTGGGTTTATGAACATTTGTGTTTGTAATCTGTATGAGGATATGGAAAGTCAGCTTGCCATTTATGGTTTGTTCTCTGTAAGTTTCCATCAGTGGTGATGGAGGCAGAAGGAGGGGTTTGTGCCCTCCACCCTGGGCATGTGGCAGTCGAACAGAGGCAGCTTTATTGAGCTGTGTCTCTGATTTAAATCATATGGCATCGCCTGGAATCACTTCATGGCTTGGAGGCCGTTCAGATGAATGCCCCAACAAGAGACTCGCTCTGTTTCTCCCCCTCATTTCATCTGTTTGTTGGCTTTCGATTTCTTTCACAGTGTTTCTCACTAAAACCAAATGGCGTCATGTCTGTTTGATTATGCTGTTTCGTCTTTATATCTCTTCAAGGTCAAATTTCTCATCTGTTAAAATCAGTCGTTCAAAATCCAAAGCAATACTTACTTTTATAATGGATGGATGCACTTTTTTGGGCTTCAAAAATCTCAGGTACCATTCACTCCCATGATAAAGCTTGGAAGAGCTAGGATATTAGTTAATGTAACTCTGATTATCTTTTGCTCAAAGAAGAAAGTAATTTACACCTAGGATGGCTTGAGGGAGTAATTAATGGGATAATTTTCATTTTTGGGTGAACTAACCCTTCAAGTAATAAAACTCAGTGGTTTCTTTCCCTTATTAAAAGCATATTAATTTATGTCATGTGTCAGAAGTGATCTGTCGTAACTGGTTTAGGAGCTTCAAATGAGCCATGCACTGCGTCTGAAATCGCATACAATAATACTTCATTAGGTTTGAAACTTACTTTAGGAGCATTTTAAAAAGTATGTATTAAGTATAAATGTGTGCAGAATGACATCCCGACGTACTACATTCACCATGTTGTCACTGTCATGTGACTCAGGGCCGGACTGGGACACAATTTCAGGCCGGGAAATCCTACACCTATCCAGGCCATCCTATGCACCCAAATAAATTTTAGAAACATGGACAACCCTATTTTTTCCTAAATTGCATTTATTGGTCTAAATCCTTAGGTTGGGGCCGTGTAAAATAATTAAAGGCTTTCTCTTGAACGGTATCCTCACTTCCCTTTTCCTTCTCTTCATTTTCTCTAATATCTCTCTGTCTCTCCCTTCCACCAGTATCATCAGCCTCATACACTAAGTAAAGTGGAGGACTGTTATATATGTATGTATGTAAAGTGTGCGTATTTTTCTTGTACCTGTCACTTCTTCACCTGTCACTTGTTCTGGCCTCATGATACAAACAGAACTGTCTCCACCTTGGTGTAAAACAACCACCTTATTGTAATTTGTTTGCCCAGAATCTACATTTATTTTAGTAAAAAATCAAAGTATTATATTTATGACAAAATGTTGTTGTTTTTATCTTAAAATTTCTTAAATATCCAACATTTAGCAACACTATATTTCATACAATATGTTTCATACAAAAAGTTTTAAACCTCACAAATGGGCAGACATAATTTTCTAAATTGTCTAATAAAATGTTATTGCATTATTTTTTGTTGATGTGTGCACTATCACTCCTATCACTCCTGTCTCCCTGCTCCCAGTACCATATAAATGTTAATATTTGTCTGCTAAATTACTAATGTAACTTTACACTAAATAATATTAATCTCCTTTAGCATACAGTATTTTGAGTGACGATAGTAATAGGGGCGCTATTACATTTGCTAGCATTTCAATACTAAGAATACTAAGTTAACGAAGAAAAAAGTACAGTATTTACAGATGAAACTGACCTGCACTTGAAGCCTTGAACAGGTCATTCATTTTGCAACATTTTGATGCTTGCTCGGGTGCTTTCTTTTTCGTTGTCCTTTCCCTCTCTGCTCCACTTGGCTGTTTTCTCTCCATCACCGGGTGATGCTCGCATTTTCTGTTTAATCGTTTAGCTGAGGCTTACAGTCGAATCGTAGCCTTGCCAGTCAAGACTAACAGATTCATGATTTTATTTTATAATAATAATTTTATTGAATGACAAATTCGAAAAGGATCACTGGTAAATGTAGTAGTCAAATTAGTCGCCAGGCCACCGGGAATTCTCCCGGTGCTCCCGATGGCCAGTCCGGGCCTGATATGACTTACTGTGTCAGTTGCGTCGTGTCACTGTCATTCATAAATCCTCTCCTGTGGCCTCATGGGATAGTAAAGTGTCCATCAGTTGCACACTTCAGAATCTCAGCAGAACTTGTGTCATTTAATTTAATTTCTCTACTCTTTTATCATCTAAATGACCATTTTTTTAAAATAAAAAGTCTTTGATCAGGCAGTCGGATTTTTTTTCTTTTTCTTTTCTTATCCAGATCAAATCCATTTCGTTGTTTACAGTTTAAACAGCATAAAACCACATGAAATATGGCTTTTAAAAACCCCACTCCAAACCACATTCATATGTGGTCTGAAATCAGATTGCAATTTCAGATTCTTGGAAAAAAAAAATGTTTTCTTCTTCCGCCATTCAGTTCGCAACATCCTGCACAATGCGCAGTAAAGAGTGAGCAAAAAATGTGTGAGTTTAGGAACAGTTGTAGATGGCATATTTTATGGCCAAATTTCTATTTTTCCAGAAAACAGGCATTTTGAACTCTGCACCGCCATCCACAAACCACTGTCGGATATAGACAGTTCAGAATCTGCATTATTCTGCTTTATATGTCAATAATGTCCAGTATTGTATAAGTCTTATGTTTGACGTTTGACCCTCAGGAATTTTATGAGGAGGCATTTGTGCTGAACTGTTGTAAATAGTGCATAGTGGTCAATTTACTAGATCATGCTGACAAAAAAATATGTGAACTGAAATGGGTCAGAGGTAATTAACAATGTGTTAAACTATATTTTCCCCCTTGTGTTTTTTTTCCAGGCACCTGTTGGATTGTACATCAATTTTGGATCACTTGCTGAGCTCATCTTCCCTCAAACCAGTGCTACGCAAACCAACAAAAGTGTATAATGGATTTACGGTTAGCGCATAGAGTTTAGTAAAATAATTCCTTTAATAAAAAGTGCCTGAGTGAAGAAGTGAGATAGTGGTAAGAGACAGATAATTCACCATCTCAACGATAGCACCATCTTTGGACGCTGGAGGAGCGCCATCATCAAAATGGCAACCAATAGGGAGAGGCCTGTGAGTCACATGACAGGGTTCTACCCCTTTGCCTTCAGCTCAATGCGAAACCACTCCCCTTTTGATCTCCTGGCCAATGGCAGCCTCTTTGGACGATTTGGGGCGGACCTTCCCAAAGAGATGGCAGCTCTGTGTAAGTAGCTTTCAGAATAACCCCATCTTATGAATAACTACACACACTGAAACTAATAGCTTGTGTCTGCAGTAGCACAGAAAATCTATTTCTTCTTTTCCTATGTTGCTGATATTGTTTTCATATGTCTTCAGTGTCACATGATCCTTCAGAAATCATTCTAATATTCTGATTTGCTGCTTAAAATCAATACATTTTCACTGTTGACAACCATTTTTGCTGCTTAACATTTTGAAAACTGAATTCTTTGATGAAAATATTGTTCAAAAGAATATAATTTTTTTAAATAGAAATATTTTCTAACAGTATAAATGTCTTTTTTTAGGGTTAGGTATTAGTTATATAAAATCATTAATTTCTTTAGTTTTTTAATTGAACTTTTTGATGGTAGTCTATCACAGTTTCTACAAAAATATTAAGCAGTAAAAACTATATATATTATATAATTATAATAAATAAATCTTGAGCAGCAAATCCTCATATTAGAATGATTTCTGAAGGATCATGTGACACTGAAGACTGGAGTAATGATGCTGAAAATGTTATAATATATTCACATAGAAAACTGTTATTTTAATATTTAAAAAAGTATTTTTTTTAAAAAGTATTCATATTTAATATTTTTATATTTAATATTTAATGTAATAGTATTTCAGAGTGTTGCTGTTTTTACTATATTTTTTATTAAATAAATGCAGCCTTGGTGAGCAGAAGAGACTTTTTTCAAAAACATAAAAAAAATCTTAATCATTCCAAACTTTTGACTTATATAAATATGGTTTTGGTATAAGGAACAGTACAATATATGAGGCTAATATATAAAATTCTTCCAGTAAAGTGTGATTTGAATTTGTGCAGTTTGCTTGTGTGATTCAGGGTTTGTTCTTGATGTTGGTCGTGTTCAGACACGCACATCTGCTGAATCAAGCAGACCACATGTCAGTCACCACCTCCTGGAATAATCCAGCTGAAACACACACACACACACACACACACACACACACACACACACACACACACACACACACGCACACACACACATGCACATGTGCACACACACACACACGCACGGACACACACACACACGCACACACACACACACACACACACACACACACAAACACAGGCAAATTCAAATCCTTTGAATAAACAAAAAATGTCAATTTACAGCCAGGAAAGAGTGAAAGGGCATAAACCACTAAACATAGACCTGAACAAAGATTACATTTTAATGAAAATAACACAATAAAAACACACAGGAAGTAGCGGATGTTTGACGTATCATACATGAAATACTGCTTTTGTTTTCATGATGAGAGACAAACGTATTAAAAGTAAAGTAGTTGCATCAACAGTTCTGTAAGTACCGCATGTGATTATCTCATTATGTGGTGCCTTCATACACACACGTCCATTAATATGAGATAACATCTACTCATCCCTCAATCTATCCTTTCTTCTTTCAGGGTGGGAACAGACAGAGAGACAGATGGGCTAGGCGGGCGGGACAGGCTGTTTCTTTTGCATTACACTCAACAGAGTGTTTTAAAGCCTTCACCATCTTAAAAATAAGGCCAGAAGCTCATGAAAGTGTGCAATGCAGATATGAATAATGATCCAACCCACTTTCTACCAATCTAGCACTTTTAACACTGTACTCAAGAGTTAGATTAAAATGTATAGGCCACTAAACTGTGTGTTTATATCTGAATAACAACACGTTCACTCTAACTGACTTTCTCAACGTTTTTTTCAATCTGTTGCTGTATTATGACAGTAGTTGTGACAAAAAAAGTAAACTAACCATAGAAAAGGACAGTTTATGTTAATGCATGCTATAGTGCCCCTTGTGGCAGCACTGAAACTGCATCTATCGCATAATGCAATAATGCAAAAACGTCTCGGTTACTAATGTAACCCTCGTTCCCTTAAGGAGGGAACGGGAGACGTAACGTCAACGTGACGACATAATTGGGATCACTTCAGGGAGCCCTATCATCTTCGAGTGTCTACAGAACGAGCCAATGACTGTTGGCATGCGGAAATCGCATCACGCACCCCACCCCGCAGTGCGGGTATAAACAGGAAGCGGGCACACGCACAAATCATTTTTCGCTGAGGAGCCGAGATAGTGATGGCCGTACAGCGATGGTCAGCAACGGTGGCGACGGGACGTTACGTCTCCCGTTCCCTCCTTCAGGGAACGAGGGTTACATAAGTAACCGAGATGTTCCCTTTCAGTCGCTCACGTTCGACGTAGCGTCGACGTGGCGACGTAATTGGGATCCCATGGAAACCGCCACGGTTGGTGCCACATCCAGCGCCCTACGCAAGACTCTCAGTCTGGGACTGAAGACTGGCTGGGGCTGAAGACCTGCGTAGAGGGAGTTTGAACTGCTGTTCCGTTATAACCCACACAGTAAAACTCTTGGATAACACTGGGAAAGCGTGCCTTTCCAAGGGAGAGGTATGCTGCGGAGCCACATCCTGCCACAAGGAGAGGACACATATAGTCCACAGGATGTGGCCGGTAGGGGCAGTGCAACATATGGAATGTCACTGGGGTGGCTCCAGCCTGAGAAGGGGGAGGCAACACCAGACAGTGACGGCAGAGCGGACTTTGCCAAGGGAAAGTCACGGGCTCACCGCAGGGAGCTAATCGTTGAAGAATACGCATATGGGATCGCCGCAGGGATCACCACATATGGAACCCAGCCTAGCACAAGTTACACAAGCATACGAGCACTAGGCCTGGCATTCCGCAATGTCCGACTGCCAAAGGGGGTGCGGAGGAACTCTACAGGGTTTACCTGAGTGGGGAACTCGACTGGGGGCAAAAAGCGCATGTATCCGTTCCAGTGGAAGGGAGTGGCATAGCAAGCCAACACTAGAGAGGGAACTTCGGTGTTACCGGCTGGTTGAAGCGAGCACACAGGAAGAAACCGGCTCAACACCTAGGCTATAAAACCTTGTGAACGTGTTAGGTGTCGCCCAGCCCGCAGCTCTACAGATGTCTGTCAGCGAGGTGCCGTGTGCCAGCGCCCAGGAAGAAGCAACACTAGTGGAGTGGGCTTTCAACCCGAGCGGACAGGGCACACCTTGGGCTTCGTAAGCCAAGGCGATGGCATCCACTAACCAGTGGGCCATCCTCTGCTTGGAGACAGCCTTTCCCTTCTGCTAGCCTCTATAACGGACGAAGAGCTGATCTGAGGTCCTGAGACTTTGCGTTCTGTCCACGTACAGACGCAGAGCGCGAACGGGACAGAGAAAAGCCAGGGCTGGGTCTGCCTTCTCCGAAGGCAGCGCTTGCAGGTTCACTAACCGGTCCCGGAAGGGAGTGGTAGGAACCTTGGGAACGTGTCCGGACCATGATCTCAGGATCACATGAGAGTTAGCCAGGCCGAAGTCTAGGCACGATTCGTCGACCGAAAATGCATGCAGGTCCCCTACCCTCTTGATAGCAGGATTACTGTTTTACAGGACAGAATTTTTAACTCTGCTGACTGCAAAGGCTCAAAGGGTGGTCTCTGAAGTGCCGAAAGGACTAGAGACAAATCCCAAGAGGGTTTAGAGAGTGGGCGAGGTGGATTTAGTCTCCAACCTGATGATCATGTCGTGCTTTTCCAGTGACTTACCTTCAACTGCATTGTGATGTGCGGCAATAGCGGCAACATAAGACTTTGTACTGATATGCCCGTCCCTCGAACGCAAAACGATGAAATGGTCTGTGTCGAGGGAGAATCGAGACATGAAAGTACGCGTCCTTCAGGTCGATCGCTGCAAACCAATCTTGGGTACGGATGCACTTGAAAATGCATTTCTGCATAAGCATCTTGAACGGCAGCCTGTGAAGGGACTGGTTCAGGACACGCAGGTCCAAGATTGGCCATAACCCACCACCTTTCTTGGGTACAATGATGTACGGGCTGTAGAAGCCGGTCTTCATATCGGCTGGAGGGACCGGCTCGATCGCGTCCTTCGGAAGCGACAGAAGCAGCCTGTCCACAGGCTTTGTAAGCCTTCGCCGTGAGACCGGATGAAAACCTACAGGCCTTGGACGGGAGGCGTGGATTCCCCCGCCAGGAGGAAGCATACCCCAGACGTAAGCATACCCCCAGATAAGCAGATCTGCATACCCCTTGGCTGCTTCGCCGTCGAGGGTGGTGAGGAGGGAGGAGCCAGCAGGCCGCAGCCTGGCACTATACGGTGCAGACCACGACCTGGTGAGCTCCTTGTGCACTTCCGAGAAGAAAGGCACCGGGGCGGCGCGCTGAGAACCAGCACGGGCCGCCCCGAGAAACCAAACATCCAGCCGAGAAGGTTCGGGACGTGTTGGAGGGTTCCACTCGGCGGCCCAGGAAAGCATAGCTGCCCACTCTGGATCGGACTCGGGCAGCGCTACACTTCCCGAAGGAGGTAACGCAGCCGAATCTTCATCTCCAGAGGAGCGAAGCTCCCCCTCTGATGCTGCTATCGACATCTGGTTGTCAGGAGGAGCCCCAAAAGACACGGCTGGTCGTTCAAGAGAAGGACCAGCAGGTTCTTTTGGAAGCTCCAGTGGCGGCCACGTTTGTGAGGCGTGAGGGGCCCACAGAGATTGTCTCGGTGGGGAAGCCCTCACGGTTATCCTCAGATCACCCTGGCTAAGCGCCGAAGTAGGCCTATTCGGGGCAGAATAGACGCTAGATCGGGGCATAGGCGAGGGGACTGCACCTCCCTTGAATTAAGCGAGTCTCGATCTTAACGCGGTCATAGTCATATTTCCGCATTGGGAACATGAACTATTCACAAAAGCTGCCTCAGCATACTGAATGCCCAAACATGTGAGGCAACTATTGTGGCCGTCTGCTGGCACCAGGGAACGACCGCACCCAGAAAAACACAAGCGAAATGACATCCTGAAAAAGACGCAGGGTTCGCTTGTGTTGCTCTTTTGTAAAGAAAAAGAAAGAAAAGAAGAAATATACTCTTTCCGCTACTCTCACAGTGCTGAGGCACCCAGGGAATGGCCGCAGTGTACAGCAGTGCTGTAAACACTATCAGGGAAACGCCCACCGATACCGACACAGAAATAAGCTTGCTGTGAAAACAGCAGTTGTGTGAGCTTAAGCTTGCGGCCACTCGCTGATCGCTGAGTCTTGAAGGAGTCTCCAACACAGTAGCAGTCTGTAGATTTCGGAAGACAAACAGAAGCACGGCTCTGAGGTGAAAGACGATATGTGCGTGTGCCCGCTTCCTGTTTATACCCGCGCTGCGTGGCGGGGCGCGTGACGCGATTCACGCACGCCAACGGTCATTGGCTCATTCTGTAGACACTCAAAGATGATAGGGCTCCCTGAAGTGATCCCAATTACGTTGTTATGTCAAACGTGAGCGACTGAAAGGGAATCCAAGTTTCCTAGCTAAAAGCTTTCATGTATTTGAGTAGCATGTTCCAGGCCTTAAGGTTGTTCAGTGGGTCTTTGCAGCATCTTCATTCATGACACTGGAAATTAAGTGCAATGTGGGGAACATTATACCATTTTTTCATATTTATCATATAGAAAATTTGCATAGTGAATGGTAGCCTATAAATATTAGAAAATATTACGAGTAATATAAAATAAACAACCTTCTAACTAAAGAGCTTTGTAAATGTGATTAGGATGTAAGTACAGTTTTATCTTATTGAATACATGCAGTTGATGGTGGATTCTCTGATGTTTTAAGGCCAGAGGTTTGGTATCTCAAATGTTTGCTGTTATTTCTATGATTTTGGCATTTACTCACCCTCAATTTGTTTCAAACCTGTATGAATTTCTTTCTTCTGTTGAACAAAAAAAGAAGATATTTTGAAGAATATGGGTAAACAAAAAGTTGATGGACCACATTGACTTTCATAGTATGGAAATAAAATAAAAAATACTATGGAAGTCAATGGGGTCCATCAGCTGTATGGTTACCGACATTCTTCAAAATATCTTCTTTTGTGTTCAGCAGAAAATAGAAATTCATAGAGGTTTGGAACAACTTGAGTAAATGATGACAGAATTTCATTTTTTGGGTGAACTATCCCTTTAAGGACACCTTAAATAATCAACTCTCCCTCTTCCAGCTCATGACATCAGCGCTGAAACATTATTCAGCCTCAGTACTGACAGCAACTCTATTAACTGTACATAAAAGACCACTTTACTTTTTTATTAGCTTCAGATTTAACGTCCTGAAATGTTGGACGAATACGGAGTAAAATCCAGTAGAGTTTGTACACTTTTAGTCTGCACCTAAAACCTGTGAGTTCTGTACAGCTACAATTTAAAATTTGACATTCACAACACGTAGAAGAGAAACACTGACATTGCAAAGTAGGGAGAAATTTGAGACATCAATATATCAGTTCTTAAACTGTTCTTGTGAAATATAGAATATAAAAAATATGTAAATGTGACAAAGTCCTCCTGTAGTCGATAATTTTCTCCCTTAAAACTCATCTTTGATCACCAAAATGACATATTTAAAAGTTTTTTTCCTTGAAAGAAATTCTTCATGCCTTAAAATAGCTTGAATGTAACTCGACACCCTTGCCTCATTTAGTATGCGCGGTTCTATGAATATGCAAATGAGCCCCGCCTCCACTCACTCACTCAGCTCAGAGATCCACTGGTTGACGATCACACGTTGATCTGATTGGTTACAAGGTAGTTTGTGACGTCAGAAACACCAGCGATTTCAAAGCGTGTTTTTGAGACTGTCTTTGGTTCACTGCAGTTTTAAGGAGAAAATACTCAGCAATGGTGCCGATGAATTTACACATGGTTTGTCTTAAAGCATATTAAAAACACCACATAGACATATAAACAACATTAAAAGCTGCATTTTCACCACAGTGGGACTTTAATATTTAAAATATTGCATTTGCACCAAGGCAAAATATATCATTTGAAATATAACATTTTCAAAAATATGACTTTGGGCCCTATTTTAACGATCTGAAAAGCAAGTATCAAGCGTGAAACGCAAGTAACTTTGTGGGCGGATCTCGGCGCTGTTGCTATTATACCGGCGGGATAAATGACTCTTGCGCCCGACGCAAATCTAAAATGGGTTGGTCTGAATTAGCTTCATTATTCATAGGTGTGGTTTGGGCGTAACATGAAATAAACCAATCAGAGCGTCATCTCACATTCCCTTTAAGAGCAGGCGCGCTTGTTCCATGGCGGATTGCTATTATAACGGCAGATTTGCCAGACGCACTCCAGGAGCGGTTCACAGCCGAGAAGACCGACGTTCTCGTCAGGGCCGTAAAAGACAGAGAAGTGACATTGGGGATGGAGAAACCCACCCAAATTAGCTTCGGTTAAACAGGCGTATAATAATTTGGGTAAATATGTAAGCTAGATTTATGCCTATTTTTTCACATCTTCATGGACACAACAATGATTTCCCTTGTGTGTTAATATTTTTCCTTGTAATAATGTATGGTTTTCTAAAAATGAGAACTGCTGCGTCTGTGTAGATGAGAGAAGCAAAGTGTATGCGCGTTGTGCACACGCTACATTGATTATGGCCAAGCATGCGCCCTTAAAATAGCATATGAATAACATGCGCAACTGACTTTAGACGAGGTTTCTCCTGGTCAGTGGTGGAATTGTTTTCTGAAACTGCAAAATAGCACCAGGGAACGTTTGCGCCGGAACACGCCTCCTCTTTTCGCTGAACTGCCCCCGGGAGTGCAAGTTCATTCCCTAATTTACCGACGTGCGTCTGTGGAGGGAAAAGAGATTTGAAAGTGGCACCTCTTCTAAGCTCCGCCCCCTCCTGTCAGTGCTCCGTCCAAAGCTACGCCCCCCCACAAACATGAACGCGCATCCACATTTGGAGTCAGCTGCAGGTCACAGGAAAGCCGAGTACTTCAGCACATTATCACAATTATAATGCAGAAACACTTGCGACTATGGCTGTGCAATATGTTCAAAATGTCATGTCCTAAAAGTCAGCTAAGCAGTATGTACCTACGACCTGTAACGCAACTGGCTTATGAGAAGAAGCTACAGAGAAGCTAATGTTAGCATTGGGCTAATACAAGCTGCAACAGTAACTACGTTGCCTAACGTAACATATATCATGGAAATAACAAATCCCCCCGAAGCAAAACAAATAATTACCTGTCCAGCAGAAAGACCGCAACCTCGGCATCGCTTTTTAGGCCCTTCAGCTTCCTTAGTTGTCTCCACCGTTCAAATGCTGAACCAATGTTGACCCGAGTTTGTCCTCTGGCTTTATCAAGTGCCAGTTTCGTTGCAGCCTTTTCTGCCTCAGACTTTCTTTTTTTAGCCTTTTTGTCAGGGCGAGTAGTTACAAGCAAAGCTGGTATTGATAGTTTTGGCTGCATTTTATCTGCCATTGTGCCGCAAACTCCTGCTTACTCGGTGTAGTGAGCTAAATGTTTCCGGAAACGGTGACATGTGATTAGTGGACGCAGGGCTGTGCACGCAGTGGTGCTCGGGCACGAGACATGAAGGCATCTGATTGGTTCTTTACATTCGCACCGAATGGCAGTGATTGGTCAGAGTTTTTACTGTCCTGCAGCTGCTACAGAGGTCAGATTTTTTTCATTCCTTTTTCTGAACACATAATGTATTGACTACTATCAGAATGGAAGGACCATTTCACCCAGTATAAAAAAAAATGTTTCTGAACAGGATTACCTACCCTAGCTTTAAGAATACCAGAAGGAAAGCACAATATGGTGGAATAAGTCCCACCTTCTAAATAAAACAGCTAATCGCTGATTGGTAAAGTCATTCATTTATGATATGCGCTCTTATGCCTGCACATAACCTGGTCTAGACTGAAAAATAAGCTATTAAGCTATTATTTTAACGTCATTTGAGCATATGAAACAACATTTAGACAGTTCATGTCAGATTTTGTTGCTGATTTAAAATATGTTATTTAATTGTGATTTCGACAAGCAGTTTTTGAAATTTCAGGATTCCCCCATTCAAATAGATGGGATTTGGACTTGGATGCTCGAGGCGTTGCAAATATGGCTGCCGAGTGAACAGACTTTCCTTGAACGGCACTTTGATAATAAAAAAAGGACAAATATGGTATATTAGTTTAATGACATAATTATCTGTGATTATGAAGGGTTTTTCTCTCTCATTAACAAATATTATTGAATGCATTGGGAAATATGGAATACTTTTCAGTCACTGAGGAATGTAATCTCACATTCTCGCACAAACAGTAGTGCACAAAATGGATTACATCTATTGTATTGCACACACGCACACACACACTCTTATCTGCACATGAGTTTGGGAATCTCGTGGAGCTTCTGGTTTCATAAATGCAGAATGTGTGATGAAAAAAGAGGTAGCATTTGAAACAAATGTCAAATTCTTCTAGTTTTAAGAGCGAGGCAGAGGATGGCCAACGCTGAGGTTATGAAGGACTGAGGCTGGGAAAGCACAAACTACACATTGTGCCTCGCTATTTATTTATATAGAATTGGAGTGGAATTTCTGGGGTTTGGCCCAATTCTTTAAACCGCCAGTGGTGTGTGTGTGTGTGTGTGTGTGTGTGAGAGAGAGAGAGAGAGAGAGAGAGAGAGAGACAAATTGGAAGTAGTGATTGAGTGTTTGCATGATGGAGGATTCTAGTAAACTCATTTGAGTAAAATTAACATTGCCAAGTTATACAGGATTATCTTCTTAATTTGTTCAACTTTAAAGAAAGAAAGGCACATCGACAGACAGAGGAGTGTGTGGTGATAGAGATCAGCCGGCTTGTGCACATGCTGCAGGGAAACTGTCCCATCACAAGTTAGCTGGCATGACTTACTGGCATTAAAACAGGAGCGAGTCGAGCGCTTTTATGCCGGTAGCGTTTGTCGAGCTGTGCATGAATCTTTCTGCTTGTCCAGTTACAGGCATAGTTCACCTAAAAAGGAACATTTCAACATCGTTTAAAAATATAACTATGCTAACTGTTTATAACTATGTAATAATAATTAAATGAATCACTTGATACAATGCACTTATTGTGTAGTTGTGTTTTTACCATAGTCTGTAAAAAAATATGGACATAGTGTCAGTAACGTCACCCGTAGGTCGCCATCTTGGCAGCGCGTTACTCCCGGATAAACGAAAATGGGCAGCGAGGCGGATTAGCTGAGGTGACGTGACGCTAGCAGACAAACGGCTAGTAGTGAATTGAGCGGCAATCCATCTGTCACTCAAGTGGCCATGCCCTTAATTATGCAGAACTTTAAGACTTAATATAATTTAAATGGATGAGGTCACCCCCTCGCAGTTGTCATGAATGGCAAAATTAGCAATATAGACCAAAACCACTTTTTGCACCAGGCTGTAAATATATTTTTTTGGGCATTTTAACATGGGGGTCTATGGGATTGACTCTTTTGCAGCCTGTCTCTAGTGGCCAGTCGATGAATTGCAGTTTAAGTCACTTCCTTGTTGGATTCGAGAGAGAGACAGGAAGGTTGCCGCTTGGTTTTAACATTGAACTTTTAAAAAAAACACGTGCATGTAATTACATCTGTAAATAATGTCTGTAATTACATCTATAATTACCGTTGACCCTTAACCAACCCTTAACCCTACCAATACCACCAAACCTGTCCTAACCTTACCCATATCCACATCAGTAGCAGCACAAGTGCTCTGCAATACATCAACACAATAAGTGTATTGTGCGTAACAATTATTGTTACTTTTTATGTAGGTGCATGGTAGTGAAAGATACTTAATATAAAGTGGGACCAAATTAGGTGTAGAAACAATTTCCACTCAGAAATTGTTAGTAAATTTACTTACTCCAGTAAATTGTTTTATTTACGACTTTGAAAATATTTTTTTACAGTGTAAGGGCCGGATTTACTAACAGCTTGCGTCTGTGCAAACCCTCTTTCGCCGTTTAAAACTACTGTCGGGATTTACTGAAGACACGCAGTGAAAAATTAGCACTGAAAAGGCTTGGACAGTTATTTTTGCGGCTTATGCATTTGTAGGAGTTTCCCTTTCAGGTGCAAAATTTATTGGAAGAGAGTACTTAAATGAATCATGCAAGGTGATTTACTAAGGTTTGTGTCAATTTACTGGTGTTTGCCAAAAAAAAAAAGCATCTCTTAACCCATGTTGCGCCTGTTAGTAGATCCCCCGCACATGATTATCAGAGGACTACGCTAATCTGCGCTTGGTAGATTGTGTTTATCTTTATGGAAATTATTCTGCTGCATCTGTGTTCTTTCATTCGTCAGTAGATCCCATTGGCCCTTTTTTGGAAAGGTTTAGTAAACCATACCCATATTCAACTTCTACATAGCCGACTTCTCCTTTGAATGAACTTTTGCAGATTTATTAGCAATGGAAATGTAGTTAATTGCACATTTGCAAATGTTTGTATGTGTACATAAGTGCCCTGTAATGCAGAGAAGACTGTTTTCCCCCTTGAGGGTCAGATTACAATTCATGACCGGCACACAACACACACACACACACACACACACACACACACTACAGACCCCCAAGGAACCACACATTCCAATACAAGCAAATCCAGCACACATGCAGTCAGAAATCCAAACCCAAACGCTGCGTAGCTCCAGCCACAAATGATGAGGTCCAGGTTTATGTTCCTCGCTGGAAGAAGAGCGAGTCGTTTGAACAGAGCAGGGTTTGTTCGGTCTGTCTGGGCATCCCATGACGCTAGTGCTCGGCAGTAAAAAAACATAAGTTTGATTCTGCAAGATCCTGCAGATGAGCCACTGACGCCAATGGACAAAGACAGAGACAATATACAAAAAATAAAAAGATAGAAAGGGAGCAGAGGCACAGATGGAGAGGAATGATTGGCAGATCGATGAAAAGCAGGAAGGCCTGAGAAAGAGACAGAGAGAAAGAGACAGAATGGGGCACCTTTTCCTGTCTGCATTCCCCTTTCCTTTCTGCAGTCCTCAAGCCTTGGCCCGCGTGTGTGTGTGTGTGTGTGTGTGTGTGTGTGTGTGTGTGTGTGTGTGTGTGTGTGTGTGTGTGTGTGTGTGTGTGTGTGTGTGTGTGTGTGTGTGTGTGTTGAAGGGGGTGTAATTGCCTCAAGGTGTGGAGAGAACAGAACTGGCTGAGACTGTGCAGTGCTGCTCCCTGCTGTGTGTCACTGAGGAGTGTGTGTGTGTGTATGTGTGTGTGTGAGTGTGTGTGTGTGAGAGAGAGAGAGAGAGAGAACAAGAGAATGAGAAAAGCAAGAGAAGGAGGGGGACGTGTTGAAAGACAGGTGAAAATGTTGAGGCAGAGAGAGCAAAGGTATGGGGTGAAATAGGGGGTAACGTATGTGCGGATTAACAGATGTCTACAGAATGGGAAGGCAGGAGAAAGAAAAGCATGGGTGTTTTTGTTCCATTTTAGTGAAAATGCATTTAAAAAAAAATTTTTTTGGTACAAAAATGACAGGAAAAGCACATGTCCTATATTGTGTACATTGTAGATTGGCTGAAAGGTTTTTTTTTGTTGTTGTTGTCTCTGCATTGCCAAATGTATGTTAGACGTCTATAGACTATATAAACATGAACAGATATTGACAAAACAAGAATGTGGAAAAAAGAAAAAAAGTTTTGAACGTTACATTTTTCTGCAATGTAGTGTTTCGATATATATATATAAAAAATTGTAATTCTCTTAGGTAGAACATAGTGTATTTATGCTGCATTTCCCAAATATAAAATAACTCTAGTTAGTTACCTAAGAGACACTTTTTTTATTCATTAATTATATGTTAAGATGAACTAACAATAATAAAAAAAAAATACCTGTGAAACTACAGCGAAGAGTAACCCTGCAAAAAACTCCACAAACACATTCTCTTACATGTAAAAGTCATGAATAAAACAATTAATATAAAAAGAGGATTTAATGGTGACATTTTTTCAATGGTCCATTCTACTAACTATAAGTAACTTTGCAACTACATGTCAACTGTCTGTTTAATATCTGATAATACTTTTATTTTGATGATCCCAACACACATTCTACTGATTATAAGTAACTTTGCAACTACATGTCAACTTATTCTGACCCAAACCCTAACCTAAAAGTCTACTAATACTCTAATGAGAGTGAGGGGCCGTTTACACAACATCGTTTTCAACTATAAACTGAAAACCTTTTATGCATTTCATTTATGCCGTTCATTTACACGACAATTGCATTTTGGGAGCTTGAGAATGCAAACTTTTGAAAACGAGTTTCAAGTGCACGTTTTTGAAAACCATACCATTATCGCCTCCATGTAAACTATGTATATGCAAATTTGTAAAAACGGCAACATCATGCCACATGTGTGTCTATAGTCATGTACGAGTACTTGACAACCACAACAACAAGTGTTTATTAACACTTTCACAACATGAACACACTTTTCACAACATGCTTTCACCATCTTGATTGTTTGTATTCACCACTCTGTAGAAGAATGTTTCTGTACAAATTGACATTGCTGATTTCTGGCCTGGCATGCATAATACAGCGTTTTTAGTCGTTTTCGGGATTCCGTCTCAACGGGGATTTTTTTTTTGTCTTTTCAAAATGCAAAGAAAAAACTTTTCTGTTTTTAGTACATTGTTGTCATGTAAATGTACCCTTAGTTGACATGCATGTGTAAAGTTAGTAGAATGCCTAAATTGGACTATAGAAATAAAGGGTAACCAATTGGGTATTAGGAAAATTAGGGGAATAAACAAGTGGCACAATAAAAAAAAAACAGACAAAGGGCCCTTTTTTAAGAATCTAAGCGCATGGTCTAAAGCACACGGCGTAAGAGCACTTAGTGCGAGTTCGAATCCACTTTTGCTGGTCAAAAAAAAAATGGTCGCAAAATGGGTTACAAATGGTCAGCGCTCCCGGCGCATGGTCTAAAAGGGTTGTCCATATTCTCTTAATGAGTAATGGGAGTGTTTGGGCGTAACGTGCGTTAAACCAATCAGAGTCTCTTCTCCCATTCCCTTTAAAAGCCAGTTGTGCTCGCACCATGGCAGATTCGCTATTTACATGACGGAATTTGCAAGCAGAAAAACTGAATGCTTCTCTAACGTGGAAACGGATCTGCTCGTGCGCAAGGTTAAAGCGGTGTGTGTGTGTGTGTGTGTGTGTGTGTGTGTGTGTGTGTGTGTGTGTGTGTGTGTGTGTGTGTGTGTGTGTGTGTGAGAGAGGTTAAAGCGCAAGCAGAACATCTACGGGACAAGCCGGATTCCACCATGGGCCCTATCTTGGACCCAGCGCAATTGACTTTGTACACCGACGCATGTATCATTCCTATTTTGCACCCGCGCACAGCGGACTTTTCCCTCCACAGACGCACATCGGTAAATTAGGAAATGAACTTGCGCTCCAGGGGGCGGTTCAGCGAAAAGAGGAGGCGTGTTCCGGCGCAAACATTCCCTGGTGCTATTTTGCAGGTTTAGAAAACAATTCGAAAAACCTCGTCTAAAGTCAGTGGCGCGTTGCGCATGTTATTCAAATGCTATTTTAAGGGCGCATGTTTGGCCATAGTGTAGCATGTGCACAATGCGCATACACTTTGATTCTCTCATCTACACAGAAGCAGCAGTTTTCATTTTTGCAAATCATAGGCTACATTATTACAAGGAAAAATATTAACACATGAGGGAAATCATTGTTGTGTCCATGAAGATGTGAAAAAATAGGCATAAATCTAGCTTACACATTTACCCAAATTATTATACGCCTGTTTAAGCTAAGCTAATTTGGGTGTGTTTCTCCATCCCCAATGTCACTTCTCTGTGTTTTACGGCCCTGACGAGAACGTCGGTCTCCTCGGCTGTGAACCGCTCCTGGCGCTCCTGGCAAATCCGCCGTTATAATAGCAATCCGCCATGGAACAAGCGCGCCTGCTCTTAAAGGGAATGTGAGATGACGCTCTGATTGGTTTATTACATGTTACGCCCAAACCACACCTATGAATAATGAAGCTACTTCAGACCAACACATTTTAGATTTGCGTCGAGAGATCTGCCCACAAAGTTACTTGCGTTTCGCGTTTGATACTTGCGTTTCAGGTCGTTAAAATAGGGCCCCATATCTTTATGTACACAATAATAATCTTTTGCATTGTAATCCTCTTATTTTTAATATTTGGCATATTTGTGTGCTGCTGTGTGTCCCTGTGTGTGTAATAAGCAGAGTGTGTGTGTAATAAGTAGAGTGTGTGTGTAAGTGTGTGTGTAATAAGCAGAATGTGTGTGTAATAAGCAGAGTGTACGCGTGTTGTGGACCCGCCTATAGGCGCACATTACTAATGCACTAAATAACAAAAAAAATATTGCGCCATTGACTTTAGACCAGGTTTCAGTTGGTCAATGGCTCAGTCTATTTCTGTTCCTCAAAATAGCAACATATCAATAATGCGCCTGAACACACTCCTTTTCACACCAGTAGCCCATGGGCACACAAATAGGCGCAAATGCGTTTGCTATTTAAACAACGTGGCGCAGGACGTGAAAATGAAAACTGCATCGGGCTGAAACTAGCAAAACTCACTTTTGTCACGCCTGGCACTGCATTGCACCGGATGTATGATAGGGCCCAAAGAGTTGAGTGAGGCAGGCATAGAGAACCAGGCGCCAGAGAGAGTGAGTGAACGAGAGAGAGAGAGAGAAAGAGAGGGAGGGAGGGCAGAAGTTTTGGGGGAATGTTAGCACCCCACTGGGGATGGCTTTAAGAGTTCAGTCCTCGTGAATGAGGGGAGGAAAAGGGAAAAGCAAGGAAGGTGGATCATATAGGCTGTGGGTTTGTGTGAATTTCATGCCACTCTTCTCCTCTCACACTCCTCTGGAGGAAATGTGATTATAATGAGACTCATGAGTCAGCGATTACATTTGATTCAAAGTGCTATTCTGCAGAAATGCAACAAACAGGGGAAATCGCTTATTTTAAAAGACTAACAATTAGTCTTAATATAAATAGATTACATGTTGTTTTACTTAGGAAAATGACAAGCTGTAATGTCTGGACAAAACAACACAAAAACATCTCTGTCATCATTAACTCACAGTTTCCTCTGTAAATATGTGAAATGTTTTTTCATCCTTTAGCACTGCTTTCTAAATAATGCACAACACTATGAAAAACATGTCAAAGTAAGAACATTTGATGCAGACTTTGGCTGGGTCAAGTCAAGTTTAGAAGAATAAAGAAATGCAATACAGAGTCAACAGGGACAGTTGACGTCGATTTCGGCATATTTCAGTAGCGACGGATTGGAAGAGTTACCGCAGATCTGGACAGCATTAAGTTGTGGTGCACTTGATGAAATGAGAGAAAAATAAAGATGATGTAGTAAACCCGTGGAGTAGAGGTGAGGTGAGGTGAGGGTTTGGGGCGATGATGATGATGATGAAAACATCACTGAAAGACAGGCTTGAAGAGCTTTTGACTGGCTATGAGTCTCTTTAATGTGGCGAAAGTCTTCAAATAGTCACACTGTACATCCATAACCCTTCACAGTCAAACCAAAACACATTTCTTCTCTGTAGAACTGGATGGATACTTTCAGTTAATCTATGGCCTTTTATTGATGCACTTTTATTGAGAAAGGACAGGAAGTGAACAGTAGAAGAGGGAGGAATGCGATCTGAAATACTGCAGATGGAAATATTCCTCATGTTAATGCTTTTTTTTAGCTATATGAATATTTTAATTGTTATAGATGACTGTTAAGCAAAAGGCTATCACAGCACATCATGTAATGTAACATCTTTTATCTATGTATTGTATTTATGCCTATATTGAGACCCATTATTAATAAAATCATTGTGTTTATTTGTTTAGAGATCAAATTTTTTAATTGGAAAAAAAACAACTACAATATAAGATTAGGATAACATTAAGACATATTATTAATTTCTGTTCATTTTCCTTGAGTTAAAATCATTTAAAATCATTGGCCCAAAAGTCCAAGACCACTAGTGAAAATGCTTTTTGTGTTTTCTTAGTTAAATACAAATTGTTTCATTACAAATTATATTATTAGAATATACTGTACTTGAGTGAACAATCTGAGTGAAAAGTTGAACTGAATTAACATGAATTTCAGCAGTATGTCACACATATACTAACATATAAATGCAAGAGAATCTTAAATGTTTTTTCTTCGTTTTGTGTCTTTTGTTTAAAATGTTCTGTATATATGATTTTTGAACTTTTTGGATAAAAGTCAGAATTGAAGAAGTGGCTCCTTGTATCAATATTACAGTAATTCAAAGTTGTTTATCGATTTCCGTAAGATTAAAAAAACCATACAACTTTAATATTTTGAAAAAAAAAATAATTCAAAACTTTCATAAAAGTTTTTTTTGACAAACTTAAAAATTAGGGTTAGATTTCATTTAAAGTCCTCCTGTAGCCAATAAGTTTATCCCTTAAAACTCATCTTTGATCACCAAAATGACATATTTAAAAGTTTTTTTCCTAGAAAGAAATTCTTCATGCCTTAAAATAGCTTGAATGTAACTCGTCACCCTTGCCTCATTTAGTATGCGCGGTTCTATGAATATGCAAATGAGCCCCACGTCCACTCACTCACTCAGCTCAGAGATCCACTGGTTGACGATCACACGTTGATCTGATTGGTTACAAGGTAGTTTGTGACGTCAGAAACACCAGCGATTTCAAAGCGTGTTTTTGAGACTGTCTTTGGTTCACTGCAGTTTTAAGGAGGAAATACTCCTTAAAAAAAGACACCAAAAGCAATGGTGTCAACTTATGAATTTACACATGGTTTGTCTTAAAGCATATTAAAAACACCACATAGACATATAAACAACATTAAAAGCTTGATTTACACCACAGGGGGACTTTAACTTATTGTATTCTAATTAGAATCACATTCCTGCATGTCAACTCGTATTCAGGAAGTGTAATTTAAAAGGCATTCTTCAATTCAGTTGCACAGCCCTGTGAGTATCAACACTTTCGCATGAACGAGTGCGTCTAGAGAAAAAGAAGGCGATATATTTCAAAGGAACAGTGCAAGAAGATTGATAGATAGAGGGAGTGAGAGGAGGTCATGTTGTTTGTTTTCATTTGCAAAGGTATAAAATATGATGCAGGCTGACAGATTGCTCTAGCAGAAAATGGAAGGGAAAGTTTTCGTCTTTCAGCCAACCACAAAAGCACCCGCCTCCCTCCCTCTTTCCCTCCCTCCTTCACTCCCTCGCTCCCTCGCTCTGTCATTCCTCTCCCTCTCCCTCGTTGTGGGCTGAGCTAAAGCCGAGGCGAGTGAAGGTTGTGGAGACTCAGTATGTTAGCTGACACTCAAGAGTCCTGACAGTTTGATAAAGCTCATGAACTCAGACAGCAGAGAGGTGATGATCACTGTAGACCAGCGCTGGAGCCGTTTGACTCGACGGAGGGAACAGAACACAACAGTTCCAGTTACTGAGAGAAAACCAGTCGGCTAGAGTGACAGCTACACCTGAAACAGAAGTCTCAAGTCCTTGAGACTTTCTATTGTGATTGATAGCTTTGGCAGCCGTGTCAGACTGCCTGGAGGACTGTGTTTGAGTGGGTCATCGTCTGCTGGATCTGCAGCTCACCGACAGCTTGAGACTCAGCGTTTGAGTTGGTGTTGAAGACTGGACGTGATGTTTGACTGTGTGGAGGCTCTCGGGGTCGGGGCCAGACCCCTGTTCGACATGAGCGCTCAGAGTTCATGCATGCTCAGGAAAGCCAGCTCCTTCTTCCCTGCACTCGAGTCCTTCTCATGGAGCAACACCACGAGCCTGCAGTGTAAGTGTGAGGAGTCTCTACTCTCTCCAGCTGCACGTGTTCATATCTCTATGTCCTCTCCAGCATGTGCATTAGTTATTCTCGGAGTCTGAGTGAGTGTGGTGTGTGTGCTCAGCATCTTGTCATGCACTAACTGGCTTAAATGGTACTTTTGTTAACTTTCTAAAGGCCAGACCTTTTGCCTAGTCGTCAGAACAAATTTACTGATGATGATGATAAAATGTTGATCCTTTTGCATAATATTAATATTTCTGAATACTGTCATTGTGATAGATGCTTAGTAATTAGTGATGATAATGACAACAATTATAAACAGTGATTGTCCTGCAACAGTGACGTTATTAATATTCGTTGCGATGTCTGCAAATTGTAGTTTCATGCTCATATTTGGTTGAAACAGTCAAAAATTAACATATAAAGGCAGGCCCAGGACTTTTAAACGCAGTATAACCTTTAATTGTACGCAGAAAACGGTGGTAAAACTATGACACGTAAAATATGATATCATTATCCTTATTATTATAGAAATTATGTATTTATGGTAATAAAATAAAATATATACAAATATGAATAATGCACACACTCTAGTTTTAAATAATGCACGGAAATAATGTACATTGTAATGTATTGTATCTTTTTCATAAATAATTGCAAGTAAAAGTATATTTGCAGTTTCTTGTTACATCTGAAATTTGTTTGTCGTATTTTAGTGCATTATACTTTCTAAAGGTGTAATGGAGAATCAGTAAGTATTATAATGTATTATAACAGTGGTTACAATTATTCATGGTATCATGCATTGCCTTAAAAGGTGCATTACAAAGTATAATTAATTCATTAAAACACTTTTATAATGCATTATATATATATATATACAGGCTTCAAGTCAAGTAATCTCTCTTGTGTGTGTGTGTGTGTGTGTGTGTGTTCAGAGTCTCTCAGCATCATTTTGACTTTAATGGATGTCTTTAATTATTTAATTATGAATACAATGAACTCAATTAAAGGATTAGGGAGCCCGATGGGACAGAAACCAGGAGAGAATGGGAGGATTAAGGGTTTTTCTGCTTAACATTTGCCTCTCTATGATCACAGGAAAATCCTTTGGCAAGTTCATTCAATATGGAAATGCTCCATATTTATAAGGTTATTTAAATGCCACGTAATGAGATCCAAGTTATTTAGTTGAAAGTAAATAGCTGAACTGAAATATGACAGTGAGTAAGAGTTGTGATTATCTGAGTGCACCTACATGAAAAATATGCAGTGTCCTTCATGTTGTCTCCATCTTTGTCCAATCATTTGGAATTCATTACATATTTCAATGAAGAAATAACTCATTGACTTTTGCAATGTCTGTCATCATGTTTAAAGCACACTCAGGGAACTAGAAAGAAAAATACAGAAACAAGAGTCGTATTTGTATGAATCACAGCCCATGTGTCTGCGCCTGTGTCTTATTGTATGTGCGCGTGAGTGGATTTCACACGGTCCTGCTGGAATTTGCCTCTATGCCGTAATGCCATTTTATAGCCAGACTGACGGCTTGAAAGAACATCGCACCCCACAACAAGGCCCATCTCACAATGAACCGTTTACAATAGTCTGAAGGGTCTTCTCACCCTCAGAGGAGCAACAGCTGAGTCCTACCTCTCCATCTAAACTTGAACTTGTTCGCTTTGCTAGTGCATTAACCTTAGTAGCGATGCACAATATATCGGCCACCATATCGGCATCTGCCGATATATGTTCATTTTTAATGTTATCGTTATCAGCCCAATAAGAAATTCTGGCCGATATATTAAAGCCGATATAAATAATGGATAATTTCCTTCATCTGAGACACTTCAGATGCTAGCTGTTTGCCGTGATGGTTTTGAATTGCTTGAAATATGATTGGAATCACTTCAAAAAAGGAAAATACAGTCAAATGCAACATTCACAGCACAAGTCTGTCATATCGGCTACATACAATTAGAATGAGAACATTATAATTGTGTGCTTGGGACATGGCTTTTAATGGTGAGACTTGTTTTTGTAATCAGGCTCTCAAATATTATATAAAAATTCGACCAATCGACCAATATATCGGTTATCGGCTTTCAAATATAACAAATTATCGGTTATCGGTATCGGCCAAAATATTCATATCGGTGCATCTCTAACACTTAAGATCTGTTGTTGTAGAAAGGTTGTTAATAACTCTTAGTTCTCGTCTGCATGCTTCAGTTGATACATTAGATGCAAGTTTAGTTTCCTCTTTTGACTGTTGGTTATGGCTCGATGTTTTGTAGACCTTCACATCAGCAAACCCTTCAAGACCAAGCTGTGTTACTAAATGCAAAGTGATTTACTTCAACAAAGTATGGTTTGCTAACACTGCAGAACTAACATGGATGCATGGAGATTCTTCATCATACTCTTTGAGCACAGTTCAGTATCTTTTTGTGATGTTTTGTCAGGCTGAAGTTCATGTCTGAAGGTCAGGTCTTGTCTGGATAGAATGATTCTCTGGTCGATGTTGGGTTCTGGTCAGTGACCAGTTGTCTTAGTCTTTCGGTTGTGTGGGGTGTAATAAATGTGAAGGTGGCTGGGGAGGGGCTGGCCAAATGTTGGTTCAGCTTCATCCTGAAAAGGCAAAATAAAAAGGGTCAGTTTATGAGGTACTATAAAGAAGAAAGCTTTGTATGCATGCAGTTGAATGAAAGGGGCAATCCAAGTTTAACAACTTGCTTCTAAGAAAGACAGCTCCTGTTTTACCAGTCTGCCTTCATCCCATCAGGACATGTGTTGGTCCATGTGTGCAGGAGATGCTGGTTAAGCTTTGAGCAAAGCTGTTCTTCAGTGTTTCATAAACTGATACTTTTAAATGAGAAACTGAAACCGTGGTTTACATTCTCTGATATAGTCAATCCTTATTCGATCAGCACATTTTGTCAAAGAGACCAAAATTGCATGTCTGACTTTACTAGGCTACATATATAACCTAGTTTTAGGATGCTAATTTAGAACAAAATGTCTTTTAATGCTACAATGTCTGTTTTCACCTTTTTCTTTCGGGGTCATTGCATTTCAAGTGCTCCAAAAATGGTAAAGTTATTTGCTTGGGCATTTTTAAATTAGGCCAAATTAAATAAAATTTAAGGATTACCTTTTATGTTTTTTCATATGTTTATGTTTCAATATTTTTAAATTTTCGTTTTAATTTTAATCCTGAGCTACGATATTGAGGTTTCTGTAAATATCTGTATAGCCCAAAGTTTGTTGTGTGCCATCACACAAAGATGGCCGCTGTGGTTAAACCAAGCAAAGTACAAATAAGAAAAATGGTGTTACAAATAGGCTACCTTAAGATGATCACTAAAAAAAATAAACTTTAGACCACTTGAGATGGATTGTCAACCAAACAATGAAGTCCATAGAAAAGAGATCTGCATATGCAAATGTCTCACAAAAAATGCTTTTATTTAATAATAGCCACAGAGAGATAAATTAAGATGTTTCGATCATCTTCAGTCAGGACTTACCACTAAATCACTCAAACATGTCGACATATTTATCAATAATGATCAGTGATGGCTTCATATATGGGTTAAATAATAGATTTAAATATGTGTGTGCCAGATTAGGTCTGACAGACCACTTTATTTATTTATTTATTTATTTATTTATTTATTTATTTATATATATATATTTATTTATATATATTCTCATTTGTAAAAAATGTTTTCATAAATTTTAACTTAAGTTATTAAGTATACTTAACATGGTTGTACATGTCATTTAAACTTACATTATATTAAGCTGATCGTTTAATCTTGTATAACTTATAAAAAGTTGAAATTGCTTAAATTATTTTAAGTTATATTAATGTAAAAACACAAGTTGCCATGACGTACTGATCATATATTTTTATCGCAGTAGCTACAATACACTAAAAATATCCCCTAATTCAACTTAAAAAAAATGGCTGTACAAGTCATTTCAGCTCATTTAAAAATATTGCCTATAATTAAATATTGTATAACAACAACAAAAAAAAGGTTAAATTATTTTGATGAGTTAAAGTAATAGAAAAACATTTGTTGTCATGACTTATTGATCCAGCAGTATTGGTGCTCGGTGTGGTCATATGCCGACAGCAGAACGGGTCGTGTGCATTAGAGCATGTTTAGTGTGTAGTTTCACACAGGTGCTGGTTTGACTCGAGCACAGCTTGTTACAGGATTAAATGAGCTTTTAGTCTCTCCAAACACTGTGGCCTTTGTTATGTGTATCTCCTGCGAATGTGAAAACAAGAATCGGCTCAGTCCACAGGCATGAGCATTATGTGTTCTGAAATATTTAAGGGTGTTATTTTCAAAATGGTGACATGCCAGGGCAGGGAAAAGCCTGTGTGTGTGTGTGTGTGTGTGTGTGTGTGTGTGTGTGTGTGTGTGTGTGTGTGTGTGTGTGTGTGTGTGTGTGTGTGTGTGTGTGTGTGTGTGTGTGTGTGTGTGTGTGTGTGTGTGTGTTTGTGTGTGTGTGTGTGTGTGTGTGTGTGTGTTCACTGGGAAAATGCAAAGACATGCAAATAATAATGCTGGGAGAGACTCCAACACCCCGAGACCCTACAGAGGACAAGCGCTATAGATAACCCTGAGCTCAACCCTACCCCTAAAACAATCTTATGCCAGGTTTTATTACAAAAGGACACACACACACACACACAGAGAGAGTGATTATGAGTAATAATAAATTAATGACAGTATTAATATTTCAAACATGCATGAAAGTAATTTGCTGAGGCATTAAGTGCTATGCAGTAGTCATTTACATTTTGTAAAGTGTCTTGCAGTAGTCTTGCAAAGAGATCTGCAAGTAATACGGAAAAATTATGTTTATTACTATTAACACAATAGTGATGTAAATGAATGTGACAGCCATTTAGTTAATTGCAATTACAAAAAAGAGAATAACTTGATTGCTGCTGCATTTCGCAGAGTATGTTTGTTAAACTAATACGCTGTTGCACTTTTATAACTATTACAGTCCTGAAAATATTTTAGACCTAATAACAATTTGTTATTTAAGGATTAGAAAATCAAATGAGGTTTTAATGCCTCAATCCCATATCTAATGTTCAGAAGCGTCCAAGCGTTAGGTTTGGAAGCAAACCTGAATTGACCCAACCTGTTAAATTTCTCAGCAACGCTTCAAGTCGAATGTTGGTGAGATGTTATAAAATCTAACAACATGCAGAAAGCCTGTAAAATCCACTGTGTCAGCATTTGACTAAAAAAAGAGTCAGAACAAATACTGTTGTCTTACCAATGTATTATTTTTCTTGGTAAAAAAAGAGAGAAAAGAAGTACTGTTTAATGTTTGCTGTATTCAAATACATCCACACAACTGATCCTACAACTGAGTTTTCTTCTTCATTCCTTTATAAAATCAGTTCACTTCAAATCTGTTTATGCACTATTTGCTTTCGCTTCATATTGGAATTCAGAACATCAAGAGTTTCATGAACGCCTTTTGTAGTTTTTAGTGACTCAATCATGCAGTTCAATCCATCCACACATACAGTACAACCACGCAGAAGAAATGAAAGAGCCATTCATCTCTGCCCTCAGTCTGCAAACCATTATGTGTGTGTTTGGATCCAAAATATGCATGACAAATGTATGAGCGATTTTGCATTTTGCTTTAAAAACAACATCCTTTTTCTGTGCCAGTGCATTCATTATGACATGAGGAGCACTTTATTTAATTATATACATAAGAGATGAAAAGATGTACTGAGAAATAAAGTACAAAGAAAAGATGATAAATTCAAGACTTAGTGAAGTTCATCAGGAACATAAAACACAAGTGATGCACGCTAGATTTATTCTGTTCATCACCCGCTGGAAAAACTAGACCATTTATACTTGTATGTAATGTGTACACATACATATTTGTATGTTTGGATAGACACTGAAGCAACCTTTGTACAAATATACAAATATAGTGTATGTAGCCATATATGAATCTATTTCTAATTCATTAAATAATAATAAAACATCAGAAACGTAATAGTCTTGAGCAGATGTTGCATTACGTGATGCTTCTATTTGCTTCTTTCTAATTATGTCAGAACCAGTTTACTCCTGGTATAATGATGATTGATCAGAAGTAGACGAGGGAGACAAATTCCTGTTTACACCTGGTGTTTTATTTCGTCTCTTTGTCCACTTTCAGCCACTTCTGAAAAGAAGTTCAACAAAGTTTAAATCCCGTCTGGCTAGCACGCTTCCCATAATGTTCACATATTCAGTCAATAGGCGGAGAGAAGACAGTCTTTTTCTGCTGTTCGAACACATTTGACTACATGAGCCTCTACAATATGAAAGTAATCTGGTCGAATGCGTTTTCGACTACCTCTGGAAGTGGTTGAAAGTGAACAAGCTCAAAATGTTTTAGACCCCGTTTACACCTGCATTTAGTGTCGTCCACTTGTGATCCGATCGACCAAAATGCATCTTAAATGGGCCCTATTATGCTCCTTTTCACAAGATGTAAAATAAGTTGTCCCCAGAGTGTGTATGTGAAGTTTCAGCTCAAAATACCCCACAGATATTTTTTTATAGCATGTTAAAATTGTCTCTTTTTCAGGGTGAGCAAAAACGTTCTGTTTTTGTGTGTGTCCCTTTAAATGCAAATGAGCTGCTGCTCCCGGCACAGAGAGACAGAGGCCACAGAGCCTCAAGAGCTTGTGTGTGTGTGTGTGTGTGTGTGTGTGTGTGTGTGTGTGTGTGTGTGTGTGTGTGTGTGTGTGTGTGTGTGTGTGTGTCAAAATGTTTAGCCTTTTATGTTCAAACCGGAGTCGGAGTATAATGGAGAGACTCAAGAAGAAGTGACAACATGTAGAAGCAACAGGACATTTCTGAATGGTTAGTTGATGAATTTATTTAGCTTATGTGTAGTTATCTTCTAGTCATTGATTAGCATATTCTGTCATTATAATCTATAAATCGAGTTCCGGGGGGCGGGGTTTATGTAAATTTTAGGGTTTGTGATGTCACTAACCCTGAAGAAGCTCATTGTAGTCCTTACCAGCCGTTTGTTGTAGTCCTTAAAAAGCGATTTCTGTAAAAGAAAATATCTCCCTTTGCTTTGAACTTTGAGCGTTGTAACTTTGCAGATGTAGTTTATGCTCAAACAGCAGCATTACACACTAACTAAAGTTAGAAAAGTTCAGTCATAATCAACCACCCCTTTAATAGCAGGTGTAAACAGGAGCTCACAGAGACAGTATCGCCTGATAGTGTTGCTGAGTTTGCTGAAAGACATGGATATTATCAGTGTTTCCATGCAATCCGAGCCAACAGAGAGAACTTGGATTGTCATGCTGAAGCCCTCGACTCCTTTACTGATAAAACCTGCATCACCTTTCATTGAGTTTGTTGTCTAAACAGTGCAGACACACAGTAATCTGCAGAAATGTGGACTGAGACCACTTACAATACAATCATAACAAATAAATCATTTTCTTTGTGTGTAATTCAGTGCTTTAAAGCGCCCCTATTATGCATTTTCGAAAATTCCCTTTCATGGAGTGTGTAATAGAGCTGTTTGTGAATGTAAAAGATCTGCAAACTTTCACAGATCTAAGTGCAGATAAATTGGGTTTTTGTCTCCTGAAAGAAAGAAGTGATTCTGAACTGAAACGAGTCGTCAGTAACTCCAGTCTCACTTCCTGCTGAATCTGCGTAGGTTTGTAACAGATTTGCATAATGCCAGTCTATGTTCTTCATTGGCTGCCGTGAACAACGTCTACTTTGACCCTCAAACACTGTAGTTTATCTGAGACTGGAAGAGTTTGGTTCGTGTTGTTCATGTGGAGAAGACGCTGTTTTCTGCTGACAGAGCAAATCCACTTTGATGAGATTGATACGGTAAAACCCACGCCATCGTTACTGTTCGTATCACTGAGGATCAAGAGCTGAGGAAGATCCGGAGCTGAAATTCAGATATGATAATGAGCGTTTGGTTTCTGACACGGTCGACCAATCACAACAGACTGGGCCATCTGACCAATCAGAGCAGAGCAGCTCTCAGAGAGGCGGGGTTTAGAGAGACTGATTCCTTGATCGAACCGTTTCAGACACTGAGAATAGAGCTGATGCTGCAGTGGAGATTATGAGGAAATAAAAGTGTTTTTTGAGCTTGGATGCATGTAAACCTGTTGTAGGAGACGCCAAAAAAAATTTAAAATAGCATAATAGGGGCATTTCAATGGAAGTCTATAAAATTAATTCCAGTTCAAAAATCAATGGCAAGTCATTTTTTTCAGTACATTTTTAGTTTGTTCTGAAATCTGATTATGCTGTCAAGTGCCAATTCAGACAATAAAAAACATTTTATTTAACTGTTTCTTCTGAAAACTCCACCTGCTTTACTTCAAAATCGACCGTAGACTACTTCATGTATTCTCCACGAGTCATGTCAAATATAACAAAGAGAGAAAATGGAATGGGAACAGAATAGCATTCCTTCTTTCTTCCCCTTTACGTCTGTCAGTCATTCCTCTGGTGGCGCCAGGTTTCCACTCCTCCAGCACAAAAGAGGCTGATGTTTTCAGAACCGCTCTGTGTCACTCGAGCATTGCTGCCATATAAACACATAAAGCCAATTCAGACCAAGTTACTACATAAACACAGTGATCAGGTTGCGTTCTCACCCACTCACTCGCCCATCACCCCGACCTTGTGTTTCACAGAACATTATGTGCAAGAACTACGTCTATCAGCATTCCAGAGACCTAGAAGTCTTGCATGACAGAACCACACAAAATCCAAAGAAAAAACTAAACACAACAACACACAGTATCAGTACTTGATCCTATTACCTACTGCATAATGCACAATAATATACACACGCATCAGACGGATGTCTTTTCCAGCTTCATGAGTATTGCTTTTTTAAGATGGTGTGTCAAGCTAAAATTAGTTAAACTTTTAAAACCGTGTCTTGTGACCCTGCGTTCTGTTCCATTGCGTCTGTTTGTGAACACAAGAATGGCCTGTGTGAACACACACTTGTATTGTAAGAAAATATGTTCTTCAAGTTACACAATAGACTATTATACTTAATAATAAGTCAATAAGCAGGTCAAATCTCAAGGTCTTAGATCATGTCTAATTTGAACAACTAATGTTTAGTGTTTTTTGTCTGTTTGTGTTTTGCTCACTGGAATTCTCAGTGTTTCAGCAAATACATTTTGTGCCTTATTTATGAAACGAGAACAGAATGAAATGTGTATGACATTTGTAAAAGTTCGGGATTTTGAATGACGTCTCAACAAGGCTGCGTTTATTTGAGCATACATACAGTAAAAACTAATATTTTGAAATATTATTACTAATTAAAATAACTGTTTTCTATGTGTATTTGTTGTAAAATGTAATTTATTCCTGTGATTTTTCAGCATCATTACTCCAGTCTTCAGTGTCACATGATCCTTCAGAAATCATTCTAATATTATGATTTGCTGCTCAAGAAAAATGTATGATTATTATTAATGTTGAAAACAGCTGTGCTGCTTCATATTTCCGTGGAAACCATGATGCGCTTTTTCAGGATTCTCTGATGAATTATTTTTTTTAAATGTAAGTATATATTCATTAATGTATGCATCTGTTTAATAGTTCTATGAACAATTTACACAGAAATGTGCTTTTGTTTCATGAATTCGGTCCATTGAATGCATTGTTCTTCCTCTCACAGCTTTGTTTTCATTCCAGTCAAATTAAATATGGCGTCTACCCGGAATAAGGTCCATATATTTTGAAGTTCGAATATCTTCTGTTCACAACAAAACTGGGTTGTGACTTTGGAACGTCTCTAGAACAGATTTCCGTGCTGTTTGGAAAGGAAATATCCTTTCATAGTTTGCCAAATGTCAGATCATCAATGTAGCATATTTTATCTCCGAGGTCGCGATTAGATCACTGGCAGTATTTGTGTGACTCTTGGTTCATGTTCATGTCTTGAGAAGCCAAAGCCAAGGTCAAAGTGAAACTCACCCTCTCTCACACATTCTTCATCCGTCTCCCCCAACCCCCTGGTTTTTATGAGATTTCTCATCTATACCTTCTCTCATTTTGCTCTTGTTAAACGGTGCCCGTGGAGGGACAGAGGGAGGAGAAGAACCAGAGAATGAGAGGCACATTTGGGGGATTCACTCCATTCAGTAGGAGGAATGGCCAATAAAACCTGCCCCGTTTTAGCTGTTTTTCTCTCATTTTTTACAAGTGGAGAGTGAGGGACAGCTGGTGCTGGTGTGAATGGCTGGCCAAGGTGACTCTGCCAATAAAGAGCCGGTCAGGCAAGCCTCGGGCTTCGGTCAGACCACAGACGGGCTTTACGGGGGATCTCGAGACTGGACCTCTAGTAAAAAGCCAGTCATCCAGGCCTGAGGAATTTAGGGTCCAGGAAACAAGAGCGTGAGGGGGGAAAGGGTGTCTAGAGGTGAAAGTTGAGCCGAGTGACAGCGTGGACTTACACAAAATATACAACACTGGATTCACACGGTGGTGTTTAAATTGGGCAAAGCGTGTTATATTATATGTTTGCGCCTGTATGGCTGCTTTCCAGGATGTTTCTGAAACTGACTGGTGCCATTTGGGCGCGTGACAGCGAGTTGAACACATGCTGAGGTGTCAGTCAAAGCATGTTATTCATTCATCCAGGAACACTTTACAAAAGGGTTAACATTAGTGCCACATTAGTTAACATTAACTAGCAATGAACAATAACTCTACAGCATTTCTTTATGCACTGTGAATAACACGAACAAACAATGATCAATTGTATTTTTATTAACTATAACATATTAGGGGTGTAACGGTGCACAGGAGTCACGGTTCGATACGAGTTCGATATAACAGGAAAAGCTATTCATTCATCTGTCGTGTTAGTTCATTTTTCTCATCTCTCTTCTCTTTCAGCACTCAATGTGCTCTCATAATATTTGTCTTTGAGCTCTGACCCCTGGACAGAGGCTTCCTAATGCATTTGACAACTTCATCCTTATTCCCTTACATTCTTGATAAATTAAAGAGGACATATTATTGCCCTTTTTCAAAGTCTTGATGTTGTTTTTGGGCTCTACTAAAACAGGTTCCCTTTCGAGGGAACTCGCCCTGCGTCGAGAATCGAGACATTGGGGAACGCCTTCAGCGTGACGCGTCTGAGGCCTGTATGGAACTAGTCCAATCTCGATTGGTGTTGGGTCATTACGTCGCATGTGACGCTGATGCGGAAGCTATAAAGGGACGCCGGATCACAACAGCGTCAGCTTCTGATTGGTAGAAGCAAGTCGTTCTCAGGAGCGCAGGAAGTGTGGCCGAGGGACGCAGCGTCTCGTTCCCTTCTCAGGGAACGAGGGTTACAGTCGTAACCCGAGATGTTCCCTTTCGAGGGAACTCACGCTGCGTCGGAAATCGCTTGAAAATCGTTTCAAATCGCTTGAATCGCCTAATATTTAACATTGTTGCACATATTCTCTTCCTAGACTTGGGTGTGTTTCCCGAAAGCATCGTTAGCCAACTATGGTCGCAAGTTCCGCTGTTATTATCAGTTCAACAAGTCTGTGTTTCCCGAAACCATATTTCCAACAAACATTTGCAAACAGCATCGCAGAATTGTGTGTTTGGAACGACAGATCTCGACCTGTGGTTAGAAGCAGTTTCTTGTTTGCATGACATATGGACTTACATAGATCATGCTCTTGAGCAAAATATGCAAGCTGACATTCAGTACAATCTATATCTTTTATTTTGAATATAAACACATTTAAATGACATTCTTTAGTTTGTCAAGAGATTTAAAGCACCATTTTTGAAGAGTGCGCATGTGTGAATGTGCTCTACTACGTAAGAACGAGCCTATGTCTGAATATGGAAATAAAGCAAAATAACTGAGAAAAAATGATAATTAGTCCTCAGATGACATGTCTGTAATTTATAGCAAAAGTCTACTCCACCACTTGTGTGACATCATTAACCAGTGTTTGAACAACTAATTTGTGATAATACAGTTTTGGAAAACAGCTAGTTGACTAGTTGGTTTCTTCAACGATGCATCGTACTATGGTAGTTAAGCAGCGAGTTATGTCGTTGTACGGGAAATGCACCCCTGGTTAGTTCCTGTCTCTATGAAGCCCCTCCTTCTGAAAAGCACGCTGTGCTCTGATTGGTCGGCTGGAGCAGTGTGTTGTGATTGGTCAACCACTTAAAGTGTGTTTGGGAAATGTCCCGCCCCTTACCATAACCGCCAGTTTAACACACTACTAACTAACTCAGCCAGGCCCCGCCCCTTTATTCTGCGAATTAATTATTTAAATGAGGAATATTGTGACGTGTTCGTTCCCGGAAGAAACTCAAGACTACAATAGAGGCGTTTCAGGAGTTCAGAAACACTGACTCTGATATAGAGAAGAACTCCTGCTGGAGGGACTTTGTGCTTTGTAACTTAGCAGACCTTTATCATGCTTAAACAGCAACATTACACACTAAAGAAAAGTTGAACTTGTAAAAAAAAAAAAGAAAAAAAAAAAGTTTATAATAGGTCCCTTTAATATTCTTTAAAATGGCAACCCACCTGACGTCAAGTCATTATTTTTGACGATGCACCCAATAATGTTATATAATCAAGAATGCACCATAAACTCACCAATCAAAAATATGTGAAGGTGAAAGTGGCTTTGTTTTTTAAAGAGTAAGTGCATGTTTTGAAGAGTGGGGGAGTGATGTTTGCCAGTTAAAAACCTGCCTGTAGGGCTTGAGGATTTGAAAAACCAATAGAGATTCTTGTCTTAGTAATCATCTCTAAATATCTTGTCCTTTTCTTCCTGATGTCTGCAGCGGTGGAGACTCAGAGCACAAGCTCAGAGGAGATGGTTCCCAGTTCTCCTTCTCCACCTCCTCCTCCTCGCATCTATAAACCCTGCTTTGTGTGCCAGGACAAATCTTCTGGCTATCATTATGGAGTGAGCTCTTGTGAGGGCTGCAAGGTACACACTCTTAGAAGAGACCAGTCTGACTTCTGGCCTTTTAGACAGGCTTCCCATCAGGAGATCATTTTGTGGATTTAGTTTTCATTCGTTTTAATTTTTAATGAAATTTTATGAATTAAACAGCTCGTAAAACCTACTTTATCGCTAGAAAAAAATAAACAACCCATTAAACATGAAAGTATTATGCAATCTTTTAATTTTTTTTCTCATTATATAGAACCTTTTGGCATAAAAGGTTCTTTAATTTTGAGTAAAGAACTCTAGGATTCTATTTAGGATTCTATTTTATAATTATGGTTTGTTTCAAACCTTACATTTTAATGTGAACATTAATCAAAAATGCTGTTTCTTTTCACAAAGACATTCATAAAAAAGTAAAAAGATTATTTATTATAAAGACCATATCATACTTAATCAATATATTTTCTTTAGACAGAAGCCAAAATGTTAATTAATGTAGGTCAATATAATTATTCTTTGGCTTTTTACAACTTAATTTAACCATAAACAAAAGCTAAATTAGCTATATATGAAACTTATGTTAAAACTAACAACATTTTGTCTGTCAAAGTTTAAGTAACTCAGAAAGACATATTAGAATTTTTAATTATGCATCATATTTTCTGTTATGTACCTAAAAAAAAGAATTTCTGTTACCAATGTTCTGCACATCAGCACTCTGGTGTTAAGCTAAAATAGTATTTAAACAAAATGGTTTATTTTGATTTTTCAAACTGAACAAAACAGGTTTAAAAAAACATGACCAATATTATAATGACACATTCACTAATCAAAACGTGAGAATGGTTAATTATGTTGGAATCCCATATTGGCAAAAAGATTTGGGTCAAATACAGCATACCATGAAGACAAATAAGACAGTTCTATTACACTGTGTTTACATTATAACAGCACATGATGCAGAACAGTGGGCAAAGGTCACGGTTTGAGTGCTGCCATCTAGTGTTACTGTCAAGTTGAAGAATGTTGATTTCATTCACACATCTATAGTGCCCTCTGCTGACTTCTCTGTTGAAGTTCATCAAATCTGGCCACTATTAGACAGAGGATTTTGAGTTATTGTCATGACCTCAGCTCCACGTAAATCGTAACGTAAATACTTATATTTCTCTCTCTCTCTCTCTCTCTCTCTCTCTCTCTCTCTCTCTCTCTCTCTCTCTCTCTCTATCTCTCTCTCTCTCTCTCTCTCTCTCTCTCTCTCTCTCTCTCTCTCTCTCTCTCTCTCTCTCTCTCTCTCTCTCTCTCTCTCTCAGGGTTTTTTCCGTCGCAGCATCCAGAAGAACATGGTGTACACCTGCCACAGAGACAAAAACTGCCAGATCAACAAGGTGACGCGTAACCGCTGTCAGTACTGTCGACTGCAGAAGTGCTTCGAGGTCGGCATGTCGAAGGAAGGTAAACCTCAGAGCAGTTTACAGCACTAACTATACACTCCTCAGTTCACAACACTGATGAAGACAGAGCACGGTCAGTTCACAGGTCTATCACTGTATGTCTTGGCATGAAGAACACTGCACTCAACTCCAAGATCAACTCACTGCTGCTTCCAACATGTGTTTTTTTTTATATACAGTATATTAAATTTGTGTTTGAACACTCATATTATTTTTTGTTGTTCTTCTTCTTTTAGCAGTGCGGAATGACAGGAATAAGAAAAAGAAGGACGTAAAAGAGGAGGTGGTTCTTCCAGAGAGCTATGAGCTGAGTGGAGAACTGGAAGAACTGGTTAATAAAGTCAGCAAAGCGCACAGGGAAACCTTCCCTTCGCTCTGTCAGCTGGGAAAATACACGACTGTGAGTCCTGAGTCACTTCATCCTCACACACCTCCTCCTGTCTGGCAGATTAACAAACACTCACACATACACATCCACTGAACCACAGCAAAAATAAAGAGGTTTTTTTATTGAGAGACAGAGACTCCACTTTTTTGTTAACATCAAGATTTTGGTTAACATTTTTATAAATGAATAATGGCTATCTTTGATGGTGTGACTAACCACAATAACTTTTAATCACTCTATTTAATCATCTTTTGCAGTTCAGGTAAATTATGTGTGACAAATGAATTATTAGAAGTTCAGAGAAACATTTTAGTTTCTCACTTAATTATTATGAGGTCATAGATAGACTTAGACAAATATATTTCAATGTCAAATATGTCCCACATACTCACATAACTGTGTGTAATTGTTTATTTAGTGCAACAAAATGAATTCAAATAAAAAGTGGAGTAGAACTATGAAGCGTATACTAGTTCTATTACTACTGTAAAACTAAACAATACACATAATCTCACATTCAAATACAAGTAGAGTATACATACAGAAGTTGTAAGAAGTGAGTTCTTAAGGGAAGTGAGAACTTTTTCTCACATTATATTGACAAACTGTGACAAGATTTAACAAGCATTATGATTCTTACTAAAAGTGCTTTAAACACTGAACATTAAGCATATGCATCCATTTGGAAAAACATAATTATATTTTTGCTAGTAAGAATTGCATTGTGACTAGTTAAAACCAGATACTTAAACCTTAACTGATAACATATAAAACATACATCTGTCTGTCTATCCATCTATCTATATGAAATATGAAACATATGTATATGGTTACCGCTATAAATGTTTCTTGAGTACACTGAGTTACACTCAGTGTCAGATGAAAGTATAAACTCAGCACCAGATGGGTAATAAAACGTTCTCAAATATATCAAATATATCTATATATTTGACTTGCAATTCCTATTACGACTAGACATAATTGCAACTGAACAGGTCTTGAAATACATTATTACTAGATCGAAGTAAAATTAATAAATGAAATAAGAGCCTGGGATTTTCATTAGTTAAAATTGCATTGTAGATTTCCTCCATGTGAATTATTAGTCAGAATTTCATTATAGATATCTGAATTATGAATTATTAATAGTCAAAATTATCAACTGGCTATTCAAAACTGAAATGTGAATAGTAACACTGAATGCATTAAAAATGCCCTGTTCATCTTCTATATATCTCCTATGCATTCACTGCTGCTGTACATCCACACACTCATGTTTTATGAATTATCTGTCAGTGATTTACCAACGATTACTGTTTAAGAGATATTGGTTCAATTGTATGGTAATGCATGGAGGAGTGTGCTCAGTTTTCCTGTTTTACTCTGTTTCAGAACTCCAGTGCGGATCACAGGGTTCAGCTGGATCTTGGACTGTGGGATAAGTTCAGTGAACTCTCCACAAAGTGCATTATAAAGATTGTGGAGTTTGCCAAACGTCTGCCAGGTTTTACTTCACTCACCATTGCAGACCAGATCACCTTACTGAAATCTGCCTGCCTTGATATACTGGTAAATACAACAAAAACTATATTATTAACAACCAACAAAGTTGTCTCATTTTAAAGGTCAATTCGATTTTTTAGGGGCAGTGGAAACAGACTCATTCTTTCACAGTGGAAGTGGATAGAATGCATTATTTTAAAAGTTTTTCGTTTAGATGCAACCCTTTTAATTCAGTGCATATGGTGCAGGATTCTGAAAAAACAATGACACATTTTGCCTCTTCATATATACAGTATGTATTTCCTTATTGCCAACTTCAACTTTATTAGATTGACTTTGTCTTGATGCTTTGTTTCCCGCAGATGTTGCGTATTTGTACTCGCTACACTCCAGAGCAGGACACTATGACCTTCTCGGATGGGCTGACCCTCAACAGAACACAGATGCACAACGCTGGTTTTGGGCCACTCACAGACCTGGTGTTTGCTTTCGCTGGGCAGCTCCTGCCTCTGGAGATGGACGACACTGAGACCGGGCTCCTGAGTGCAATCTGCCTCATCTGTGGAGGTGCTGCAGTCTCGCCTTTAGGAGTCACTTCAGTTCTTCTACTTTATGCATAGAAATTGAATTGCGTCAGGAAACTTTAAATTGGGTTAACAATGCATAATTGTAAAGGTCCTTGCACACTGAGTCCATATGCGTTTTTTCGTATTCGTCGTTCGGTGGCTCTGAATTGTTAAAATACCATACAAAATGCTTACTATGGATGCGAAAAATACAGAAAATCAAACCCGATCCGAATTTTTTTATGACGGATGTAAGTTTTGGAGGCAGTGTGTAAACGTGATTGACATAACGTGAGGTCGAATTTATTTTTTAACGTGCAAAAATTTCGGACACAAATTTCGTGCAAGGACCTTTATAGTGAAAATCTTTTGAGTGAGTGAGTGAGTGAGTGAGTGAGTGAGTGAGTGAGTGAGTGAAAGAGTGAGAGAGTGAGTCAGTGAGTGAGTCAGTGAGTCAGTGAGTGAGTGAAAGAGTGAGAGAGTGAGTGAGTGAGTGAGTGAGTGAGTGAGTGAGTGAGTGAGTGAGTGAGTGTGTGAGTGAGTGAGTGTGTGTGTGTGTGTGTGTGTGTGTGTGTGTGTGTGTGTGTGTGTGTGACTGAGTGTGTGAGTCAGTGAGTGAGTGAGTGCCTGAGTGAATGAGTGAATGAGTGAGTGAGTCAGTGAGTGAGTCAGTGAGTGAGTGAGTGAGTGAGTGAGTGAGTGAGTGAGAGGGTGAGTCAGTGAGTGAGTCAGTGAGTGAGTGAGTGAATGAGTGAGTGAGTCAGTGAGTGAGTGAGTGAGTCAGTGAGTCAGTGAGTGAGTGAGTGAGTGAGTGCTTATTTTATCTCTTGAGTGCTATATTAATTTTATACACCTTCAGTAGTAGCTGCTCCAGTTGCCCTGTTTCTTTTATAAACATTTTGACTCCCTGGTTGGTTTATTCCTTGTGTTGTTGTCAAACTCTGATTGGCATGTCCTGCTCTTCTCTTACTGGTTGAATGAATAGACCGCATGGATCTGGAAGAGCCTCATCGTGTGGATCAGCTACAGGAACCTCTGCTAGAGGCGTTAAAGATTTACGCTCGCCGTCGACGTCCCAACAAACCTCACATGTTCCCACGGATGTTGATGAAGGTCACTGACCTCCGAGGCATCAGCACTAAAGGTTGGCATTGTTCATGTCTGTATGGATTACAATATAGTTTATGTGGTTAACTCAGTGTGATAAAGTCATGAAACTTAAAGGAATAGTTAACCTAAAAATTGTAATTCAACATTTCATTAACCAAACAGTTGATGGACCCCATTGACATCCATAGTATTTTTTTTTCCTACAATGGAAGTCAATGGGGTCCAACAACTGTCAGGTTACCGACATTCTTCAAAATATCATCTTTTGTGTTCAGCAGAAATTCATACAATTTGAAACAACTTGAGGGTGAGTAAATAATAACAGAAGTTTAATTTTTAAGTGAACTATTCCTTTAACATGATGTGATATCTTTAAAGTGTGCTTGACAGCAGCTGCATTTTTTAGAGTTATTAAAGGGTTAGTTCACCCAAAAATGAAAATTCTGTCATGAATTACTCACATATGTCGTTCCAAACCCATAATGCATTCGGTCATCTTCGGAACACAAATGAAGATCTTTTTAATTAAATCTGAGAGCTTTCTGTCCCTTCATTGACAGCTACGCAACTGTTTTCAAGCCCCAGAAAGATAGTAAAGACAAATTGTTTGATACATTCATTTTGTTATTTTTTTGCACAAACAAAACACTTGCTTCACTTTTATAAAATTGAGGTTAAATTACTGGATTCACATGGATTACTTTAATAGTGTCTTTACTACCTTTCTGGGGCTTGAAAGTGGTAGTTGCGTAGCCTGTCAATGGAGGGACAGAAAGCTCTCAGAAGTATAGAAGTTTACCCAACTATGACGACTTCTGCTTCTGAGGATCCTGGAAATGAGAAAAGGGTCGACTAGTCGTACTACCTACCTTCTTGCTGCTGCACAAGCTCATGACAAATAAGTAAAATATGAACCTAAATGAAGAGATTAAAACCTCGAAGCATAAGGTCGATCATGCCTGTGTGTCTCTGTTCAGGAGCGGAGCGAGCCATCACTCTGAAGATGGAGATCCCAGGCCCGATGCCTCCTCTGATCCGAGAGATGCTGGAGAACCCTGAGGCCTTTGAGGAGAAGTCTGACTCTAAAGAGAATGAAGCTGCCGCCCCCCTGCCACCTCCTGCCATCCAGGCCATCAAACGCGAACGGGACGAGGAATCTGCCCTGGAGGACGAAGAAGACGAGGAGGACGAGGTTGTGGAGGAGGGACGGGACAGGGCAGGGGACAGTGAGGATGAGGAATGGGGGATCCTGCAAGTGGACATGAGCGGAGCTAGAAAGAGTGTGTCAGGACGAGCACAGTGACCGCTGGACGACAGTATGTATGCGGGTCTGAGACATACACACAACAGCAGTCAACTTTAGATTTCAGTTGATGCGAACAGATTTCCCATCATTCAGTCAAACAAACAACATCGTTTCCCATAATGACTTTCTATGACACAAATAAGCATGCACAACTTTGCACATCAAGTTTCCCTCAACCATCCAAAAGCAGTAACAAATTACATCATAAAAACTGAGAAAAACATGCCAATGTTACTTTAGACAGTGTTTCTCTAACTGAATAGAGAGAGAAATTAAAATGAGTGCGAAACTAGAGAAAGAAAGGCCATTATGCCATATCTGGATGTTACTTTGTAAATGCATATTTTGTACTACATTTGGAGATGCCAAATATTTGAGAAAGCATCCCAAAGCCTTGTTCTCTATAAGGGAAGCGATTTTCACGACTGTATATGGATGAATAATCAGAGCTGATCAATGAGAAAATAGAAAAAACTACAAACAACCACATGACCAATTCAATGGTCTAAAAAACTTTTTTTTCTAGACATACATTTACTGCATAACTTTGTACTCTTGATGTTGCATTGTCTGAGATATATTACATTTTGTATATGCATACTTTTCAACAACTCTATTCTTCTTTCAGTGTGTTTTTATGTGTTTTTGAGTACTTGCTTTTTACTAAACGCTCCAACAATATCCTACAGCCATACTCTACATCTGAATTTACCATTTATACCAATTTTAGGGTTTGGGGCATTAGAAGATTATAAAATAATTGTTTTTAGGTGGATATTTTGAATTGAAAGTAAAAAATGTTTTGATTTATTACATCACATGATTCATTACATTATTACAAATCAAACTTTTCACTCAGGGCAAATCAAGGACCAAATGTGCTCTACAGTCTCTAGATCAGAGCATGCGTGCACTAGCTATTCACGTACATTTAGATCTTTAGTTATACTGTATCATTACGCAAAAATTACCATTAAAAGCTGAAATGTAACATTTTACTCTGGGATCTAGAAGAGTTACGTGATTAGGTATTAAAAGCAATAAAAGCTACACTGATATGTTGTACAATGTAAGAACTCTATAGTAATGTGTCAAATATGAGCCGAGCACATGTGGCGTGTACAAGCGATGTGCATTTTCAATCCCATAACTGTCAAAAATGTTCCTTTGTAGGTAATGTGGGAAAATGCTAGTTAAGCGAATCTACCCTACACAGATCCAGCAGGGCTTCAAGAAAGTGTTTTGCTCAGTTCTTTAACTCTTTCCCCGACATAGACGGAATTTTCCGTCTTTGCGTGTTTTCACTGTTGTACGTTAAGGGGGCGCTATTACACATCTTCTGAAAGAGTACAGAATCTCCTGATCAAAACACAGGTGAAGAAGAAGCAGAAACAAGTGCTAGCATATGCGTTCATATGCATTATGTAAAATATCGTGATCATCAACATTAAACAGCATATAGCCTAAATCAAAACTAATGAAACCCTAATGAATGAAACGTCGACCCAGGACGAGCAATAGGACTGGAAAGCTTGTTTTTTATTTATTTTTTATTGCTTTTTTATTCAACTTACCCACATTCAAGTATTGATAAAAAAAAGAATGCATGAAGCTAAAATAAAGCTGGTACCTTTTTTTGTTTAAACGCAGAAGGTCTGTTCTTTGTTTCGAAATGTTGCATGTTCAGATATTCATACAACAAAATATTCTGGAAGCCATTAAACTTTAGTGAAAATGATCAAAATGCTGGCGCTGGCTGGCAACTTTAAAAAGAAACGCTGGCAGGGAAAGAGTTAATATCTGTTTGTCAAATTATTATAGAAAAATGAATGAAACAAAACTGGATTTTAGACTACGTCAGTCAGTCGACATCATTATAAAAATATAATCTCTCATAGAATACCCATACCAAAGAATACAATCTAATCTTCTTTTTGTTAAAACTAATAAACAAAAACCAACTATAACATCCTAAAATGTCCTATGGTAAAACCATGGCATTCTTTGAAGTGTGTTGGAGCATCATGCAAACAGACTAATGTAAGACTATGGTAATCATTCAGTATCATGGTATTACTGACTGTATATGGATATTTCAGTCCTAAATATTAATGACAGAATATAGTAAAATAACATTTAAAAATGCGATGAGATGAGACAAAAAACACCAACTACTGTGGTGTCATTTACATAGTAATCCAAGGGTCTTTACAGAATACCATGGTACCATGTCTGAAAAACATGCAACTGTATTTATTTGTTGGTGAGAGAGCTTACAGAGTAGGGTGTTATTGATGATGAATGAGAGAATAGAATAGACAATAACAGAAAAGGCAAACAAAATGAGTTTTTTTCCAGTGTCCTTCTTCATCCTTCCATCCCTGTTGAGGTTTGTGTGCGCCGCTGATGACAACATTATACCTCCGTACATGACAGAACAGTGTTGCCAAAGCAGTCATAAGCTTCTGATCGCTGCGCATTCTGTGAGATATTGGGGATAGAGCCATACGGTTTAATGTGTAAAGATGTGTGCATGTATGCTATTTGCTGAACTTTCTTCTTGTATCTTTCTACCGTTGTGTCACTGCAAACTGTTTCATTTGATGCATCAACAGGACATCTCAGTTTTTATTTTTACAATGTTGTCTTTTAAAATATTTCAAATATAAACACACACATTATAGGCTTTACATGTACTTTTATTTATTACTTATTTATCCTTGTCTTGTTACATTTTTGTTTTATCTGTAATCAGTGATGCATGTTATGAACTGGGGTTTTTTTTTTTTGACCGCTCCCATAATTCCTTGTGTGTCTCTATAGAGTGTGGGAAAGTGTGTACCACCAATGTCATGATCAGCCACTATTCAAATGTGGTTAGACAACAAAAATGAGATCATTTCAACTGACCAAAACGAATGCATGATTACCACATAGTGTGCTGGATAAACCTGCAGTGATCATCGAGTCTAGCAGCTTCATGTAATGCACTGATCCGGATGCGTGACAGGGTAAATATGACCTGCAGCAGTAAACCGTGGTAAACTTTGGCTGAAATGATCTCTTCTAGTGTCTATACTTCCATCTCCACACCAAAACCAAACGTGCAGTTTAAGTTCAGGCATGTACACGTGTCCAAATGTGTTGTAAATACCGAGGGAACACAGCCATATCTCTGAAAATATGATAAAAGTCCCTGGAAATGCATTAACCATTCCGTGTCCGTTTAATTTTGACAAATGTATAAATGTAGCAGTCCATGGCAAAGTGTAATTCAAGAAGGCCGGAGGATATTACTGTTCTTGTGAATTATCAGAGCAAATGTTTTTTTTTTTGTTTTTTTTGTACATTAAACATGAGAAATTGGATTTAACATCTGAGACTTTTGTTCTTTCTTTTATTTTTCTTTCTTAAATAGTGTTTACCTTTTGTGCTTATATTTTGTCATTTATTGCATAGAGTGCAAATTTTTCCTTGATGAAGAATGATTTTTGTGGTGGTTTGGAATATGTGTATATTACATGTTTGTTCGTTTGCATTATTTGTTGCTGAATTTGTAATTTTATTTGTGACTTTGTCTCTCTTTTGGGTTTTGAATCATAGGAAACATGGTGGGTCGTTTAAGGCTTCCAAATGCTAAGGAGAATAAACACGTTTATGTTTTAATGCACATTTGTAATTTTACAAAATGATCTGTTTTTATTTTATTTTGTTATTTGTGCTCTTAATATGGTGTTACAAAAGCAGCCTAGATGGGTTATTTCTTGTAAAAACAATCCCTGTTTCTTAGCAACACTTTTTAAATATAATAGCATTTAACATTTGTTTTTTATTCTCCCCATAACTGTGTGTTTCATTGTTCTTAATATTTCTCTCAGTTATGTGCCTTGCAAAAACGTTTCAATCGTCTTGCACAAATCTCATGGAAACTGTTTCAAGAGTACATCCTTAATACAAAGACACAAGTGGTATTGATGACTGTAAATGATGTCCACATCATGTCTGGACTTCTTCTTTAAATGCATTTTCTGTATGTTTTCCAAATGTTATGATTTTATAAAGAAATTTCTCATCATACTCTGTGTTGTCATGATTTCCTGCTGAACTAAGAGAGGAAAATCTTTACGCTCCCTTATTTAATCTTTACCTTCGCCGTGAGTGTTTCATAGATCCAGATTTTGCTTCAAGATGTCCTCTTCTTATGCTGTGCCATTAAAGACTGATTCCTTTTAACAAATTTACCACACAATCAAAGATACAAAAGAAACCTGTCTGATAACAGGAGCCATCATTCTCATATCAGCTTGGAGAGGTGTTTATTTAAAAAAATAAATATTAGAGAATATTCAAAAAGTGAAAATGATTTGCCAACCAGGTATTTAATAGTGGGCATAACATGTTTAATGGGCAGGGTTAGAATAACTTTAAAGACAGGGACAAGCAGCATCCATTTACAGTATGATTTTAATTAATATAATCATGTACACGAAATATGTTGTTGTTATTGCATACTGTTTTATATATACTACTATACACTGAGGTGCAAATAGTATCTGTCAATATTTCCACTAAGTAGGCCTATATACAACAACTAAAATTCTGCTATTTTTAACTATTTTCTGCCTAATCGAAATTATTCAGATAATATTAAATACTATTAAAATCAATCAATCCAACACACTCCACAAAGGAGAGGTAAAACGTGCTGGACAGAAATTCTGTGGTCTTAATATGTCATGGATAAAGACACTGTTTAGTATTTCACTAAAACAAAGCCATAGAGAAGTGACATGGTGACAGAGACCTATAGTTATAGAGGAACTGCTAGGAATGAACAATTTTAAAACATCAACCGAGTTGCCTCTTAATTTCATGTAGGATTTATCTTATTTGAAATATACTAAATTTGAATAAATGTTTGAATAAAACCTAGCTCTGCAGGTCTCTAAATACAATCACTGCGTTCGAATTCTCATACTGTATTAGGTCACTCTCCCACCGGAACTAGACTCGCGTACGGCTGTTACCAGAAGCCAGTGATCACTGTAAAATCCAACAGTGAATCTTTTTAGTTAACTTAATGTCTTAACTTAATTGTAAAAATCTAGTAATCTGTACTACTATGATTTGTTTACTCAAAAAAAAAAAAAAAACCCAAGTAAAGATTAATTGATTGGTTTGAGTGCGTTTTTTGAGGCGGAAAAGTCTTAATGGACGTTAATTCACTCATTTCCTCCACTTCTGCTGTTATTTTTCTCTGTTGGCATTCACTTCATAAACTGACTTCATAAACTGATGTTGATTTTCCTAAAATGTTTTTAGTCACCATTATGGTGATTAGCGTTCCCTTTGGTTGGACATCTGGAACTTCATTTATACTGTAGTAATTCTCTTCTCATTGATTCAGCGATGCAACAAGAAATCAGTTATTCGGTTTCAAAGGAAGATAATGATTGTATATTATTATATATGTTTTAGTATGAATGATGTATAACATCTGAAACTATATTTCATGTCAAATAATGATCTTTTATAATTTTGCTGCTGTTACGTCCCACATAAGTCTAGGGGTAAAGGGGACGCAACAAAAGTAAAACCAAATTTTAAAGAGCGTTAATCTAAGTCCTGCCACAGCACCACAAGCCACAAGTACCCAGAAAAAGATTTTATTTCACAGCTCGTGGATCAAATACAAAGAAAAACACAAAGGAAGCAATAGTTTCAGGAGAGGATAAGGCCAAAATAATAAACAAAAGACAATATAACTGGAATAATTTACCTCTAACTAGACTAACAAGAAAAGAAAAGAAAAATAACAGAGTTATACCCTAACTCCCTTGCTAGCCCCAAAACAGGAGAAAACATGTTCAAACAAAAGGGCATCCACCTCCCTACAGCTTCCAAATAAAACCAATAAACCCAAAACACAAATAAGCAAACATTAAGGTAGCTGCTAAAGAGGATGTTAATAGTAGCAGCTATTAATCAAGCAACAAACTCAAAAGATAAAGAATATAACCCTCTTTAACTAACATAACAAAAAGTAAGTGTTTGGAAAAATATTACACTGAACCAACAAGAATACTACAATACCAAAATAGAATAATCAGCAGCTCAATAACCACCAATTGTAACTGCAACAACAGGCTGGGCAGGAGAAAGACAACGCTCTGGAGAAACATACTCTTGGGGGAACGTTTTCTCGCCGTCTGGTAGCTGGAGCTCTGCTTTTATGCTGGCTCACTCTTAATTGGTAATCAGTTACAGCTGGGAGCGATCAACTACCTGCCAGGCAGATTGAGTAGAAGGAGCAAAAGAAAAAGAAACAAGACACATTAGAAGTAAATATAAAATCAATAATTACTTCGTCTCTGGACATAACACTGCTAACACTTATTTCCTAAATACCTTGTGAAACTTTTAATTGGGTTTATATAATCCCTCTATATTTGTGACAATCTTGCACTTGATCATACTTGAGTCACACAGACTTCAACATTCAGCATGCAAACACACCAGTGGTAACTGTGGCGAGACGAGAATGTGGCGGCACTCTTTTTCCTTCCCGGGTTTCGACACCAATGTAACACGGTTCGTTGTTATGGGAAGAAGGAGGCGGGAACCGGCGAACATTTAAAGGCTTTAATAATAAAATAAACAAATACAAAATGAAAGTAAAAGACAGCAGTCGTCCGTCACATATAATAAAACATAAAACACAACATTAAAGCTGCAAGCAGCGATGAAAGGGCCCTCGCACCCGTGCCATCAACACTCGGTGGCTTTAGGAAGACAGAGCATGGTTGGGAAATGTACATTTAAGGAGGTATATATAGTAAGAGTATGTCAAAGTCAGTTACAAAATGTTTTGTATAATGGTGATAATAGCATGCTTCATGACTCAGCTAAGTGTTGCTAGCATGTTTAGTCTGTTTCTAGCATGCTTAGTACACAATAATTATGTGGTTAGTACTGCATTACTGTGTTAACCATGTCAGTTTCTGTTGCCAGTAGGTGGCGTTATGACTATAACTGAATATGACCATGGATGTGTGTTCAGGACAGAACTCTTATCAAACGTGTGAAGTTTGGTGCAAATTGGACATTGCCTTCTTGAGTAACAACAAAGTCATGTTTCATTGAATTAGCATTCTTTAGCACTTAGCTAAGTATTGCTAGCATGTTTTAACATGTTTCTAGCATGTATAGAACTCAATGGCATTTTTAACATGTTGCTAGAACGGCATCAAAGTGTTAAACATGTCACTTCCTGTTGCCAGTCGGTGGCGCTATTACTATAACTGAATTTGAGCATAGACATGTGTTCAGGCCATGATTCTTATCAAATGTGTGAAGTTTGGGGCAGATTGGACATTCCATGCCTGAGTTACAGCAAATTCCTATTTAATTGCAGTAATGGCATGCTTTAGCACTTAGCTAAGTGTTTGCTAGCATGTTTCTAGTATGTTGCTAACCTGTTTAGCACTTGCTGGCTCTTTTTTATATGTTATTAGGAGACCACAAGAGTGTTAAACATGTAGATGTGTTCAGGCCATGACTCTTATCAAACGTGTGAAGTTTGGGGCAGATTGGACATTCCATGCCTGTGTTACAGCAAATTCCTATTTAATTGCAGCAATAGCATGCTTTAGCACTTAGCTAAGTGTTTGCTAGCATGTTTTAGCATGTTTCTAGTATGTTGTTAGCATGTTTAGCACTTGCTGTCACTTTTTTTATATGTTTTTATATGTCCACAACAGTGTTTAACATGTCACTTCCTGTTGCCAGCAGGTGGCGCTATGACTGTAACTGAATATGAGCATGGTCATGTGTTTAGGACAGAACGTTTATTAAAAGTGTGAAGTTTGGGGCAGATTGGACATTGCCTTCTTGAGTAACAACAACATCCTGTTTCATTGAATTAACATGCTTTAGCACTTAGCTAAGTATTGCTAGCATGTTTTAACATGTTTCTAGCATGTTTAGAAGTCAATGGCATTTTTAACATGTTGCTAGAATGGCATCAACGTGTTAAACATGACACTTCCTGTTACCAGTAGGTGGCGCTATTACTATAACTGAATATTCTCATGTAGATGTGTTCAGGACAGAACGCTTATCAAAAGTGTGAAGTTTGGGGCAGATTGGACATTCCATGCCTGAGTTACAGCAAATTCCTATTTAATTGCAATAATAGCATGCTTTAGCACTTAGCTAAGAGTTTGCTAGCATGTTTTAGCATGCTTCTAGTATGTTGTTAGCATGTTTAGCACTTGCTGGCACTTTTTTATATGTTATTAGGAGTCCATAACAGTGTTAAACATGTCACTTCCTGTTGCCAGCAGGTGGCGCTATTACTATAACTGAATATTCTCATGTAGATGTGTTCAGGACAGAACGCTTATCAAAAGTGTGAAGTTTGGGGCAGATTGGACATTCCATGCCTGAGTTACAGCAAATTCCTATTTAATTGCAATAATAGCATGCTTTAGCACTTAGCTAAGAGTTTGCTAGCATGTTTTAGCATGCTTCTAGTATGTTGTTAACATGTTTAGCACTTGCTGGCACTTTTTTATATGTTATTAGGAGTCCATAACAGTGTTAAACATGTCACTTCCTGTTGCCAGCAGGTGGCGCTATGACTATAACTGAATATGAGCATGGTCATGTGTTCAGGACAGAACTCTTATCAAAAGTGTGAAGTTTGGGGCAGATTGGACATTCCATGCCTGAGTTACAGCAACTTCCTGTTTCATGGCGAAACATCGAAATTTGTCAGGCCGCCGAGGACCCGCACTTCGACGAAAACTCAAGATCTTCGCAATTTAACGTCGCAAAGGCCTTAAGATTACACTCACCAAATTTGAAGATGATCAGATTAAAACTGTAGGAGGAGTTCGTTAAAGTACGAGGCCTGAAAATGGCAAAAACTGCACAAAAATCTGAGAGAAAGTTCAAAATGGCTGACTTCCTGTTGTGTTTAGGGCTACGCTCCAAGAGACTTTTTTGTAGGTATTAGGTAATTACATGTATGTACCGAATTTCGTGCACGTACGTGGAACGATGCGGGAGGCGCACTCCGTTGAACTTTTATAGGTGGCGCTATCGAGCCATTTTGCCCCGTCCAATTCTGAAACCTATATCAGATGTAAATTTTTGCCAGTTCTGACGTGTGTGCAAAGTTTCGTGAGTTTTCGAGCATGTTTAGGCCCTCAAAAATGCAATTCAATGCGGAGAAGAAGAATAATAATAATAATTAAAGCTGCAAGCAGCGATGAAAGGGCCCTCGCACCCGTGCCATCAACACTCGGTGGCTTTAGGAAGGCAGAGCATGGTTGGGAAATGTACATTTAAGGAGGTATATATAGTAAGAGTATGTCAAAGTCAGTTACAAAATGTTTTGTATAATGGTGATAATAGCATGCTTCATGACTCAGCTAAGTGTTGCTAGCATGTTCAGTCTGTTTCTAGCATGCTTAGTACACAATAATTATGTGGTTAGTACTGCACGGTGTTAACCATGTCAGTTTCTGTTGCCAGTAGGTGGCGTTATGACTATAACTGAATATGAGCATGGATGTGTGTTCAGGACAGAACTCTTATCAAACATGTGAAGTTTGGTGCAAATTGGACATTGCCTTCTTGAGTAACAACAAAGTCATGTTTCATTGAATTAGCATTCTTTAGAACTTAGCTAAGCATTGTTAGCATGTTTTAACATGTTGCTAGAACGGCATCAACGTGTTAAACATGTCACTTCCTGTTGCCAGTTGGTGGCGCTATTACTATAACTGAACATTCTCATGTAGATGTGTTCAGGCCATGACTCTTATCAAAAGTGTGAAATTTGGGGCAGATTGGACATTCCATGCCTGAGTTACAGCAAATTCCTATTTAATTGCAATAATAGCATGCTTTAGCACTTGGCTAAGAGTTTGCTAGCATGTTTTAGCATGTTTCTAGTATGTTGTTAGCATGTTTAACACTTGCTGGCACTTTTTTATATGTTATTAGGAGTCCACAACAGTGTTAAACATGTCACTTCCTGTTGCCAGCAGGTGGCGCTATGACTATAACTGAATATAAGCATGGTCATGTGTTCAGGACAGAACGCTTATCAAAAGTGTGAAGTTTGGGGCAGATTGGACATTCCATGCCTGAGTTACAGCAAATTCATATTTAATTGCAGTAATATCATTCTTTAGCACTTAGCTAAGTGTTTGCTATTATGTTTTAGCATGTCTCTAGTATGTTGGTAGGATGTTTAGCACCTACTGGCATTTTTTTATATGTTATTAGGAGTCAAGAACAGTGTTAAACGTCACTTCCTGTTGCCAGCAGGTGGCGCTATGACTATAACTAAATATGAGCATGGACATGTGTTCAAGAGATAACTCTTATCAAACGTGTGACGTTTGGGGTAGATTGTACATTGCCTTCTTGAGTAACAACAAAGTCCTGTTTCATTGAATTAGCATGCTTTAGCACTTAGCTAAGTATTGCTAGCATGTTTTAATATGTTTCTAGCATGTTTAGAACTCAATGGCATTTTTAACATGTTGCTAGAACGGCATCAACGTGTTAAACATGTCACTTCCTGTTGCCAGTAGGTGGCGCTATTACTATAACTGAATTTGAGCATAGGCATGCGTTCAGGCCATGATTCTTATCAAACATGTGAAGTTTGGGGCAGATTGGACGTTCCATGCCTGAGTTACAGCAAATTCCTATTTAATTGCAGTAATAGCATGCTTTATCACTTAGCTAAGTGTTTGCTAGCATGTTTCTAGTATGTTGCTAACCTGTTTAGCACTTGCTGGCTCTTTTATATATGTTATTAGGAGACCACAACAGTGTTAAACATGTCACTTCCTGTTGACAGCAGGTGGCGCTATTACTATAACTGAATATTCTCATGTAGATGTGTTCAGGCCATGACTCTTATCAAACGTGTGAAGTTTGGGGCAGATTGGACATTCCATGCCTGTGTTACAGCAAATTCCTATTTAATTGCAGCAATAGCATGCTTTAGCACTTAGCTAAGTGTTTGCTAGCATGTTTTAGCATGTTTCTACTATGTTGTTAGCATGTTTAGCACTTGCTGGCACTTTTTTATATGTTTTTATATGTCCACAACAGTGTTTAACATGTCACTTCCTGTTGCCAGCAGGTGGCACTATGACTGTAACTGAATATGAGCATGGTCATGTGTTCAGGACAGAACGTTTATTAAAAGTGTGAAGTTTGGCGCATATTGGACATTGCCTTCTTGCGTAACAACAACATCCTGTTTCATTGAATTAGCATGCTTTACCACTTAGCTAAGTATTGCTAGCATGTTTTAACATTAGCTAGCATGTTTTAACATGTTTCTAGCATGTTTAGACCTCAATGGCATTTTTAACATGTTGCTAGAATGGCATCAACGTGTTAAACATGACACTTCCTGTTGCCAGTAGGTGGCGCTATTACTATAACTGAATATTCTCATGTAGATGTGTTCAGGACAGAACGCTTATCAAAAGTGTGAAGTTTGGGGCAGATTGGACATTCCATGCCTGAGTTACAGCAAATTCCTATTTAATTGCAATAATAGCATGCTTTAGCACTTAGCTAAGAGTTTGCTAGCATGTTTTAGCATGCTTCTAGTATGTTGTTAGCATGTTTAGCACTTGCTGGCACTTTTTTATATGTTATTAGGAGTCCATAACAGTGTTAAACATGTCACTTCCTGTTGCCAGCAGGTGGCGCTATGACTATAACTGAATATGAGCATGGCCATGTGTTCAGGACAGAACTCTTATCAAACGTGTGAAGTTTGGGGCAGATTGGACATTCCATGCCTGAGTTACAGCAACTTCCTGTTTCATGGCGAAACATCGAAATTTGTAAGGCCGCCGAGGACCCGCCCTTCGACGAAAACTCAAGATCTTCGCAATTTAACGTCGCAAAGGCCTTAAGATTACACTCACCAAATTTGAAGATGATCAGATTAAAACTGTAGGAGGAGTTCGTTAAAGTACGAGGCCTGAAAATGGCAAAAACTGCACAAAAATCTGAGAGGAAGTTCAAAATGGCTGACTTCCTGTTGTGTTTAGGGCTATGCTCCAAGAGACTTTTTTGTAGGTATTAGGTCATTACACGTATGTACCGAATTTCGTGCACGTACGTTGAACGTTGCGGGAGGCGCACTCCGTTGAACTTTTATAGGTGGCGCTATCGAGCCATTTTGCCCCGTCCAATTCTGAAACCTATATCAGATGTAAATTTTCGCCAGTTCTGACGCGTGTGCAAAGTTTCGTGAGTTTTCGCGCATGTTTAGGCCCTCAAAAATGCAATTCAATGCGGAGAAGAATAATAATAATAATAATAAACAGAGCAATTCCAAGAGGGTCCTCACACCATCGGTGCTCGGGCCCTAATTAAAGCTGCAAGCAGCGATGAAAAGGGCCCTCGCACCCCTGCCACCGCCACCCGGCACCTTTAGGAAAGGCCTTAAGATTACACTCACCAAATTTGAAGAGGATCAGATCAAAACTGTAGGAGTTTGTTAAAGTACAACATCAGGAAATGGCAAAAACTGCCCAAAATCTGACAGGAAGTTCAAAATAACTGACTTCCTGTTGTGTTTAGGGCTATGCTCCAAGAGACTTTTTTGTAGGTATTGGGTCTTTACATGTGTGTACCAAATTTCATACCTGTACGTGAAACGTCGAGCCGGGGCAAAATGTAGGGGCAATAAGTAAGCCATTTTGCCCCACCCAATTTTTAAAACCACATCACACGTAAATTGTCACCACTTCTGAAGCGTGTGCAAAGTTTCATGATTTTTCGAGCACGTTTTGTATTTGCCACACTTCCTGCTACCAGCAGGTGGTGCTATTGCTATAATCATAATGAGCATTGGCATGTGTTCAGGACAGGACTCTTATCAAACATGTGAAGTTTGTGGCAGATTGAAAATTGTATGCCTGAGTTACTGCAGGCTGTCTGTGGTTGCCTAGCAACATCAGAACTGCAAGCAACATTAATATTGAACTTATCTGATCATGCATATATCACCAAAAGGCCGAAATTGGGTGAACTAGTGCAAAAAATGCCCGTGCAAAATCAGTTTTTGTGTGTGTTTTTAGTAATTGTTGGTTTGGTGTGTGCTCATTGTTACAATTACACAGCAAAAGTTCAGTGACATTTTTATTTGTGCATGGTAAAAAGCACACAGTGAACTCCGAGAAAACGCTATGCTTGAGCAAACAGTTTGTGAATAGGCAACTACAAATGATGCCCGTGAAAGAGACTGTGAACGCATTGAATAGGATATGTTTAGTTGGTGAATAGCATAGGCTACTATTACACAGTAGCGACAACGTTAAGCGCACCAGAATGAAATATAATATTCAGAAGTAAACACTAACAGCATAGCTGACTTACAGATTCAGTTTACATCCACAAATGAATAAGCACCTCGATTCAGGGAGCAGTGCAAAGTGCCCGTGCAAAATCAGTTTTTGTGAGCTGATCGCCGTCAAAAAAGTTCAGGAGATATTTCTTGCGATGGCAATATGATCAAAAATAACTTTATATTGATTCAATGGATTAATAGCATTTAAAAAAAAAAAAAAAAAGTCATGAATTTATTGCATTTTTGGGAAAAAATAATCCGTTTTTATAATAAATCTTAAAAAATTCAAATCCAGATTTTGATTTTCAATGTTGTTATAACCTAAAGATGCTATGTGAAAGTTTGAAACAGAAAATAGTGGTTTTCACACATTTAGTGGTTATCTCACATTCGAGAGATATGCGAATAACACACAGACAGACAGACGGACGTTTCTGTAATTTATAGATAGATGGATTTATCACGTTCGGGAACCAAACTATAATATTCAGAAGTAAACAGTGTAGCTGACTGAGTGTTTATGTCAGAATGTTTATTTTTAAACCACAGCCTTCTTGGGGCTTCTTTGACCGATACAACTCTCTAATGTCAGAATGTTTATTTTTAAACCACAACCTTCTAAAAATGATATATTTAACGATATCTTTTGCATTTCTCATCCAAACAATGTCAAACTTGGCACTGCACTTACTCGTGCCCGTGGCAAGACACCTGTCGAGTTTTAAATCAATCGGACTAACGGTTCGAGAGATATGCGAGGAACAGACACACACACACACAGACAGACAGACAGACAGACGTTCCTGTAATTTATAGATAGATGTTTGTCAGGCCGCCGAGGGCACACCCTTCGACGAAAACTCTAGATCTTCGCAATTTAACGTCACAAAGGCCTTAAGATTACACTCACCAAATTTGAAGAGTATCAGATCAAATCTGTAGGAGGAGTTCGTTAAAGTACAACATCAGGAAATTACGAAAAATGCCCAAAATCCAGGAGGAAGTTCAAAATAGCTCACTTCCTGTTGTGTTTAGGGCTATGCTCCAAGAGACTTTTCTGTAGGTATTGGGTCATTACATGTATGTACCAAATTTCATACCTGTACGTGAAACCAGGAGCCGGGGCAAAATGTGGGGGCAATAATTTACCGAATTTGCCCCCCCCAATTCTGAAAACCATATCACACGTAAATTTTCACCACTTCTGAAGCGTGTGCAAAGTTTCATGAGTTTTCGAGCATGTTTAGGCCCTCTAAAAAGCGATTCACTTTGGAGAAGAAGAATAATAATAAACGGAGCAAAAACAATAGGGTCCTCTCACCATCGGTGCTCGGGCCCTAATTAAAGCTGCAAGCAGCGATGAAAAGGGCCCTCGCACCCCTGCCACCGCCACCCGGCACCTTTAGGAAAGGCCTTAAGATTACACTCACCAAATTTGAAGAGGATCAGATCAAAACTGTAGGAGTTTGTTAAAGTACAACATCAGGAAATGGCAAAAACTGCCCAAAATCTGACAGGAAGTTCAAAATAACTGACTTCCTGTTGTGTTTAGGGCTATGCTCCAAGAGACTTTTTTGTAGGTATTGGGTCTTTACATGTGTGTACCAAATTTCATACCTGTACGTGAAACGTCGAGCCGGGGCAAAATGTAGGGGCAATAAGTAAGCCATTTTGCCCCACCCAATTTTTAAAACCACATCACACGTAAATTGTCACCACTTCTGAAGCGTGTGCAAAGTTTCATGATTTTTCGAGCACGTTTTGTATTTGCCACACTTCCTGCTACCAGCAGGTGGTGCTATTGCTATAATCATAATGAGCATTGGCATGTGTTCAGGACAGGACTCTTATCAAACATGTGAAGTTTGTGGCAGATTGAAAATTGTATGCCTGAGTTACTGCAGGCTGTCTGTGGTTGCCTAGCAACATCAGAACTGCAAGCAACATTAATATTGAACTTATCTGATCATGCATATATCACCAAAAGGCCGAAATTGGGTGAACTAGTGCAAAAAATGCCCGTGCAAAATCAGTTTTTGTGTGTGTTTTTAGTAATTGTTGGTTTGGTGTGTGCTCATTGTTACAATTACACAGCAAAAGTTCAGTGACATTTTTATTTGTGCATGGTAAAAAGCACACAGTGAACTCCGAGAAAACGCTATGCTTGAGCAAACAGTTTGTGAATAGGCAACTACAAATGATGCCCGTGAAAGAGACTGTGAACGCATTGAATAGGATATGTTTAGTTGGTGAATAGCATAGGCTACTATTACACAGTAGCGACAACGTTAAGCGCACCAGAATGAAATATAATATTCAGAAGTAAACACTAACAGCATAGCTGACTTACAGATTCAGTTTACATCCACAAATGAATAAGCACCTCGATTCAGGGAGCAGTGCAAAGTGCCCGTGCAAAATCAGTTTTTGTGAGCTGATCGCCGTCAAAAAAGTTCAGGAGATATTTCTTGCGATGGCAATATGATCAAAAATAACTTTATATTGATTCAATGGATTAATAGCATTTAAAAAAAAAAAAAAAAAGTCATGAATTTATTGCATTTTTGGGAAAAAATAATCCGTTTTTATAATAAATCTTAAAAAATTCAAATCCAGATTTTGATTTTCAATGTTGTTATAACCTAAAGATGCTATGTGAAAGTTTGAAACAGAAAATAGTGGTTTTCACACATTTAGTGGTTATCTCACATTCGAGAGATATGCGAATAACACACAGACAGACAGACGGACGTTTCTGTAATTTATAGATAGATGGATTTATCACGTTCGGGAACCAAACTATAATATTCAGAAGTAAACAGTGTAGCTGACTGAGTGTTTATGTCAGAATGTTTATTTTTAAACCACAGCCTTCTTGGGGCTTCTTTGACCGATACAACTCTCTAATGTCAGAATGTTTATTTTTAAACCACAACCTTCTAAAAATGATATATTTAACGATATCTTTTGCATTTCTCATCCAAACAATGTCAAACTTGGCACTGCACTTACTCGTGCCCGTGGCAAGACACCTGTCGAGTTTGAAATCAATCGGACTAACGGTTCGAGAGATATGCGAGGAACAGACACACACACACACAGACAGACAGACAGACAGACGTTCCTGTAATTTATAGATAGATGTTTGTCAGGCCGCCGAGGGCACACCCTTCGACGAAAACTCTAGATCTTCGCAATTTAACGTCACAAAGGCCTTAAGATTACACTCACCAAATTTGAAGAGTATCAGATCAAATCTGTAGGAGGAGTTCGTTAAAGTACAACATCAGGAAATTACGAAAAATGCCCAAAATCCAGGAGGAAGTTCAAAATAGCTCACTTCCTGTTGTGTTTAGGGCTATGCTCCAAGAGACTTTTCTGTAGGTATTGGGTCATTACATGTATGTACCAAATTTCATACCTGTACGTGAAACCAGGAGCCGGGGCAAAATGTGGGGGCAATAATTTACCGAATTTGCCCCCCCCAATTCTGAAAACCATATCACACGTAAATTTTCACCACTTCTGAAGCGTGTGCAAAGTTTCATGAGTTTTCGAGCATGTTTAGGCCCTCTAAAAAGCGATTCACTTTGGAGAAGAAGAATAATAATAAACGGAGCAAAAACAATAGGGTCCTCTCACCATCGGTGCTCGGGCCCTAATTAAAGCTGCAAGCAGCGATGAAAAGGGCCCTCGCACCCCTGCCACCGCCACCCGGCACCTTTAGGAAAGGCCTTAAGATTACACTCACCAAATTTGAAGAGGATCAGATCAAAACTGTAGGAGTTTGTTAAAGTACAACATCAGGAAATGGCAAAAACTGCCCAAAATCTGACAGGAAGTTCAAAATAACTGACTTCCTGTTGTGTTTAGGGCTATGCTCCAAGAGACTTTTTTGTAGGTATTGGGTCTTTACATGTGTGTACCAAATTTCATACCTGTACGTGAAACGTCGAGCCGGGGCAAAATGTAGGGGCAATAAGTAAGCCATTTTGCCCCACCCAATTTTTAAAACCACATCACACGTAAATTGTCACCACTTCTGAAGCGTGTGCAAAGTTTCATGATTTTTCGAGCACGTTTTGTATTTGCCACACTTCCTGCTACCAGCAGGTGGTGCTATTGCTATAATCATAATGAGCATTGGCATGTGTTCAGGACAGGACTCTTATCAAACATGTGAAGTTTGTGGCAGATTGAAAATTGTATGCCTGAGTTACTGCAGGCTGTCTGTGGTTGCCTAGCAACATCAGAACTGCAAGCAACATTAATATTGAACTTATCTGATCATGCATATATCACCAAAAGGCCGAAATTGGGTGAACTAGTGCAAAAAATGCCCGTGCAAAATCAGTTTTTGTGTGTGTTTTTAGTAATTGTTGGTTTGGTGTGTGCTCATTGTTACAATTACACAGCAAAAGTTCAGTGACATTTTTATTTGTGCATGGTAAAAAGCACACAGTGAACTCCGAGAAAACGCTATGCTTGAGCAAACAGTTTGTGAATAGGCAACTACAAATGATGCCCGTGAAAGAGACTGTGAACGCATTGAATAGGATATGTTTAGTTGGTGAATAGCATAGGCTACTATTACACAGTAGCGACAACGTTAAGCGCACCAGAATGAAATATAATATTCAGAAGTAAACACTAACAGCATAGCTGACTTACAGATTCAGTTTACATCCACAAATGAATAAGCACCTCGATTCAGGGAGCAGTGCAAAGTGCCCGTGCAAAATCAGTTTTTGTGAGCTGATCGCCGTCAAAAAAGTTCAGGAGATATTTCTTGCGATGGCAATATGATCAAAAATAACTTTATATTGATTCAATGGATTAATAGCATTTAAAAAAAAAAAAAAAAAGTCATGAATTTATTGCATTTTTGGGAAAAAATAATCCGTTTTTATAATAAATCTTAAAAAATTCAAATCCAGATTTTGATTTTCAATGTTGTTATAACCTAAAGATGCTATGTGAAAGTTTGAAACAGAAAATAGTGGTTTTCACACATTTAGTGGTTATCTCACATTCGAGAGATATGCGAATAACACACAGACAGACAGACGGACGTTTCTGTAATTTATAGATAGATGGATTTATCACGTTCGGGAACCAAACTATAATATTCAGAAGTAAACAGTGTAGCTGACTGAGTGTTTATGTCAGAATGTTTATTTTTAAACCACAGCCTTCTTGGGGCTTCTTTGACCGATACAACTCTCTAATGTCAGAATGTTTATTTTTAAACCACAACCTTCTAAAAATGATATATTTAACGATATCTTTTGCATTTCTCATCCAAACAATGTCAAACTTGGCACTGCACTTACTCGTGCCCGTGGCAAGACACCTGTCGAGTTTTAAATCAATCGGACTAACGGTTCGAGAGATATGCGAGGAACAGACACACACACACACAGACAGACAGACAGACAGACGTTCCTGTAATTTATAGATAGATGTTTGTCAGGCCGCCGAGGGCACACCCTTCGACGAAAACTCTAGATCTTCGCAATTTAACGTCACAAAGGCCTTAAGATTACACTCACCAAATTTGAAGAGTATCAGATCAAATCTGTAGGAGGAGTTCGTTAAAGTACAACATCAGGAAATTACGAAAAATGCCCAAAATCCAGGAGGAAGTTCAAAATAGCTCACTTCCTGTTGTGTTTAGGGCTATGCTCCAAGAGACTTTTCTGTAGGTATTGGGTCATTACATGTATGTACCAAATTTCATACCTGTACGTGAAACCAGGAGCCGGGGCAAAATGTGGGGGCAATAATTTACCGAATTTGCCCCCCCCAATTCTGAAAACCATATCACACGTAAATTTTCACCACTTCTGAAGCGTGTGCAAAGTTTCATGAGTTTTCGAGCATGTTTAGGCCCTCTAAAAAGCGATTCACTTTGGAGAAGAAGAATAATAATAAACGGAGCAAAAACAATAGGGTCCTCTCACCATCGGTGCTCGGGCCCTAATTAAAGCTGCAAGCAGCGATGAAAAGGGCCCTCGCACCCCTGCCACCGCCACCCGGCACCTTTAGGAAAGGCCTTAAGATTACACTCACCAAATTTGAAGAGGATCAGATCAAAACTGTAGGAGTTTGTTAAAGTACAACATCAGGAAATGGCAAAAACTGCCCAAAATCTGACAGGAAGTTCAAAATAACTGACTTCCTGTTGTGTTTAGGGCTATGCTCCAAGAGACTTTTTTGTAGGTATTGGGTCTTTACATGTGTGTACCAAATTTCATACCTGTACGTGAAACGTCGAGCCGGGGCAAAATGTAGGGGCAATAAGTAAGCCATTTTGCCCCACCCAATTTTTAAAACCACATCACACGTAAATTGTCACCACTTCTGAAGCGTGTGCAAAGTTTCATGATTTTTCGAGCACGTTTTGTATTTGCCACACTTCCTGCTACCAGCAGGTGGTGCTATTGCTATAATCATAATGAGCATTGGCATGTGTTCAGGACAGGACTCTTATCAAACATGTGAAGTTTGTGGCAGATTGAAAATTGTATGCCTGAGTTACTGCAGGCTGTCTGTGGTTGCCTAGCAACATCAGAACTGCAAGCAACATTAATATTGAACTTATCTGATCATGCATATATCACCAAAAGGCCGAAATTGGGTGAACTAGTGCAAAAAATGCCCGTGCAAAATCAGTTTTTGTGTGTGTTTTTAGTAATTGTTGGTTTGGTGTGTGCTCATTGTTACAATTACACAGCAAAAGTTCAGTGACATTTTTATTTGTGCATGGTAAAAAGCACACAGTGAACTCCGAGAAAACGCTATGCTTGAGCAAACAGTTTGTGAATAGGCAACTACAAATGATGCCCGTGAAAGAGACTGTGAACGCATTGAATAGGATATGTTTAGTTGGTGAATAGCATAGGCTACTATTACACAGTAGCGACAACGTTAAGCGCACCAGAATGAAATATAATATTCAGAAGTAAACACTAACAGCATAGCTGACTTACAGATTCAGTTTACATCCACAAATGAATAAGCACCTCGATTCAGGGAGCAGTGCAAAGTGCCCGTGCAAAATCAGTTTTTGTGAGCTGATCGCCGTCAAAAAAGTTCAGGAGATATTTCTTGCGATGGCAATATGATCAAAAATAACTTTATATTGATTCAATGGATTAATAGCATTTAAAAAAAAAAAAAAAAAGTCATGAATTTATTGCATTTTTGGGAAAAAATAATCCGTTTTTATAATAAATCTTAAAAAATTCAAATCCAGATTTTGATTTTCAATGTTGTTATAACCTAAAGATGCTATGTGAAAGTTTGAAACAGAAAATAGTGGTTTTCACACATTTAGTGGTTATCTCACATTCGAGAGATATGCGAATAACACACAGACAGACAGACGGACGTTTCTGTAATTTATAGATAGATGGATTTATCACGTTCGGGAACCAAACTATAATATTCAGAAGTAAACAGTGTAGCTGACTGAGTGTTTATGTCAGAATGTTTATTTTTAAACCACAGCCTTCTTGGGGCTTCTTTGACCGATACAACTCTCTAATGTCAGAATGTTTATTTTTAAACCACAACCTTCTAAAAATGATATATTTAACGATATCTTTTGCATTTCTCATCCAAACAATGTCAAACTTGGCACTGCACTTACTCGTGCCCGTGGCAAGACACCTGTCGAGTTTGAAATCAATCGGACTAACGGTTCGAGAGATATGCGAGGAACAGACACACACACACACAGACAGACAGACAGACAGACGTTCCTGTAATTTATAGATAGATGTTTGTCAGGCCGCCGAGGGCACACCCTTCGACGAAAACTCTAGATCTTCGCAATTTAACGTCACAAAGGCCTTAAGATTACACTCACCAAATTTGAAGAGTATCAGATCAAATCTGTAGGAGGAGTTCGTTAAAGTACAACATCAGGAAATTACGAAAAATGCCCAAAATCCAGGAGGAAGTTCAAAATAGCTCACTTCCTGTTGTGTTTAGGGCTATGCTCCAAGAGACTTTTCTGTAGGTATTGGGTCATTACATGTATGTACCAAATTTCATACCTGTACGTGAAACCAGGAGCCGGGGCAAAATGTGGGGGCAATAATTTACCGAATTTGCCCCCCCCAATTCTGAAAACCATATCACACGTAAATTTTCACCACTTCTGAAGCGTGTGCAAAGTTTCATGAGTTTTCGAGCATGTTTAGGCCCTCTAAAAAGCGATTCACTTTGGAGAAGAAGAATAATAATAAACGGAGCAAAAACAATAGGGTCCTCTCACCATCGGTGCTCGGGCCCTAATTAAAGCTGCAAGCAGCGATGAAAAGGGCCCTCGCACCCCTGCCACCGCCACCCGGCACCTTTAGGAAAGGCCTTAAGATTACACTCACCAAATTTGAAGAGGATCAGATCAAAACTGTAGGAGTTTGTTAAAGTACAACATCAGGAAATGGCAAAAACTGCCCAAAATCTGACAGGAAGTTCAAAATAACTGACTTCCTGTTGTGTTTAGGGCTATGCTCCAAGAGACTTTTTTGTAGGTATTGGGTCTTTACATGTGTGTACCAAATTTCATACCTGTACGTGAAACGTCGAGCCGGGGCAAAATGTAGGGGCAATAAGTAAGCCATTTTGCCCCACCCAATTTTTAAAACCACATCACACGTAAATTGTCACCACTTCTGAAGCGTGTGCAAAGTTTCATGATTTTTCGAGCACGTTTTGTATTTGCCACACTTCCTGCTACCAGCAGGTGGTGCTATTGCTATAATCATAATGAGCATTGGCATGTGTTCAGGACAGGACTCTTATCAAACATGTGAAGTTTGTGGCAGATTGAAAATTGTATGCCTGAGTTACTGCAGGCTGTCTGTGGTTGCCTAGCAACATCAGAACTGCAAGCAACATTAATATTGAACTTATCTGATCATGCATATATCACCAAAAGGCCGAAATTGGGTGAACTAGTGCAAAAAATGCCCGTGCAAAATCAGTTTTTGTGTGTGTTTTTAGTAATTGTTGGTTTGGTGTGTGCTCATTGTTACAATTACACAGCAAAAGTTCAGTGACATTTTTATTTGTGCATGGTAAAAAGCACACAGTGAACTCCGAGAAAACGCTATGCTTGAGCAAACAGTTTGTGAATAGGCAACTACAAATGATGCCCGTGAAAGAGACTGTGAACGCATTGAATAGGATATGTTTAGTTGGTGAATAGCATAGGCTACTATTACACAGTAGCGACAACGTTAAGCGCACCAGAATGAAATATAATATTCAGAAGTAAACACTAACAGCATAGCTGACTTACAGATTCAGTTTACATCCACAAATGAATAAGCACCTCGATTCAGGGAGCAGTGCAAAGTGCCCGTGCAAAATCAGTTTTTGTGAGCTGATCGCCGTCAAAAAAGTTCAGGAGATATTTCTTGCGATGGCAATATGATCAAAAATAACTTTATATTGATTCAATGGATTAATAGCATTTAAAAAAAAAAAAAAAAAGTCATGAATTTATTGCATTTTTGGGAAAAAATAATCCGTTTTTATAATAAATCTTAAAAAATTCAAATCCAGATTTTGATTTTCAATGTTGTTATAACCTAAAGATGCTATGTGAAAGTTTGAAACAGAAAATAGTGGTTTTCACACATTTAGTGGTTATCTCACATTCGAGAGATATGCGAATAACACACAGACAGACAGACGGACGTTTCTGTAATTTATAGATAGATGGATTTATCACGTTCGGGAACCAAACTATAATATTCAGAAGTAAACAGTGTAGCTGACTGAGTGTTTATGTCAGAATGTTTATTTTTAAACCACAGCCTTCTTGGGGCTTCTTTGACCGATACAACTCTCTAATGTCAGAATGTTTATTTTTAAACCACAACCTTCTAAAAATGATATATTTAACGATATCTTTTGCATTTCTCATCCAAACAATGTCAAACTTGGCACTGCACTTACTCGTGCCCGTGGCAAGACACCTGTCGAGTTTGAAATCAATCGGACTAACGGTTCGAGAGATATGCGAGGAACAGACACACACACACACAGACAGACAGACAGACAGACGTTCCTGTAATTTATAGATAGATGTTTGTCAGGCCGCCGAGGGCACACCCTTCGACGAAAACTCTAGATCTTCGCAATTTAACGTCACAAAGGCCTTAAGATTACACTCACCAAATTTGAAGAGTATCAGATCAAATCTGTAGGAGGAGTTTGTTAAAGTACAACATCAGGAAATTACGAAAAATGCCCAAAATCCAGGAGGAAGTTCAAAATAGCTCACTTCCTGTTGTGTTTAGGGCTATGCTCCAAGAGACTTTTCTGTAGGTATTGGGTCATTACATGTATGTACCAAATTTCATACCTGTACGTGAAACCAGGAGCCGGGGCAAAATGTGGGGGCAATAATTTACCGAATTTGCCCCCCCCAATTCTGAAAACCATATCACACGTAAATTTTCACCACTTCTGAAGCGTGTGCAAAGTTTCATGAGTTTTCGAGCATGTTTAGGCCCTCTAAAAAGCGATTCACTTTGGAGAAGAAGAATAATAATAAACGGAGCAAAAACAATAGGGTCCTCTCACCATCGGTGCTCGGGCCCTAATTAAAGCTGCAAGCAGCGATGAAAGGGCCCTCGCACCCGTGCCATCAACACTCGGTGGCTTTAGGAAGGCAGAGCATGGTTGGGAAATGTACATTTAAGGAGGTATATATAGTAAGAGTATGTCAAAGTCAGTTACAAAATGTTTTGTATAATGGTGATAATAGCATGCTTCATGACTCAGCTAAGTGTTGCTAGCATGTTCAGTCTGTTTCTAGCATGCTTAGTACACAATAATTATGTGGTTAGTACTGCATTACTGTGTTAACCATGTCAGTTTCTGTTGCCAGTAGGTGGCGTTATGACTATAACTGAATATGAGCATGGATGTGTGTTCAGGACAGAACTCTTATCAAACATGTGAAGTTTGGTGCAAATTGGACATTGCCTTCTTGAGTAACAACAAAGTCATGTTTCATTGAATTAGCATTCTTTAGAACTTAGCTAAGCATTGTTAGCATGTTTTAACATGTTGCTAGAACGGCATCAACGTGTTAAACATGTCACTTCCTGTTGCCAGTTGGTGGCGCTATTACTATAACTGAACATTCTCATGTAGATGTGTTCAGGCCATGACTCTTATCAAAAGTGTGAAGTTTGGGGCAGATTGGACATTCCATGCCTGAGTTACAGCAAATTCCTATTTAATTGCAATAATAGCATGCTTTAGCACTTGGCTAAGAGTTTGCTAGCATGTTTTAGCATGTTTCTAGTATGTTGTTAGCATGTTTAACACTTGCTGGCACTTTTTTATATGTTATTAGGAGTCCACAACAGTGTTAAACATGTCACTTCCTGTTGCCAGCAGGTGGCGCTATGACTGTAACTGAATATAAGCATGGTCATGTGTTCAGGACAGAACGCTTATCAAAAGTGTGAAGTTTGGGGCAGATTGGACATTCCATGCCTGAGTTACAGCAAATTCATATTTAATTGCAGTAATATCATTCTTTAGCACTTAGCTAAGTGTTTGCTATTATGTTTTAGCATGTCTCTAGTATGTTGGTAGGATGTTTAGCACCTACTGGCATTTTTTTATATGTTATTAGGAGTCAAGAACAGTGTTAAACGTCACTTCCTGTTGCCAGCAGGTGGCGCTATGACTATAACTAAATATGAGCATGGACATGTGTTCAAGAGATAACTCTTATCAAACGTGTGACGTTTGGGGTAGATTGTACATTGCCTTCTTGAGTAACAACAAAGTCCTGTTTCATTGAATTAGCATGCTTTAGCACTTAGCTAAGTATTGCTAGCATGTTTTAATATGTTTCTAGCATGTTTAGAACTCAATGGCATTTTTAACATGTTGCTAGAACGGCATCAACGTGTTAAACATGTCACTTCCTGTTGCCAGTAGGTGGCGCTATTACTATAACTGAATTTGAGCATAGGCATGCGTTCAGGCCATGATTCTTATCAAACATGTGAAGTTTGGGGCAGATTGGACGTTCCATGCCTGAGTTACAGCAAATTCCTATTTAATTGCAGTAATAGCATGCTTTATCACTTAGCTAAGTGTTTGCTAGCATGTTTCTAGTATGTTGCTAACCTGTTTAGCACTTGCTGGCTCTTTTATATATGTTATTAGGAGACCACAACAGTGTTAAACATGTCACTTCCTGTTGACAGCAGGTGGCGCTATTACTATAACTGAATATTCTCATGTAGATGTGTTCAGGCCATGACTCTTATCAAACGTGTGAAGTTTGGGGCAGATTGGACATTCCATGCCTGTGTTACAGCAAATTCCTATTTAATTGCAGCAATAGCATGCTTTAGCACTTAGCTAAGTGTTTGCTAGCATGTTTTAGCATGTTTCTAGTATGTTGTTAGCATGTTTAGCACTTGCTGGCACTTTTTTTATATGTTTTTATATGTCCACAACAGTGTTTAACATGTCACTTCCTGTTGCCAGCAGGTGGCACTATGACTGTAACTGAATATGAGCATGGTCATGTGTTCAGGACAGAACGTTTATTAAAAGTGTGAAGTTTGGCGCATATTGGACATTGCCTTCTTGAGTAACAACAACATCCTGTTTCATTGAATTAGCATGCTTTAGCACTTAGCTAAGTATTGCTAGCATGTTTTAACATGTTTCTAGCATGTTTAGACCTCAATGGCATTTTTAACATGTTGCTAGAATGGCATCAACGTGTTAAACATGACACTTCCTGTTGCCAGTAGGTGGCGCTATTACTATAACTGAATATTATCATGTAGATGTGTTCAGGACAGAACGCTTATCAAAAGTGTGAAGTTTGGGGCAGATTGGACATTCCATGCCTGAGTTACAGCAAATTCCTATTTAATTGCAATAATAGCATGCTTTAGCACTTAGCTAAGAGTTTGCTAGCATGTTTTAGCATGCTTCTAGTATGTTGTTAGCATGTTTCGCACTTGCTGGCACTTTTTTATATGTTATTAGGAGTCCATAACAGTGTTAAACATGTCACTTCCTGTTGCCAGCAGGTGGCGCTATGACTATAACTGAATCTGAGCATGGCCATGTGTTCAGGACAGAACTCTTATCAAACGTGTGAAGTTTGGGGGAGATTGGACATTCCATGCCTGAGTTACAGCAACTTCCTGTTTCATGGCGAAACATCGAAATTTGTAAGGCCGCCGAGGACCCGCCCTTCGACGAAAACTCAAGATCTTCGCAATTTAACGTCGCAAAGGCCTTAAGATTACACTCACCAAATTTGAAGATGATCAGATTAAAACTGTAGGAGGAGTTCGTTAAAGTACGAGGCCTGAAAATGGCAAAAACTGCACAAAAATCTGAGAGGAAGTTCAAAATGGCTGACTTCCTGTTGTGTTTAGGGCTATGCTCCAAGAGACTTTTTTGTAGGTATTAGGTCATTACACGTATGTACCGAATTTCGTGCACGTACGTGGAACGTTGCGGGAGGCGCACTCCGTTGAACTTTTATAGGTGGCGCTATCGAGCCATTTTGCCCCGTCCAATTCTGAAACCTATATCAGATGTAAATTTTCGCCAGTTCTGACGCGTGTGCAAAGTTTCGTGAGTTTTCGCGCATGTTTAGGCCCTCAAAAATGCAATTCAATGCGGAGAAGAATAATAATAATTAAAGCTGCAAGCAGCGATGAAAGGGCCCTCGCACCCGTGCCATCAACACTCGGTGGCTTTAGGAAGGCAGAGCATGGTTGGGAAATGTACATTTAAGGAGGTATATATAGTAAGAGTATGTCAAAGTCAGTTACAAAATGTTTTGTATAATGGTGATAATAGCATGCTTCATGACTCAGCTAAGTGTTGCTAGCATGTTCAGTCTGTTTCTAGCATGCTTAGTACACAATAATTATGTGGTTAGTACTGCATTACTGTGTTAACCATGTCAGTTTCTGTTGCCAGTAGGTGGCGTTATGACTATAACTGAATATGAGCATGGATGTGTGTTCAGGACAGAACTCTTATCAAACATGTGAAGTTTGGTGCAAATTGGACATTGCCTTCTTGAGTAACAACAAAGTCATGTTTCATTGAATTAGCATTCTTTAGAACTTAGCTAAGCATTGTTAGCATGTTTTAACATGTTGCTAGAACGGCATCAACGTGTTAAACATGTCACTTCCTGTTGCCAGTTGGTGGCGCTATTACTATAACTGAACATTCTCATGTAGATGTGTTCAGGCCATGACTCTTATCAAAAGTGTGAAGTTTGGGGCAGATTGGACATTCCATGCCTGAGTTACAGCAAATTCCTATTTAATTGCAATAATAGCATGCTTTAGCACTTGGCTAAGAGTTTGCTAGCATGTTTTAGCATGTTTCTAGTATGTTGTTAGCATGTTTAACACTTGCTGGCACTTTTTTATATGTTATTAGGAGTCCACAACAGTGTTAAACATGTCACTTCCTGTTGCCAGCAGGTGGCGCTATGACTGTAACTGAATATAAGCATGGTCATGTGTTCAGGACAGAACGCTTATCAAAAGTGTGAAGTTTGGGGCAGATTGGACATTCCATGCCTGAGTTACAGCAAATTCATATTTAATTGCAGTAATATCATTCTTTAGCACTTAGCTAAGTGTTTGCTATTATGTTTTAGCATGTCTCTAGTATGTTGGTAGGATGTTTAGCACCTACTGGCATTTTTTTATATGTTATTAGGAGTCAAGAACAGTGTTAAACGTCACTTCCTGTTGCCAGCAGGTGGCGCTATGACTATAACTAAATATGAGCATGGACATGTGTTCAAGAGATAACTCTTATCAAACGTGTGACGTTTGGGGTAGATTGTACATTGCCTTCTTGAGTAACAACAAAGTCCTGTTTCATTGAATTAGCATGCTTTAGCACTTAGCTAAGTATTGCTAGCATGTTTTAATATGTTTCTAGCATGTTTAGAACTCAATGGCATTTTTAACATGTTGCTAGAACGGCATCAACGTGTTAAACATGTCACTTCCTGTTGCCAGTAGGTGGCGCTATTACTATAACTGAATTTGAGCATAGGCATGCGTTCAGGCCATGATTCTTATCAAACATGTGAAGTTTGGGGCAGATTGGACGTTCCATGCCTGAGTTACAGCAAATTCCTATTTAATTGCAGTAATAGCATGCTTTATCACTTAGCTAAGTGTTTGCTAGCATGTTTCTAGTATGTTGCTAACCTGTTTAGCACTTGCTGGCTCTTTTATATATGTTATTAGGAGACCACAACAGTGTTAAACATGTCACTTCCTGTTGACAGCAGGTGGCGCTATTACTATAACTGAATATTCTCATGTAGATGTGTTCAGGCCATGACTCTTATCAAACGTGTGAAGTTTGGGGCAGATTGGACATTCCATGCCTGTGTTACAGCAAATTCCTATTTAATTGCAGCAATAGCATGCTTTAGCACTTAGCTAAGTGTTTGCTAGCATGTTTTAGCATGTTTCTAGTATGTTGTTAGCATGTTTAGCACTTGCTGGCACTTTTTTTATATGTTTTTATATGTCCACAACAGTGTTTAACATGTCACTTCCTGTTGCCAGCAGGTGGCACTATGACTGTAACTGAATATGAGCATGGTCATGTGTTCAGGACAGAACGTTTATTAAAAGTGTGAAGTTTGGCGCATATTGGACATTGCCTTCTTGAGTAACAACAACATCCTGTTTCATTGAATTAGCATGCTTTAGCACTTAGCTAAGTATTGCTAGCATGTTTTAACATGTTTCTAGCATGTTTAGACCTCAATGGCATTTTTAACATGTTGCTAGAATGGCATCAACGTGTTAAACATGACACTTCCTGTTGCCAGTAGGTGGCGCTATTACTATAACTGAATATTATCATGTAGATGTGTTCAGGACAGAACGCTTATCAAAAGTGTGAAGTTTGGGGCAGATTGGACATTCCATGCCTGAGTTACAGCAAATTCCTATTTAATTGCAATAATAGCATGCTTTAGCACTTAGCTAAGAGTTTGCTAGCATGTTTTAGCATGCTTCTAGTATGTTGTTAGCATGTTTCGCACTTGCTGGCACTTTTTTATATGTTATTAGGAGTCCATAACAGTGTTAAACATGTCACTTCCTGTTGCCAGCAGGTGGCGCTATGACTATAACTGAATATGAGCATGGCCATGTGTTCAGGACAGAACTCTTATCAAACGTGTGAAGTTTGGGGGAGATTGGACATTCCATGCCTGAGTTACAGCAACTTCCTGTTTCATGGCGAAACATCGAAATTTGTAAGGCCGCCGAGGACCCGCCCTTCGACGAAAACTCAAGATCTTCGCAATTTAACGTCGCAAAGGCCTTAAGATTACACTCACCAAATTTGAAGATGATCAGATTAAAACTGTAGGAGGAGTTCGTTAAAGTACGAGGCCTGAAAATGGCAAAAACTGCACAAAAATCTGAGAGGAAGTTCAAAATGGCTGACTTCCTGTTGTGTTTAGGGCTATGCTCCAAGAGACTTTTTTGTAGGTATTAGGTCATTACACGTATGTACCGAATTTCGTGCACGTACGTGGAACGTTGCAGGAGGCGCACTCCGTTGAACTTTTATAGGTGGCGCTATCGAGCCATTTTGCCCCGTCCAATTCTGAAACCTATATCAGATGTAAATTTTCGCCAGTTCTGACGCGTGTGCAAAGTTTCGTGAGTTTTCGCGCATGTTTAGGCCCTCAAAAATGCAATTCAATGCGGAGAAGAATAATAATAATAATAATAAACAGAGCAATTCCAAGAGGGTCCTCACACCATCGGTGCTCGGGCCCTAATAATTAAAGCTGCAAGCAGCGATGAAAGGGCCCTCGCACTCGTGCCATCGTCACTCGGTGGCTTTAGGAAGACAGAGCATGGTTGGGCAATGTGCATTTAAGGAGGTATATATAGTAGTTGCTAGCATGGTTAGTATGTTTCTAGCATGCTTAATACACAATAGTTATGTGGTTAGTACTGCATTACTGTGTTAACCATGTCAGTTTCTGTTGACAGTAGGTGGGGCTATGTCTATATCTGAATATCGCTATGTAGATGTGTTCGGTGCAGGACTTTTATCAAACATGTGAAGTTTGGGGCAGATTGGACATTGTATGCTTGAGTTACAACAACTTCCTTTAGCATTTCTAGCATATTTTATGATGTTTCTAGCATATTACATATTAATTTTGGGGTTGATTGGACATTGCATGCCTGAGTTACAGAAAATTCATATTTAATTGCAGTAATATCATGCTTTAACACTTAGCTAAGTATTTGATAGCATGTTTCTAGTATGTTGCTAACATGTTTAGCAGTTAGTGGCACTTTTTTATATGTTATTAAGAGTCCAGAACAGTGTTTAACATGTCACTTCCTGTTGCCAGCAGGTGGCGCTATGACTAACTGAATATGAGCATGGTCATGTGTTCAGGACAGAACGCTTATCAAAAGTGTGAAGTTTGACGTAGATTGGACATTGCCTTCTTGAGTAACAACAACATCATGTTTCATTGAATTAGCATGCTTTAGCACTTAGCTAAGTATTGCTAGCATGTTTTAACATGTTTCTAGCATGTTTAGAAGTCAATGGCATTTTTTAACATGTTGCCAGAACGGCATCAACGTGTTAAACGTGACACTTCCTGTTACCAGTAGGTGGCGCTATTACTATAACTGAATATTCTCATGTAGATGTGTTCAGGCCATGACTCTTATCAAACGTGTGAAGTTTGGGGCAGATTGGACATTCTGTGCCTGTGTTACAGCAAATTCCTATTTAATTGCAGTAATAGCATGCTTTAGCACTTAGCTAATTGTTTGCTAGCATGTTTTAGCATGTTTCTAGTATGTTGTTAGCATGTTTAGCACTTGCTGGCACTTTTTTATATGTTATCAGGAGTCCACAACAGTGTTTAACATGTCACTTCCTGTTGCCAGCAGGTGGCGCTATGACTGTAACTGAATATGAGCATGGTCATGTGTTCAGGACAGAATGCTTATCAAAAGAGTGAAGTTTGGCGCAGATTGGACATTGCCTTCTTGAGTAACATCAATGTCCTGTTTCATTGAATTAGCATGATTTAGCACTTAGCTAAGTATTGCTAGCATGTTTTAACATGTTTCTAGCATTTTTAGAAGTCAATGGCATTTTTAACATGTTGCTAGAACGGCATCAACGTGTTAAACGTGACACTTCCTGTTACCAGTAGGTGGCGCTATTACTATAACTGAATATTCTCATGTAGATGTGTTCAGGCCATGACTCTTATCAAACGTGTGAAGTTTGGGGCAGATTGGACATTCCGTGCCTGTGTTACAGCAAATTCCTATTTAATTGCAGTAATAGCATGCTTTAGCACTTAGCTAATTGTTTGCTAGCATGTTTTAGCATGTTTCTAGTATGTTGTTAGCATGTTTAGCACTTGCTGGGCCTTTTTAAATGTTATCAGGAGTCCACAACAGTGTTTAACATGTCACTTCCTGTTGCCAGCAGGTGGCGCTATGACTGTAACTGAATATGAGCATGTAGATGTGTTCAGGACAGAATGCTTATCAAAAGTGTGAAGTTTGGCGCAGATTGGACATTGCCTTCTTGCGTAACATCAATGTCCTGTTTCATTGAATTAGCATGATTTAGCACTTAGCTAAGTATTGCTAGCATGTTTTAACATGTTTCTAGCATGTTTAGAAGTCAATGGCATTTTTAACATGTTGCTAGAACAGCATCAACGTGTTAAACATGACACTTTCTGTTACCAGTAGGTGGCGCTATTACTATAACTGAATATTCTCATGTAGATGTGTTCAGGCCATGACTCTTATCAAACGTGTGAAGTTTGGGGCAGATTGGACATTCCGTGCCTGAGTTACAGCAAATTCCTATTTAATTGCAGTAATAGCATGCTTTAGCACTTAGCTAATTGTTTGCTAGCATGTTTTAGCATGTTTCTAGTATGTTGTTAGCATGTTTAGCACTTGCTGGCACTTTTTTATATGTTATCAGGAGTTCACAACAGTGTTAAACATGACACTTCCTGTTACCGGTAGGTGGCGCTATGACTGTAACTGAATATGAGTATGGTCATGTGTTCAGGACAGAACGCTTATCAAACGTGTGAAGTTTGGGGCAGACTGGACATTCCGTGCCTGAGTTACAGCAACTTCCTGTTTCATGGCGAAACATCAAAATTTGTCAGGCCGCCGAGGACCCGCCCTTCGACGAAAACTCAAGATCTTCGCAATTTAACGTCGCAAAGGCCTTAAGATTACACTCACCAAATTTGAAGATGATCAGATAAAAACTGTAGAAGGAGTTCGTTAAAGTACGAGGCCTGAAAATGGCAAAAACTGCACAAAAATCTGAGAGGAAGTTGAAAATGGCTGACTTCCTGTTGTGTTTAGGGCTATGCTCCGAGAGACTTTTTTGTAGGTATTAGGTCCGTACATATATGTACCGAATTTCGTACACGTACGTGGAACACAGCGGGAGGCGCACTCCGTTGAACTTTTATAGGTGGCGCTATCGAGCCATTTTGGCCCGCCCAATTCTGAAACCTATATCAGATGTAAATTTTCGCCAGTTCTGACGCGTGTGCAAAGTTTCGTGAGTTTTCGAGCATGTTTAGGCCCTCAAAAATGCGATTAAATTCGGAGAAGAATAATAATAATAATAATAAACAGAGCAATTCCAAGAGGGTCCTCACACCATCGGTGCTCGGGCCCTAATTAAAGCTGCAAGCAGCGATGAAAAGGGCCCTCGCACCCCTGCCACCGCCACCCGGCACCTTTAGGAAAGGCCTTAAGATTACACTCACCAAATTTGAAGAGGATCAGATCAAAACTGTAGGAGTTTGTTAAAGTACAACATCAGGAAATGGCAAAAACTGCCCAAAATCTGACAGGAAGTTCAAAATAACTGACTTCCTGTTGTGTTTAGGGCTATGCTCCAAGAGACTTTTTTGTAGGTATTGGGTCTTTACATGTGTGTACCAAATTTCATACCTGTACGTGAAACGTCGAGCCGGGGCAAAATGTAGGGGCAATAAGTAAGCCATTTTGCCCCACCCAATTTTTAAAACCACATCACACGTAAATTGTCACCACTTCTGAAGCGTGTGCAAAGTTTCATGATTTTTCGAGCACGTTTTGTATTTGCCACACTTCCTGCTACCAGCAGGTGGTGCTATTGCTATAATCATAATGAGCATTGGCATGTGTTCAGGACAGGACTCTTATCAAACATGTGAAGTTTGTGGCAGATTGAAAATTGTATGCCTGAGTTACTGCAGGCTGTCTGTGGTTGCCTAGCAACATCAGAACTGCAAGCAACATTAATATTGAACTTATCTGATCATGCATATATCACCAAAAGGCCGAAATTGGGTGAACTAGTGCAAAAAATGCCCGTGCAAAATCAGTTTTTGTGTGTGTTTTTAGTAATTGTTGGTTTGGTGTGTGCTCATTGTTACAATTACACAGCAAAAGTTCAGTGACATTTTTATTTGTGCATGGTAAAAAGCACACAGTGAACTCCGAGAAAACGCTATGCTTGAGCAAACAGTTTGTGAATAGGCAACTACAAATGATGCCCGTGAAAGAGACTGTGAACGCATTGAATAGGATATGTTTAGTTGGTGAATAGCATAGGCTACTATTACACAGTAGCGACAACGTTAAGCGCACCAGAATGAAATATAATATTCAGAAGTAAACACTAACAGCATAGCTGACTTACAGATTCAGTTTACATCCACAAATGAATAAGCACCTCGATTCAGGGAGCAGTGCAAAGTGCCCGTGCAAAATCAGTTTTTGTGAGCTGATCGCCGTCAAAAAAGTTCAGGAGATATTTCTTGCGATGGCAATATGATCAAAAATAACTTTATATTGATTCAATGGATTAATAGCATTTAAAAAAAAAAAAAAAAAGTCATGAATTTATTGCATTTTTGGGAAAAAATAATCCGTTTTTATAATAAATCTTAAAAAATTCAAATCCAGATTTTGATTTTCAATGTTGTTATAACCTAAAGATGCTATGTGAAAGTTTGAAACAGAAAATAGTGGTTTTCACACATTTAGTGGTTATCTCACATTCGAGAGATATGCGAATAACACACAGACAGACAGACGGACGTTTCTGTAATTTATAGATAGATGGATTTATCACGTTCGGGAACCAAACTATAATATTCAGAAGTAAACAGTGTAGCTGACTGAGTGTTTATGTCAGAATGTTTATTTTTAAACCACAGCCTTCTTGGGGCTTCTTTGACCGATACAACTCTCTAATGTCAGAATGTTTATTTTTAAACCACAACCTTCTAAAAATGATATATTTAACGATATCTTTTGCATTTCTCATCCAAACAATGTCAAACTTGGCACTGCACTTACTCGTGCCCGTGGCAAGACACCTGTCGAGTTTGAAATCAATCGGACTAACGGTTCGAGAGATATGCGAGGAACAGACACACACACACACAGACAGACAGACAGACAGACGTTCCTGTAATTTATAGATAGATGTTTGTCAGGCCGCCGAGGGCACACCCTTCGACGAAAACTCTAGATCTTCGCAATTTAACGTCACAAAGGCCTTAAGATTACACTCACCAAATTTGAAGAGTATCAGATCAAATCTGTAGGAGGAGTTCGTTAAAGTACAACATCAGGAAATTACGAAAAATGCCCAAAATCCAGGAGGAAGTTCAAAATAGCTCACTTCCTGTTGTGTTTAGGGCTATGCTCCAAGAGACTTTTCTGTAGGTATTGGGTCATTACATGTATGTACCAAATTTCATACCTGTACGTGAAACCAGGAGCCGGGGCAAAATGTGGGGGCAATAATTTACCGAATTTGCCCCCCCCAATTCTGAAAACCATATCACACGTAAATTTTCACCACTTCTGAAGCGTGTGCAAAGTTTCATGAGTTTTCGAGCATGTTTAGGCCCTCTAAAAAGCGATTCACTTTGGAGAAGAAGAATAATAATAAACGGAGCAAAAACAATAGGGTCCTCTCACCATCGGTGCTCGGGCCCTAATAATAAACAGAGCAATTCCAAGAGGGTCCTCACACCATCGGTGCTCGGGCCCTAATTAAAGCTGCAAGCAGCGATGAAAGGGCCCTCGCACCCGTGCCATCAACACTCGGTGGCTTTAGGAAGACAGAGCATGGTTGGGAAATGTACATTTAAGGAGGTATATATAGTAAGAGTATGTCAAAGTCAGTTACAAAATGTTTTGTATAATGGTGATAATAGCATGCTTCATGACTCAGCTAAGTGTTGCTAGCATGTTTAGTCTGTTTCTAGCATGCTTAGTACACAATAATTATGTGGTTAGTACTGCATTACTGTGTTAACCATGTCAGTTTCTGTTGCCAGTAGGTGGCGTTATGACTATAACTGAATATGAGCATGGATGTGTGTTCAGGACAGAACTCTTATCAAACTTGTGAAGTTTGGTGCAAATTGGACATTGCCTTCTTGAGTAACAACAAAGTCATGTTTCATTGAATTAGCATTCTTTAGCACTTAGCTAAGCATTACTAGCATGTTTTAATATGTTTCTAGCATGTTTAGAACTCAATGGCATTTTTAACATGTTGCTAGAACGGCATCAACGTGTTAAACATGTCACTTCCTGTTGCCAGTAGGTGGCGCTATTACTATAACTGAACATTCTCATGTAGATGTGTTCAGGCCATGACTCTTATCAAAAGTGTGAAGTTTGGGGCAGATTGGACATTCCATGCCTGAGTTACAGCAAATTCCTATTTAATTGCAATAATAGCATGCTTTAGCACTTAGCTAAGAGTTTGCTAGCATGTTTTAGCATGTTTCTAGTATGTTGTTAGCATGTTTAACACTTGCTGGCACTTTTTTATATGTTATTAGGAGTCCATAACAGTGTTAAACATGTCACTTCCTGTTGCCAGCAGGTGGCGCTATTACTGTAACTGAATATAAGCATGGTCATGTGTTCAGGACAGAACGCTTATCAAAAGTGTGAAGTTTGGGGCAGATTGGACATTCCATGCCTGAGTTACAGCAAATTCATATTTAATTGCAGTAATATCATTCTTTAGCACTTAGCTAAGTGTTTGCTAGTATGTTTTATTATGTCTCTAGTATGTTGGTAGGATGTTTAGCATCTACTGGCATTTTTTTATATGTTATTAGGAGTCAAGAACAGTGTTAAACGTCACTTCCTGTTGCCAGCAGGTGGCGCTATGACTATAACTAAATATGAGCATGGACATGTGTTCAAGAGATAACTCTTATCAAACATGTGAAGTTTGGGGTAGATTGTACATTGCCTTCTTGAGTAACAACAAAGTCCTGTTTCATTGAATTAGCATGCTTTAGCACTTAGCTAAGTATTGCTAGCATGTTTTAATATGTTTCTAGCATGTTTAGAACTCAATGGCATTTTTAACATGTTGCTAGAACGGCATCAACGTGTTAAACATGTCACTTCCTGTTGCCAGTAGGTGGCGCTATTACTATAACTGAATTTGAGCATAGACATGTGTTCAGGCCATGATTCTTATCAAACGTGTGAAGTTTAGGGCAGATTGGACATTCCATGCCTGAGTTACAGCAAATTCCTATTTAATTGCAGTAATAGCATGCTTTAGCACTTAACTAAGTGTTTGCTAGCATGTTTCTAGTATGTTGCTAACCTGTTTAGCACTTGCTGGCTCTTTTTTATATGTTATTAGGAGACCACAACAGTGTTAAACATGTCACTTCCTGTTGACAGCAGGTGGCGCTATTACTATAACTGAATATTCTCATGTAGATGTGTTCAGGCCATGACTCTTATCAAACGTGTGAAATTTGGGGCAGATTGGACATTCCATGCCTGTGTTACAGCAAATTCCTATTTAATTGCAGCATTTGCATGCTTTAGCACTTAGCTAAGTGTTTGCTAGCATGTTTTAGCATGTTTCTAGTATGTTGTTAGCATGTTTAGCACTTGCTGGCACTTTTTTATATGTTTTTATATGTCCACAACAGTGTTTAACATGTCACTTCCTGTTGCCAGCAGGTGGCACTATGACTGTAACTGAATATGAGCATGGTCATGTGTTCAGGATAGAACGTTTATTAAAAGTGTGAAGTTTGGCGCAGATTGGACATTGCCTTCTTGAGTAACAACAACATCCTGTTTCATTGAATTAGCATGCTTTAGCACTTAGCTAAGTATTGCTAGCATGTTTTAACATGTTTCTAGCATGTTTAGAAGTCAATGGCATTTTTAACATGTTGCTAGAATGGCATCAACGTGTTAAACATGACACTTCCTGTTACCAGTAGGTGGCGCTATTACTATAACTGAATATTCTCATGTAGATGTGTTCAGTACAGAACGCTTATCAAAAGTGTGAAGTTTGGGGCAGATTGGACATTCCATGCCTGAGTTACAGCAAATTCCTATTTAATTGCAATAATAGCATGCTTTAGCACTTAGCTAAGAGTTTGCTAGCATGTTTTAGCATGCTTCTAGTATGTTGTTAGCATGTTTAGCACTTGCTGGCACTTTTTTATATGTTATTAGGAGTCCATAACAGTGTTAAACATGTCACTTCCTGTTGCCAGCAGGTGGCGCTATGACTATAACTGAATATGAGCATGGTCATGTGTTCAGGACAGAACTCTTATCAAACGTGTGAAGTTTGGGGCAGATTGGACATTCCATGCCTGAGTTACAACAACTTCCTGTTTCATGGCGAAACATCGAAATTTATCAGGCCGCCGAGGACCCGCCCTTTGACGAAAACTCAAGATCTTCGCAATTTAACGTCGCAAAGGCCTTAAGATTACACTCACCAAATTTGAAGATGATCAGATTAAAACTGTAGGAGGAGTTCGTTAAAGTACGAGGCCTGAAAATGGCAAAAACTGCACAAAAATCTGAGAGGAAGTTCAAAATGGCTGACTTCCTGTTGTGTTTAGGGCTATGCTCCAAGAGACTTTTTTGTAGGTATTAGGTCATTACATGTATGTACCGAATTTCGTGCACGTACGTGGAACGTTGCGGGAGGCGCACTCCGTTGAAATTTTATAGGTGGCGCTATCGAGCCATTTTGCCCCGTCCAATTCTGAAACCTATATCAGATGTAAATTTTCGCCAGTTCTGATGCGTGTGCAAAGTTTTGTGAGTTTTCGAGCATGTTTAGGCCCTCAAAAATGCAATTAAATGCGGAGAAGAATAATAATAATAATTAAAGCTGCAAGCAGCGATGAAAGGGCCCTCGCACCCGTGCCATCAACACTCGGTGGCTTTAGGAAGGCAGAGCATGGTTGGGAAATGTACATTTAAGGAGGTATATATAGTAAGAGTATGTCAAAGTCAGTTACAAAATGTTTTGTATAATGGTGATAATAGCATGCTTCATGACTCAGCTAAGTGTTGCTAGCATGTTCAGTCTGTTTCTAGCATGCTTAGTACACAATAATTATGTGGTTAGTACTGCATTACTGTGTTAACCATGTCAGTTTCTGTTGCCAGTAGGTGGCGTTATGACTATAACTGAATATGAGCATGGATGTGTGTTCAGGACAGAACTCTTATCAAACATGTGAAGTTTGGTGCAAATTGGACATTGCCTTCTTGAGTAACAACAAAGTCATGTTTCATTGAATTAGCATTCTTTAGAACTTAGCTAAGCATTGTTAGCATGTTTTAACATGTTGCTAGAACGGCATCAACGTGTTAAACATGTCACTTCCTGTTGCCAGTTGGTGGCGCTATTACTATAACTGAACATTCTCATGTAGATGTGTTCAGGCCATGACTCTTATCAAAAGTGTGAAGTTTGGGGCAGATTGGACATTCCATGCCTGAGTTACAGCAAATTCCTATTTAATTGCAATAATAGCATGCTTTAGCACTTGGCTAAGAGTTTGCTAGCATGTTTTAGCATGTTTCTAGTATGTTGTTAGCATGTTTAACACTTGCTGGCACTTTTTTATATGTTATTAGGAGTCCACAACAGTGTTAAACATGTCACTTCCTGTTGCCAGCAGGTGGCGCTATGACTGTAACTGAATATAAGCATGGTCATGTGTTCAGGACAGAACGCTTATCAAAAGTGTGAAGTTTGGGGCAGATTGGACATTCCATGCCTGAGTTACAGCAAATTCATATTTAATTGCAGTAATATCATTCTTTAGCACTTAGCTAAGTGTTTGCTATTATGTTTTAGCATGTCTCTAGTATGTTGGTAGGATGTTTAGCACCTACTGGCATTTTTTTATATGTTATTAGGAGTCAAGAACAGTGTTAAACGTCACTTCCTGTTGCCAGCAGGTGGCGCTATGACTATAACTAAATATGAGCATGGACATGTGTTCAAGAGATAACTCTTATCAAACGTGTGACGTTTGGGGTAGATTGTACATTGCCTTCTTGAGTAACAACAAAGTCCTGTTTCATTGAATTAGCATGCTTTAGCACTTAGCTAAGTATTGCTAGCATGTTTTAATATGTTTCTAGCATGTTTAGAACTCAATGGCATTTTTAACATGTTGCTAGAACGGCATCAACGTGTTAAACATGTCACTTCCTGTTGCCAGTAGGTGGCGCTATTACTATAACTGAATTTGAGCATAGGCATGCGTTCAGGCCATGATTCTTATCAAACATGTGAAGTTTGGGGCAGATTGGACGTTCCATGCCTGAGTTACAGCAAATTCCTATTTAATTTCAGTAATAGCATGCTTTAGCACTTAGCTAAGTGTTTGCTAGCATGTTTCTAGTATGTTGCTAACCTGTTTAGCACTTGCTGGCTCTTTTATATATGTTATTAGGAGACCACAACAGTGTTAAACATGTCACTTCCTGTTGACAGCAGGTGGCGCTATTACTATAACTGAATATTCTCATGTAGATGTGTTCAGGCCATGACTCTTATCAAACGTGTGAAGTTTGGGGCAGATTGGACATTCCATGCCTGTGTTACAGCAAATTCCTATTTAATTGCAGCAATAGCATGCTTTAGCACTTAGCTAAGTGTTTGCTAGCATGTTTTAGCATGTTTCTAGTATGTTGTTAGCATGTTTAGCACTTGCTGGCACTTTTTTTATATGTTTTTATATGTCCACAACAGTGTTTAACATGTCACTTCCTGTTGCCAGCAGGTGGCACTATGACTGTAACTGAATATGAGCATGGTCATGTGTTCAGGACAGAACGTTTATTAAAAGTGTGAAGTTTGGCGCATATTGGACATTGCCTTCTTGAGTAACAACAACATCCTGTTTCATTGAATTAGCATGCTTTAGCACTTAGCTAAGTATTGCTAGCATGTTTTAACATGTTTCTAGCATGTTTAGACCTCAATGGCATTTTTAACATGTTGCTAGAATGGCATCAACGTGTTAAACATGACACTTCCTGTTGCCAGTAGGTGGCGCTATTACTATAACTGAATATTATCATGTAGATGTGTTCAGGACAGAACGCTTATCAAAAGTGTGAAGTTTGGGGCAGATTGGACATTCCATGCCTGAGTTACAGCAAATTCCTATTTAATTGCAATAATAGCATGCTTTAGCACTTAGCTAAGAGTTTGCTAGCATGTTTTAGCATGCTTCTAGTATGTTGTTAGCATGTTTCGCACTTGCTGGCACTTTTTTATATGTTATTAGGAGTCCATAACAGTGTTAAACATGTCACTTCCTGTTGCCAGCAGGTGGCGCTATGACTATAACTGAATATGAGCATGGCCATGTGTTCAGGACAGAACTCTTATCAAACGTGTGAAGTTTGGGGGAGATTGGACATTCCATGCCTGAGTTACAGCAACTTCCTGTTTCATGGCGAAACATCGAAATTTGTAAGGCCGCCGAGGACCCGCCCTTCGACGAAAACTCAAGATCTTCGCAATTTAACGTTGCAAAGGCCTTAAGATTACACTCACCAAATTTGAAGATGATCAGATTAAAACTGTAGGAGGAGTTCGTTAAAGTACGAGGCCTGAAAATGGCAAAAACTGCACAAAAATCTGAGAGGAAGTTCAAAATGGCTGACTTCCTGTTGTGTTTAGGGCTATGCTCCAAGAGACTTTTTTGTAGGTATTAGGTCATTACACGTATGTACCGAATTTCGTGCACGTACGTGGAACGTTGCAGGAGGCGCACTCCGTTGAACTTTTATAGGTGGCGCTATCGAGCCATTTTGCCCCGTCCAATTCTGAAACCTATATCAGATGTAAATTTTCGCCAGTTCTGACGCGTGTGCAAAGTTTCGTGAGTTTTCGCGCATGTTTAGGCCCTCAAAAATGCAATTCAATGCGGAGAAGAATAATAATAATAATTAAAGCTGCAAGCAGCGATGAAAGGGCCCTCGCACCCGTGCCATCAACACTCGGTGGCTTTAGGAAGGCAGAGCATGGTTGGGAAATGTACATTTAAGGAGGTATATATAGTAAGAGTATGTCAAAGTCAGTTACAAAATGTTTTGTATAATGGTGATAATAGCATGCTTCATGACTCAGCTAAGTGTTGCTAGCATGTTCAGTCTGTTTCTAGCATGCTTAGTACACAATAATTATGTGGTTAGTACTGCATTACTGTGTTAACCATGTCAGTTTCTGTTGCCAGTAGGTGGCGTTATGACTATAACTGAATATGAGCATGGATGTGTGTTCAGGACAGAACTCTTATCAAACATGTGAAGTTTGGTGCAAATTGGACATTGCCTTCTTGAGTAACAACAAAGTCATGTTTCATTGAATTAGCATTCTTTAGAACTTAGCTAAGCATTGTTAGCATGTTTTAACATGTTGCTAGAACGGCATCAACGTGTTAAACATGTCACTTCCTGTTGCCAGTTGGTGGCGCTATTACTATAACTGAACATTCTCATGTAGATGTGTTCAGGCCATGACTCTTATCAAAAGTGTGAAGTTTGGGGCAGATTGGACATTCCATGCCTGAGTTACAGCAAATTCCTATTTAATTGCAATAATAGCATGCTTTAGCACTTGGCTAAGAGTTTGCTAGCATGTTTTAGCATGTTTCTAGTATGTTGTTAGCATGTTTAACACTTGCTGGCACTTTTTTATATGTTATTAGGAGTCCACAACAGTGTTAAACATGTCACTTCCTGTTGCCAGCAGGTGGCGCTATGACTGTAACTGAATATAAGCATGGTCATGTGTTCAGGACAGAACGCTTATCAAAAGTGTGAAGTTTGGGGCAGATTGGACATTCCATGCCTGAGTTACAGCAAATTCATATTTAATTGCAGTAATATCATTCTTTAGCACTTAGCTAAGTGTTTGCTATTATGTTTTAGCATGTCTCTAGTATGTTGGTAGGATGTTTAGCACCTACTGGCATTTTTTTATATGTTATTAGGAGTCAAGAACAGTGTTAAACGTCACTTCCTGTTGCCAGCAGGTGGCGCTATGACTATAACTAAATATGAGCATGGACATGTGTTCAAGAGATAACTCTTATCAAACGTGTGACGTTTGGGGTAGATTGTACATTGCCTTCTTGAGTAACAACAAAGTCCTGTTTCATTGAATTAGCATGCTTTAGCACTTAGCTAAGTATTGCTAGCATGTTTTAATATGTTTCTAGCATGTTTAGAACTCAATGGCATTTTTAACATGTTGCTAGAACGGCATCAACGTGTTAAACATGTCACTTCCTGTTGCCAGTAGGTGGCGCTATTACTATAACTGAATTTGAGCATAGGCATGCGTTCAGGCCATGATTCTTATCAAACATGTGAAGTTTGGGGCAGATTGGACGTTCCATGCCTGAGTTACAGCAAATTCCTATTTAATTGCAGTAATAGCATGCTTTATCACTTAGCTAAGTGTTTGCTAGCATGTTTCTAGTATGTTGCTAACCTGTTTAGCACTTGCTGGCTCTTTTATATATGTTATTAGGAGACCACAACAGTGTTAAACATGTCACTTCCTGTTGACAGCAGGTGGCGCTATTACTATAACTGAATATTCTCATGTAGATGTGTTCAGGCCATGACTCTTATCAAACGTGTGAAGTTTGGGGCAGATTGGACATTCCATGCCTGTGTTACAGCAAATTCCTATTTAATTGCAGCAATAGCATGCTTTAGCACTTAGCTAAGTGTTTGCTAGCATGTTTTAGCATGTTTCTAGTATGTTGTTAGCATGTTTAGCACTTGCTGGCACTTTTTTTATATGTTTTTATATGTCCACAACAGTGTTTAACATGTCACTTCCTGTTGCCAGCAGGTGGCACTATGACTGTAACTGAATATGAGCATGGTCATGTGTTCAGGACAGAACGTTTATTAAAAGTGTGAAGTTTGGCGCATATTGGACATTGCCTTCTTGAGTAACAACAACATCCTGTTTCATTGAATTAGCATGCTTTAGCACTTAGCTAAGTATTGCTAGCATGTTTTAACATGTTTCTAGCATGTTTAGACCTCAATGGCATTTTTAACATGTTGCTAGAATGGCATCAACGTGTTAAACATGACACTTCCTGTTGCCAGTAGGTGGCGCTATTACTATAACTGAATATTATCATGTAGATGTGTTCAGGACAGAACGCTTATCAAAAGTGTGAAGTTTGGGCAGATTGGACATTCCATGCCTGAGTTACAGCAAATTCCTATTTAATTGCAATAATAGCATGCTTTAGCACTTAGCTAAGAGTTTGCTAGCATGTTTTAGCATGCTTCTAGTATGTTGTTAGCATGTTTCGCACTTGCTGGCACTTTTTTATATGTTATTAGGAGTCCATAACAGTGTTAAACATGTCACTTCCTGTTGCCAGCAGGTGGCGCTATGACTATAACTGAATATGAGCATGGCCATGTGTTCAGGACAGAACTCTTATCAAACGTGTGAAGTTTGGGGGAGATTGGACATTCCATGCCTGAGTTACAGCAACTTCCTGTTTCATGGCGAAACATCGAAATTTGTAAGGCCGCCGAGGACCCGCCCTTCGACGAAAACTCAAGATCTTCGCAATTTAACGTCGCAAAGGCCTTAAGATTACACTCACCAAATTTGAAGATGATCAGATTAAAACTGTAGGAGGAGTTCGTTAAAGTACGAGGCCTGAAAATGGCAAAAACTGCACAAAAATCTGAGAGGAAGTTCAAAATGGCTGACTTCCTGTTGTGTTTAGGGCTATGCTCCAAGAGACTTTTTTGTAGGTATTAGGTCATTACACGTATGTACCGAATTTCGTGCACGTACGTGGAACGTTGCAGGAGGCGCACTCCGTTGAACTTTTATAGGTGGCGCTATCGAGCCATTTTGCCCCGTCCAATTCTGAAACCTATATCAGATGTAAATTTTCGCCAGTTCTGACGCGTGTGCAAAGTTTCGTGAGTTTTCGCGCATGTTTAGGCCCTCAAAAATGCAATTCAATGCGGAGAAGAATAATAATAATAATAATAAACAGAGCAATTCCAAGAGGGTCCTCACACCATCGGTGCTCGGGCCCTAATTAAAGCTGCAAGCAGCGATGAAAAGGGCCCTCGCACCCCTGCCACCGCCACCCGGCACCTTTAGGAAAGGCCTTAAGATTACACTCACCAAATTTGAAGAGGATCAGATCAAAACTGTAGGAGGAGTTTGTTAAAGTACAACATCAGGAAATGGCAAAAACTGCCCAAAATCTGACAGGAAGTTCAAAATAACTGACTTCCTGTTGTGTTTAGGGCTATGCTCCAAGAGACTTTTTTGTAGGTATTGGGTCTTTACATGTGTGTACCAAATTTCATACCTGTACGTGAAACGTCGAGCCGGGGCAAAATGTAGGGGCAATAAGTAAGCCATTTTGCCCCACCCAATTTTTAAAACCACATCACACGTAAATTGTCACCACTTCTGAAGCGTGTGCAAAGTTTCATGATTTTTCGAGCACGTTTTGTATTTGCCACACTTCCTGCTACCAGCAGGTGGTGCTATTGCTATAATCATAATGAGCATTGGCATGTGTTCAGGACAGGAGTCTTATCAAACATGTGAAGTTTGTGGCAGATTGAAAATTGTATGCCTGAGTTACTGCAGGCTGTCTGTGGTTGCCTAGCAACATCAGAACTGCAAGCAACATTAATATTGAACTTATCTGATCATGCATATATCACCAAAAGGCCGAAATTGGGTGAACTAGTGCAAAAAATGCCCGTGCAAAATCAGTTTTTGTGTGTGTTTTCAGTAATTGTTGGTTTGGTGTGTGCTCATTGTTACAATTACACAGCAAAAGTTCAGTGACATTTTTATTTGTGCATGGTAAAAAGCACACAGTGAACTCCGAGAAAACGCTATGCTTGAGCAAACAGTTTGTGAATAGGCAACTACAAATGATGCCCGTGAAAGAGACTGTGAACGCATTGAATAGGATATGTTTAGTTGGTGAATAGCATAGGCTATTATTACACAGTAGCGACAACGTTAAGCGCACCAGAATGAAATATAATATTCAGAAGTAAACACTAACAGCATAGCTGACATACAGATTCAGTTTACATCCACAAATGAATAAGCACCTCGATTCAGGGAGCAGTGCAAAGTGCCCGTGCAAAATCAGTTTTTGTGAGCTGATCGCCGTCAAAAAAGTTCAGGAGATATTTCTTGCGATGGCAATATGATCAAAAATAACTTTATATTGATTCAATGGATTAATAGCATTTTGAAAAAAAAAAAAAAAGTCATGAATTTATTGCATTTTTGGGAAAAAATAATCCGTTTTTATAATAAATCTTAAAAAATTCAAATCCAGATTTTGATTTTCAATGTTGTTATAACCTAAAGATTCTATGTGAAAGTTTGAAACAGAAAATAGTGGTTTTCACACATTTAGTGGTTATCTCACATTCGAGAGATATGCGAATAACACACAGACAGACAGACGGACGTTTCTGTAATTTATAGATAGATGGATTTATCACGTTCGGGAACCAAACTATAATATTCAGAAGTAAACAGTGTAGCTGACTGAGTGTTTATGTCAGAATGTTTATTTTTAAACCACAGCCTTCTTGGGGCTTCTTTGACCGATACAACTCTCTAATGTCAGAATGTTTATTTTTAAACCACAACCTTCTAAAAATGATATATTTAACGATATCTTTTGCATTTCTCATCCAAACAATGTCAAACTTGGCACTGCACTTACTCGTGCCCGTGGCGAGACACCTGTCGAGTTTGAAATCAATCGGACTAACGGTTCGAGAGATATGCGAGGAACAGACACACACACACACAGACAGACAGACAGACAGACGTTCCTGTAATTTATAGATAGATGTTTGTCAGGCCGCCGAGGGCACACCCTTCGACGAAAACTCTAGATCTTCGCAATTTAACGTCACAAAGGCCTTAAGATTACACTCACCAAATTTGAAGAGTATCGGATCAAATCTGTAGGAGGAGTTCGTTAAAGTACAACATCAGGAAATTACGAAAAATGCCCAAAATCCAGGAGGAAGTTCAAAATAGCTCACTTCCTGTTGTGTTTAGGGCTATGCTCCAAGAGACTTTTCTGTAGGTATTGGGTCATTACATGTATGTACCAAATTTCATACCTGTACGTGAAACCAGGAGCCGGGGCAAAATGTGGGGGCAATAATTTACCGAATTTGCCCCCCCCAATTCTGAAAACCATATCACACGTAAATTTTCACCACTTCTGAAGCGTGTGCAAAGTTTCATGAGTTTTCGAGCATGTTTAGGCCCTCTAAAAAGCGATTCACTTTGGAGAAGAAGAATAATAATAAACGGAGCAAAAACAATAGGGTCCTCTCACCATCGGTGCTCGGGCCCTAATTAAAGCTGCAAGCAGCGATGAAAAGGGCCCTCGCACCCCTGCCACCGCCACCCGGCACCTTTAGGAAAGGCCTTAAGATTACACTCACCAAATTTGAAGAGGATCAGATCAAAACTGTAGGAGTTTGTTAAAGTACAACATCAGGAAATGGCAAAAACTGCCCAAAATCTGACAGGAAGTTCAAAATAACTGACTTCCTGTTGTGTTTAGGGCTATGCTCCAAGAGACTTTTTTGTAGGTATTGGGTCTTTACATGTGTGTACCAAATTTCATACCTGTACGTGAAACGTCGAGCCGGGGCAAAATGTAGGGGCAATAAGTAAGCCATTTTGCCCCACCCAATTTTTAAAACCACATCACACGTAAATTGTCACCACTTCTGAAGCGTGTGCAAAGTTTCATGATTTTTCGAGCACGTTTTGTATTTGCCACACTTCCTGCTACCAGCAGGTGGTGCTATTGCTATAATCATAATGAGCATTGGCATGTGTTCAGGACAGGAGTCTTATCAAACATGTGAAGTTTGTGGCAGATTGAAAATTGTATGCCTGAGTTACTGCAGGCTGTCTGTGGTTGCCTAGCAACATCAGAACTGCAAGCAACATTAATATTGAACTTATCTGATCATGCATATATCACCAAAAGGCCGAAATTGGGTGAACTAGTGCAAAAAATGCCCGTGCAAAATCAGTTTTTGTGTGTGTTTTTAGTAATTGTTGGTTTGGTGTGTGCTCATTGTTACAATTACACAGCAAAAGTTCAGTGACATTTTTATTTGTGCATGGTAAAAAGCACACAGTGAACTCCGAGAAAACGCTATGCTTGAGCAAACAGTTTGTGAATAGGCAACTACAAATGATGCCCGTGAAAGAGACTGTGAACGCATTGAATAGGATATGTTTAGTTGGTGAATAGCATAGGCTATTATTACACAGTAGCGACAACGTTAAGCGCACCAGAATGAAATATAATATTCAGAAGTAAACACTAACAGCATAGCTGACATACAGATTCAGTTTACATCCACAAATGAATAAGCACCTCGATTCAGGGAGCAGTGCAAAGTGCCCGTGCAAAATCAGTTTTTGTGAGCTGATCGCCGTCAAAAAAGTTCAGGAGATATTTCTTGCGATGGCAATATGATCAAAAATAACTTTATATTGATTCAATGGATTAATAGCATTTTGAAAAAAAAAAAAAAAGTCATGAATTTATTGCATTTTTGGGAAAAAATAATCCGTTTTTATAATAAATCTTAAAAAATTCAAATCCAGATTTTGATTTTCAATGTTGTTATAACCTAAAGATTCTATGTGAAAGTTTGAAACAGAAAATAGTGGTTTTCACACATTTAGTGGTTATCTCACATTCGAGAGATATGCGAATAACACACAGACAGACAGACGGACGTTTCTGTAATTTATAGATAGATGGATTTATCACGTTCGGGAACCAAACTATAATATTCAGAAGTAAACAGTGTAGCTGACTGAGTGTTTATGTCAGAATGTTTATTTTTAAACCACAGCCTTCTTGGGGCTTCTTTGACCGATACAACTCTCTAATGTCAGAATGTTTATTTTTAAACCACAACCTTCTAAAAATGATATATTTAACGATATCTTTTGCATTTCTCATCCAAACAATGTCAAACTTGGCACTGCACTTACTCGTGCCCGTGGCGAGACACCTGTCGAGTTTGAAATCAATCGGACTAACGGTTCGAGAGATATGCGAGGAACAGACACACACACACACAGACAGACAGACAGACAGACGTTCCTGTAATTTATAGATAGATGTTTGTCAGGCCGCCGAGGGCACACCCTTCGACGAAAACTCTAGATCTTCGCAATTTAACGTCACAAAGGCCTTAAGATTACACTCACCAAATTTGAAGAGTATCAGATCAAATCTGTAGGAGGAGTTCGTTAAAGTACAACATCAGGAAATTACGAAAAATGCCCAAAATCCAGGAGGAAGTTCAAAATAGCTCACTTCCTGTTGTGTTTAGGGCTATGCTCCAAGAGACTTTTCTGTAGGTATTGGGTCATTACATGTATGTACCAAATTTCATACCTGTACGTGAAACCAGGAGCCGGGGCAAAATGTGGGGGCAATAATTTACCGAATTTGCCCCCCCCAATTCTGAAAACCATATCACACGTAAATTTTCACCACTTCTGAAGCGTGTGCAAAGTTTCATGAGTTTTCGAGCATGTTTAGGCCCTCTAAAAAGCGATTCACTTTGGAGAAGAAGAATAATAATAAACGGAGCAAAAACAATAGGGTCCTCTCACCATCGGTGCTCGGGCCCTAATTAAAGCTGCAAGCAGCGATGAAAAGGGCCCTCGCACCCCTGCCACCGCCACCCGGCACCTTTAGGAAAGGCCTTAAGATTACACTCACCAAATTTGAAGAGGATCAGATCAAAACTGTAGGAGTTTGTTAAAGTACAACATCAGGAAATGGCAAAAACTGCCCAAAATCTGACAGGAAGTTCAAAATAACTGACTTCCTGTTGTGTTTAGGGCTATGCTCCAAGAGACTTTTTTGTAGGTATTGGGTCTTTACATGTGTGTACCAAATTTCATACCTGTACGTGAAACGTCGAGCCGGGGCAAAATGTAGGGGCAATAAGTAAGCCATTTTGCCCCACCCAATTTTTAAAACCACATCACACGTAAATTGTCACCACTTCTGAAGCGTGTGCAAAGTTTCATGATTTTTCGAGCACGTTTTGTATTTGCCACACTTCCTGCTACCAGCAGGTGGTGCTATTGCTATAATCATAATGAGCATTGGCATGTGTTCAGGACAGGACTCTTATCAAACATGTGAAGTTTGTGGCAGATTGAAAATTGTATGCCTGAGTTACTGCAGGCTGTCTGTGGTTGCCTAGCAACATCAGAACTGCAAGCAACATTAATATTGAACTTATCTGATCATGCATATATCACCAAAAGGCCGAAATTGGGTGAACTAGTGCAAAAAATGCCCGTGCAAAATCAGTTTTTGTGTGTGTTTTTAGTAATTGTTGGTTTGGTGTGTGCTCATTGTTACAATTACACAGCAAAAGTTCAGTGACATTTTTATTTGTGCATGGTAAAAAGCACACAGTGAACTCCGAGAAAACGCTATGCTTGAGCAAACAGTTTGTGAATAGGCAACTACAAATGATGCCCGTGAAAGAGACTGTGAACGCATTGAATAGGATATGTTTAGTTGGTGAATAGCATAGGCTACTATTACACAGTAGCGACAACGTTAAGCGCACCAGAATGAAATATAATATTCAGAAGTAAACACTAACAGCATAGCTGACTTACAGATTCAGTTTACATCCACAAATGAATAAGCACCTCGATTCAGGGAGCAGTGCAAAGTGCCCGTGCAAAATCAGTTTTTGTGAGCTGATCGCCGTCAAAAAAGTTCAGGAGATATTTCTTGCGATGGCAATATGATCAAAAATAACTTTATATTGATTCAATGGATTAATAGCATTTAAAAAAAAAAAAAAAAGTCATGAATTTATTGCATTTTTGGGAAAAAATAATCCGTTTTTATAATAAATCTTAAAAAATTCAAATCCAGATTTTGATTTTCAATGTTGTTATAACCTAAAGATGCTATGTGAAAGTTTGAAACAGAAAATAGTGGTTTTCACACATTTAGTGGTTATCTCACATTCGAGAGATATGCGAATAACACACAGACAGACAGACGGACGTTTCTGTAATTTATAGATAGATGGATTTATCACGTTCGGGAACCAAACTATAATATTCAGAAGTAAACAGTGTAGCTGACTGAGTGTTTATGTCAGAATGTTTATTTTTAAACCACAGCCTTCTTGGGGCTTCTTTGACCGATACAACTCTCTAATGTCAGAATGTTTATTTTTAAACCACAACCTTCTAAAAATGATATATTTAACGATATCTTTTGCATTTCTCATCCAAACAATGTCAAACTTGGCACTGCACTTACTCGTGCCCGTGGCAAGACACCTGTCGAGTTTGAAATCAATCGGACTAACGGTTCGAGAGATATGCGAGGAACAGACACACACACACACAGACAGACAGACAGACAGACGTTCCTGTAATTTATAGATAGATGTTTGTCAGGCCGCCGAGGGCACACCCTTCGACGAAAACTCTAGATCTTCGCAATTTAACGTCACAAAGGCCTTAAGATTACACTCACCAAATTTGAAGAGTATCAGATCAAATCTGTAGGAGGAGTTCGTTAAAGTACAACATCAGGAAATTACGAAAAATGCCCAAAATCCAGGAGGAAGTTCAAAATAGCTCACTTCCTGTTGTGTTTAGGGCTATGCTCCAAGAGACTTTTCTGTAGGTATTGGGTCATTACATGTATGTACCAAATTTCATACCTGTACGTGAAACCAGGAGCCGGGGCAAAATGTGGGGGCAATAATTTACCGAATTTGCCCCCCCCAATTCTGAAAACCATATCACACGTAAATTTTCACCACTTCTGAAGCGTGTGCAAAGTTTCATGAGTTTTCGAGCATGTTTAGGCCCTCTAAAAAGCGATTCACTTTGGAGAAGAAGAATAATAATAAACGGAGCAAAAACAATAGGGTCCTCTCACCATCGGTGCTCGGGCCCTAATAAACAGAGCAATTCCAAGAGGGTCCTCACACCATCGGTGCTCGGGCCCTAATTAAAGCTGCAAGCAGCGATGAAAGGGCCCTCGCACCCGTGCCATCAACACTCGGTGGTTTTAGGAAGACAGAGCATGGTTGGGAAATGTACATTTAAGGAGGTATATATAGTAAGAGTATGTCAAAGTCAGTTACAAAATGTTTTGTATAATGGTGATAATAGCATGCTTCATGACTCAGCTAAGTGTTGCTAGCATGTTTAGTCTGTTTCTAGCATGCTCAGTACACAATAATTATGTGGTTAGTACTGCATTACTGTGTTAACCATGTCAGTTTCTGTTGCCAGTAGGTGGCGTTATGACTATAACTGAATATGAGCATGGATGTGTGTTCAGGACAGAACTCTTATCAAACGTGTGAAGTTTGGTGCAAATTGGACATTGCCTTCTTGAGTAACAACAAAGTCATGTTTCATTGAATTAGCATTCTTTAGCACTTAGCTAAGCATTGTTAGCATGTTTTAACATGTTTCTAGCATGTTTAGAACTCAATGGCATTTTTAACATGTTGCTAGAACGGCATCAACGTGTTAAACATGTCACTTCCTGTTGCCAGTAGGTGGCGCTATTACTAGAACTGAACATTCTCATGCAGATGTGTTCAGGCCATGACTCTTATCAAAAGTGTGAAGTTTGGGGCAGATTGGACATTCCATGCCTGAGTTACAGCAAATTCCTATTTAATTGCAATAATAGCATGCTTTAGCACTTAGCTAAGAGTTTGCTAGCATGTTTTAGCATGTTTCTAGTATGTTGTTAGCATGTTTAACACTTGCTGGCACTTTTTTATATGTTATTAGGAGTCCATAACAGTGTTAACATGTCACTTCCTGTTGCCAGCAGGTGGCGCTATGACTGTAACTGAATATAAGCATGGTCATGTGTTCAGGACAGAACGCTTATCAAAAGTGTGAAGTTTGACGCAGATTGGACATTCCATGCCTGAGTTACAGCAAATTCATATTTAATTGCAGTAATATCATTCTTTAGCACTTAGCTAAGTGTTTGCTAGTATGTTTTAACATGTCTCTAGTATGTTGGTAGGATGTTTAGCACCTACTGGCATTTTTTTATATGTTATTAGGAGTCAAGAACAGTGTTAAACGTCACTTCCTGTTGCCAGCAGGTGGCGCTATGACTATAACTAAATATGAGCATGGACATGTGTTCAAGAGATAACTCTTATCAAACGTGTGAAGTTTGGGGTAGATTGTACATTGCCTTCTTGAGTAACAACAAAGTCCTGTTTCATTGAATTAGCATGCTTTAACACTTAGCTAAGTATTGCTAGCATGTTTTAATATGTTTCTAGCATGTTTAGAACTCAATGGCATTTTTAACATGTTGCTAGAACGGCATCAACGTGTTAAACATGTCACTTCCTGTTGCCAGTAGGTGGCGCTATTACTATAACTGAATTTGAGCATAGACGTGTGTTCAGGCCATGATTCTTATCAAACGTGTGAAGTTTGGGGCAGATTGGACATTCCATGCCTGAGTTACAGCAAATTCATATTTAATTGCAGTAATAGCATGCTTTAGCACTTAGCTGAGTGTTTGCTAGCATGTTTCTAGTATGTTGCTAACCTGTTTAGCACTTGCTGGCTCTTTTTTATATGTTATTAGGAGACCACAACAGTGTTAAACATGTCACTTCCTGTTGACAGCAGGTGGCGCTATTACTATAACTGAATATTCTCATGTAGATGTGTTCAGGCCATGACTCTTATCAAACGTGTGAAGTTTGGGGCAGATTGGACATTCCATGCCTGTGTTACAGCAAATTCCTATTTAATTGCAGCAATAGCATGCTTTAGCACTTAGCTAAGTGTTTGCTAGCATGTTTTAGCATGGTTCTAGTATGTTGTTAGCATGTTTAACACTTGATGGCACTTTTTTTATATGTTTTTATATGTCCACAACAGTGTTTAACATGTCACTTCCTGTTGCCAGCAGGTGGCACTATGACTGTAACTGAATATGAGCATGGTCATGTGTTCAGGACAGAACGTTTATTAAAAGTGTGAAGTTTGGTGCAGAATGGACATTGCCTTCTTGCGTAACAACAACATCCTGTTTCATTGAATTAGCATGCTTTAGCACTTAGCTAAGTATTGCTAGCATGTTTTAACATGTTTCTAGCATGTTTAGAAGTCAATGGCATTTTTAACATGTTGCTAGAATGGCATCAACGTGTTAAACATGACACTTCCTGTTACCAGTAGGTGGCGCTATTTCTATAACTGAATATTCTCATGTAGATGTGTTCAGGACAGAACGCTTATCAAAAGTGTGAAGTTTGGGGCAGATTGGACATTCCATGCCTGAGTTACAGCAAATTCCTATTTAATTGCAATAATAGCATGCTTTAGCATTTAGCTAAGAGTTTGCTAGCATGTTTTAGCATGCTTCTAGTATGTTGTTAGCATGTTTAGCACTTGCTGGCACTTTTTTATATGTTATTAGGAGTCCATAACAGTGTTAAACATGTCACTTCCTGTTGCCAGCAGGTGGCGCTATGACTATAACTGAATATGAGCATGGTCATGTGTTCAGGACAGAACTCTTATCAAACGTGTGAAGTTTGGGGCAGATTGGACATTCCATGCCTGAGTTACAGCAACTTCCTGTTTCATGGCGAAACATCGAAATTTGTCAGGCCGCCGAGGACCCGCCCTTCGACGAAAACTCAAGATCTTCGCAATTTAACGTCGCAAAGGCCTTAAGATTACACTCACCAAATTTGAAGATGATCAGATTAAAACTGTAGGAGGAGTTCGTTAAAGTACGAGGCCTGAAAATGGCAAAAACTGCACAAAAATCTGAGAGGAAGTTCAAAATGGCTGACTTCCTGTTGTGTTTAGGGCTATGCTCCAAGAGACTTTTTTGTAGGTATTAGGTCATTACATGTATGTACCGAATTTCGTGCACGTACGTGGAACGTTGCGGGAGGCGCACTCCGTTGAACTTTTATAGGTGGCGCTATCGAGCCATTTTGCCCCGTCCAATTCTGAAACCTATATCAGATGTAAATTTTCGCCAGTTCTGACGCGTGTGCAAAGTTTTGTGAGTTTTCGAGCATGTTTAGGCCCTCAAAAATGCAATTAAATGCGGAGAAGAATAATAATAATAATAATTAAAGCTGCAAGCAGCGATGAAAAGGGCCCTCGCACCCCTGCCACCGCCACCCGGCGCCTTTAGGAAATGCCTTAAGATTACACTCACCAAATTTGAAGAGGATCAGATCAAAACTGTAGGAGGAGTACGTTAAAGTACAACATCAGGAAATTACGAAAAATGTCCAAAATCTTGGAGGAAGTTCAAAATAGATCACTTCCTGTTGTGTTTAGGGCTATGCTCCAAGAGACTTTTCTGTAGGTATTGGGTCAATACATGCATGTACCAAATTTCATACCTGTACGTGAAACCAGGAGCCGGGGCAAAATGTGGGGGCAATAATTTACCGAATTTGCCCCCCCCAATTCTGAAAACCATATCACACGTAAATTTTCACCACTTCTGAGGCGTGTGCAAAGTTTCATGATTTTTCGAGCATGTTTTGTATTTGCCACACTTCCTGCTACCAGCAGATGGCGCTATTGCTATAACCAAATATGAGCATGGTCATGTGTTCAGGACAGGACTCTTATCAAACATGTGAAGTTTGGGACAGATTGGAAATTGTATGGCTGAGCTACTGCAGGCTGTCTGTGGTTGCCTAGCAACATCGGAACTGCATTCAACATTAATATTGAACTTATCTGATCATGTATATCACCAGAAGGCCGAAATTGGGTGAACGTTTGTCAGGCCGCCGAGGGCACACCCTTCGACGAAAACTCTAGATCTTCGCAATTTAACGTCACAAAGGCCTTAAGATTACACTCACCAAATTTGAAGAGGATCAAATCAAATCTGTAGGAGGAGTTCGTTAAAGTACAACATCAGGAAATTCCGAAAAATGCCCAAAATCTAGGAGGAAGTTCAAAATAGCTCACTTCCTGTTGTGTTTAGGGCTATGCTCCAAGAGACTTTTCTGTAGGTATTGGGTCATTACATGTATGTACCAAATTTCATACCTGTACATGAAACCAGGAGCCGGGGCAAAATGTGGGGGCAATAATTTACCGAATTTGCCCCCCCCAATTCTGAAAACCATATCACACGTAAATTTTCACCACTTCTGAAGCGTGTGCAAAGTTTCATGAGTTTTCGAGCATGTTTAGGCCCTCTAAAAAGCGATTCACTTTGGAGAAGAAGAATAATAATAAACGGAGCAAAAACAATAGGGTCCTCTCACCATCGGTGCTCGGGCCCTAATAAACAGAGCAATTCCAAGAGGGTCCTCACACCATCGGTGCTCGGGCCCTAATAATAAACAGAGCAATTCCAAGAGGGTCCTCACACCATCGGTGCTCGGGCCCTAATAATAATAATAAACAGAGCAATTCCAAGAGGGTCCTCACACCATCGGTGCTCGGGCCCTAACAAGTCCAGGCCTGGTCCTCTCTCGATCTTCACTGTCGTCGCTCCTCCTTTATGCCTCCGCTCCTCCGCTCATCATTAATCACGCCACCTCGTCCTGCTCGCCACAGCAACAATTATATTTTATTTCAAGTAAATTATCAAGTACTCTCTACAGTTCTTTTTTAGTTACTAGAACTCTTGTGTAAGTGAACTATACTAACTAAGCATTTGTCAATACCACATACTAATCCTATTTCACTTTACCACTTTTTTTAAGGCAATAGGTTTGCATGCTTTTTTTAAGTAAGTCTTCGATTTTACAGTGTATAAAGTTATAAATATGGATATTTTTCTAACAAAAACGCATGGCTTCTCTTCAGAAGACCTTTATTAACTCCTGGATTCATATGGATTTCTTTTATGATGGCTGCGCTTTTTTGGCCTTCAAAATCTAAGTTACCATTCACTCCCAAGAGCTAGGATGTTTTAATATAACTCTGATTGTGTTTGGCTGAAAGAAGAAAGTCATATACACCTATGACTTGAGGGTGAGTAAATGATGGGTAAATGATTTTTGGGTGAACTAATCCTTTAAGCACAACATTAAAAGTTATACTCTTGAAGTGTCACACAACAGGACAAAGCAATATTGAATCGATCCACCTTATTATTATTATTATTATTATTATTATTATTATTATTATTTAATAAGAAATATGACAGAAAGAGTTTGCTACTATGCTGGAAGAGATTTTAGCAAGAATAGGCAGTCAGCATAGAGTCCTTGAATGCTTCTGTTGAAATTAAACAGACTTACACGTGAGATATGCATCTTGTTTTAGATTCATTGGCACCACAGGAAAAATGATTTTGGTTAGGAAGATCATTATAATGAATAGAGAACAAAAATACAGAGAAACAGGATAAGACTAATTAAATCACTGCCATAATTAATGTTCTTTGAACAGAGATCAATAATGTGCTAGGTCCATACATTATACAGTTTTACAAGCTATAGCTTTTAACAACCTCATTTATCTGACCACCGCAAGGGCTGTTTCCATGGTAACTGAACATGTTAGAGGGGTTCTGCTGTGTATTTTATTCCTTAGGTTTATGTGCTTCTGTCTTCATGTATAATTGATATGCTAGATATAGCGCTACTGTAATATAATGCTAAACAGTAAGGACATGCTGAGGACAAAAGGTGCTTTTCTTGAACCTTGTTTATTGCCTTGCTAGCATTTTGTGCTTGAACTTTAAATATATCTGTGTGCAAGATGAAGTCTCAAACCTGCTGACAGTATTTTACATTAGTAATTTTAGTCTTCTTGCTTCAGTGCTGGAAAGGTTAGCCAGCAGATACCTAAAAACTTAAAAATGATGGAAGGAATAAGTTTGGCATAAATTTGCTGATCTAGGAAAGGACAGATGCTCGAGGTTCAAAGATATAATAGACATTGTGAGGATCTGCCTTCTGTGTCTCTGATGGTTAAAGGTAAAGGAGCGGAGGACCATCACTCCGCCTTGTGTTTAAAGGTTCAGAGGAGACAGTAAAACCACAGATGATTTCACAATGAGAGAGAAAGAGTTCAGGACAGGAGTGGAGGAGAACAAGATGGCAGAAAATAGAAGGAGAAAACAAAACATAAAGGAGAAAGAGATATAGATAAAGACAGACACTATGTAAAATCAAATAAATAGGGTTTCTACAAGAGACTGACTACCAAATGTATTCATAATTAGTCATAATTTGGAGGTGGTTGAATTTGTAATATTTCTATGTGGTTTATCATCGCATTGTGACAGTGCTACATAGAAACACTTCTGACTTGTTTTCAATAGAATTTGAATTGAAGTAATTAAGCATGAACCAATACATTTTTAAGCCTGATCCATTATTTAAGCCTGATTCATTATCTTGCCTTTATCAAAAAACAAAAAAACAAAAAAAAACAAAAAAAATCCCATAGACAAATTTATGACAAATCGCTAATGTCGAATAGAGGCATTATAATTAAAATAAATAAATACACAATATACACATGCATGTTGAAAATGACAAAAACACTGCATACAATAGAATACTATATATACACACCGTTGTTGTTTTTCTTGGAATTTCAGGTCCAACCAGTCTGAGGACATATAGAGATTAGATCAAGAATGGATAGCATAACAGCATCACAAACTGAGAAGAGAACAACCAGTGACAAACTCTTAAGATAAAGTGTTTATTTAATAAATAAATTAAAATCTAAAATGGAGAACTGATCATTTAAATGCACTTATGTAATTGTCAGGTAATACAAAACAACCAACCCACAACCGGCACACCTATCTAAACAAAGAGATCACATTCTTAACAGAGAAAACTAAAGTGAAATCAAAAGCTAAACTGTCTCCCGGGTAAAGATCGGAATCAGTCTCATCAACACATCTGATCAGAAACACTCCACTTGCTTCCTCAAAATCCAAAAAGACTAATTTCTGCTACATCAAATATATAACAGTTCATTCCCATTATTTTAAATATAAACATGGTATTATAGCACTCTGTAATGGCATTTCTTTGTCATACGGAACTGATTTTCATGCTGAGCGCGCTATATATGGCATATCTAGACATCATACATCATTTACAACACCTTCCTCTTAATGGAGACTCATACTGACAGACACTTTCACACTACTGGAACTACCACAGACCGCACTCTTAGCATCGATTAAATTACATAATAAGCCAGCTCAGAAAACTCTTTTGATATTACACACTGATGATCTTCATGTGCTGATGTAAACACAGGTTTCTTCTGTCCACCTCTGGCTCGCCTTAAGGGGGCGTCAGTAAGACCACTATAGGGAAGACAGAGAACATGTTGTCTGAGTTTGTTTTCACACCCAGCTCGCTTGGAGCATTGCAGGAACCTAGTGAGTTTTCTTTTATCCCAGTTTGGTTAGTTTAGGTATATATGTCCCTGTCCCAAATGGCACACTTCATATGCACTTTAGGTCTTGAGGAAGTATAATGGCTGCCGTGTGCGCATGTGCGTTAAGTCCACGAGACTGTAGGGTGTCCAATTTGTAATTTTAGGTCTTTTAGGCCCTCGATGCGCACTTCTGCCGAGCCCACACTGGTGCTAGTATACGAGTAGTAGTACGCACTTCCAAATTGAGCAACAGGTCAGAGAAATTGGTGTGACGAAAGGTACACAATGCTAAACCGTACCTGTCAGGGTTCTATCACTTCTGTCTTGTCATGTATGGTGTGAGCACATGGATTGTCATATGTTTCCTTGTGCCATGTTCTCTCCTGTCGATTGTCTAGCCCCTCCCATCTTGTTACCTGATTATTGCTTCATTTGCCCCACCTGCCTTCCCTCGGTACCTGCTTTGTTTGCTTCCCTATTTAGTCTCCCTGTGTTTGCAGTCCTGTGCTGGTTTGTTGTTGTAACTTTACCCTGTTATGGTCCTCCTGTAGTCCAAGTCCAAGTCCAAGTCCAAGTCCAAGTCCTCCCCCTCAGAGTAGTTTTTGTTGTCTGTTTTGTTTTATTGTCATTAAATACCCATTGTCCTGCACTTGAGTCCTCGTTCCTTTCACCTACCCAAACCCTGACAGTAACAAAAGCATCATAAGACTTATCCTACCCTACACCTTCACAGGCAGCTTTCATGACATTGTAAAGAGATTTAAGCATGCGCATTACTCTGACCTGTTGATAACCACACTTGGGCCCATACACTTCACATGCACTAGTGGTCTTTCAGTGGCCGCTGTGTGCACGTGTCCGTTAAGTGGGTGTCCCATTTGCCATTTTAGGTTTCAGAAGTGTGTTTGCGAGCGCCCCGATATACTCTATTTCGCCGCCACGACAGTGTGGATTCGGAGGAAGATTGCGAGGGCTTATGGTTCCATTTGGTACAGGGCCTTGGTTTTAATTGCAGCAAAATTACAAAGTGACCAAAAAAAAATACATTGCTCTGTTAAAGATTTGAAATTGAAGTTAGTCAATTCTTGTGAAGTAGTGGGAATTTAAGGAGCTGATGGTGTGAGATGTACCGGTTTTGTAATAACATTACAACATTAAATTAGAAAGAATGTAGTGAAACACATTACAGATGCAAGTCATATAGTTTCCAAACACTTATTGTTCATAAGGAACACAGGAGCACATGAACTAATGTTATTCAACAGAAAAACTCCAGTTCACTGAATCTGTGCATTATTTTACCTGAAGACTGTCTTTGTGTTCAAAAAGCAGCAAAGGTTTGTCAGCAATGACACTGGAATAAAGCTCCGCTTCTAGATCCTCCTGCTTTTAAGGGGTTTGGTACAAAAAAAAGTTAATCACATGTTTTATGTATAAACTTTAATTACATATGAAGATATCAAACCAAGTAGCATTTATATGAAGGTAAAAGAGAATAAAAGTGCTCTTTTCAATTTAAATATTGCACAAATTTTAAGCACTAGATTATTCTAAAAATACACTTTCTGGGTGTTATTAACTTGTTGGAATTCCATATTAATTTGAGCCTATAGTTCATGTTGCAAAGGGAACATCATTCTTATTTTGTGGTTAAAATCCCTTTTGAGGGCAATACTGTGTTTTTGGATGTCATGCTTCAAATGCTTTTGTTAAAGGAACACGCCGACTTTTTGGGACTTTAGCTTATTCATCGTATCCCCCAGAGTTAGATAAGTCCATACATACCTTTTTCATCTCCGTGCGTGCCGTAACGGAGGGATTTACTCGCAGCGCCTGAGAAGCCCCGTGGTGAGGAGCAGAGAGTTCGCTCAGAGTTGGAGTAAATCACACCGCAGAAGTAGCAGTGCTTCGCCTTCTGAGAATATAGTTCCCAGTATACGGTTAGAAGATGGCTGTGTCTCATGTGACCTTGTTATTTGTACACGCTGTGACTATACAAATCACAACATGTAAATAGGAAAATGTTGACGTTATTTTGTCACTTATTGGGAGCTGTATGCTAGCTGGAACCGTTTACCTCCAGTCTTTGTGCTAAGCTAGGCTAGCGGTGGGTGCGTCAGACAGAGTTACGGCACGCAAGGAGATGAGAAGGGTATGTATGGACTTATCTAACTCTGGGGGATCCGGTGAATAAGCTAAAGTCCCAAAAAGTCAGTGTGTTCCTCTAAACAGTGTTTTTCAGTTTAGTTGAATATTAATCAAGCATATTTCATTTTTGTGGTACTTGCCATCATATCGTTCTCATTATAGTTTTGGCTTTGCTCTGTTGACCCATGAGAGCTGAACTGTTCACCGTCTAGCACACTTAAAGACAGCTCGGGTAAAGACTCTTGTTGTGGCTTTTCTTCAGTTGATGGAGGGCTATCAATGCAAGCTGCAAGAAATAAGATTATGATTTACTGTAATATCACAAGCACTACATCCTTTTATGTATGTCTGCATAAAGAGAAGAAATGATGGATCATGTGAACTGACGTGTTGGTGAAGCCGCTGCCTCCGTCCACTTGGCATCTGTCTCAGTGTCCAGTCTCAGCTCCAGGACACGGATATGATCCAAGAGCTCCTGTTTGTGAATAAAACTCTAGCAGTCAGCAAGCATGACATCAGTTCAGATCAGTCAGACACAGATTCAGAAAGCTTTGACCTGTTTCTCCAGCTGATTCTGCTCTTGCTCCTTCTGCAGGGCTCTCAGACTGGCTCTCAGTTCCTATGATTTACACACATGATAGAGAAAACTTCATTCAGTATTAGAGGAGTGATTTAATCTCAAAGCGTTTGCTAGCAAACTCCATCACTTATCGGATTCGTGCTTGTATTTGCCTAAGATGCCTGTAGGAATATGGTCATCATTGCCTTTTGAATTATAATGTCTTTCATATAAGTTTTATTTATAAGTATAAATTATAAGCAGACTCCTGAAGTGAGTTTTCCTTTTCTGAGAGAAAGAAATTGAGAACTTTGGAGGAAGCTCTTTTAATTTTAGATTTTGTGTGTGTGTGTCTACAGTTGATTCACTTAGAGTACATGTGTTTAATTCATGGCTGAGTTTATATATTTAGTGTCTGCCTGACTTCTTGTATGTCTGAACTTTGATTTAGTGTTACACACTGCTATGGTTGTCTAATGTCATCTCTCTCTCTCTATAGGAATGATACATTAATTTGGTGTTAATGTACTGTTTCTGAAACAGTCAGATGTAAACGTATACCACAGTGTGACATCAATGTGGAGGAATAAAAATAAAAAATAAATCGATGTGGCAACTAATTTTGTAAGTATGAAACTTGCAGTATTTTTTTACCTCTTATATGTCAAAAGAAAAATGTATGTAGTATGTCATTAATGAATCCTTTAACTATTTTAGCTTGCAAATTAACTTAAAGACACCATGAAATTAAAATTGACGATTATAGTTTTTTTTTTTTTATAGAATATCATATTTATTTTTAAAGATTTATGATGATTTATCTGTGCACATTTGTTAAATTCACGTGGCTCATAATCTGTAATCAAAATAACTTCCCCTCCCTCTTGGTTCCGAGCAGAACCTGAATTGAAATACAACATGTTCCTGGATCAACATCTTTGTTGATCCTGGAACAACATTCCAGTCAACCAATCAGATTTGAGGGACAAGTTTACAGATTATGTCAAGTTTAGGGTTACAACCAGGGTTAGGTGCTTCTACATCAGTGTTATTCACAGATCATTTCCCTCTGATTTTAGGGAGAAGTTATGGGTAGGTTTAGGTTTAGGGGTAGGGATATTGTTAGGATAAAATGTTTGGACAGGAATGTTGTTCTAGGATCAACAAAATATGTTGACCAGGAACGCGTCAAACTCAATGACATCTCTTCTCTTCTCTTCTCTGATGACGAGGGTGGAGAAACCTGTCACTCACATGAGATCCACCAATAGCAAACAACAACCAGTCTATCAGTTCCCCACAGACAAAATCAAGCCCCGCCCACATTTGTTTTTGTTCCAGAAGCGTTTCACTCAGATATATGTCACAATAGCGAAGACGATAGCAAATTCATACATAGTTTCATGCAGTAAGTAAAATATGTTTCCACATTCAATATTTCAAGATCAAGTGTTTTATTAAGTTTCTTATCAACCAAGTTAACTAGTGTCTCATGGCATCCATTCATATGAATAATCAGGGGGGAAAACACTTCTGTAAACATATACATGTGCAATTTATAGTGGTGTTTCAGATCTATTTTGGTCAACTTATTTACAGTTTTTTTTTAAAAGCAACACATGACTCATACTGGTGTTGCTCCAAGACCAGTAACCTGACCCACATATGTGCTGGGTATACAGAAGGCTCTGAACGAGGTGAAAGTTTAATTATAGGGCCATGCATGTGTCATGGAATATTTACCCGGTTACAATCCTTCTCATTCCCAAGCTCCACTTCCAGTTTCTCTCTCTCCGTTCTCTCCTCCTGGAGCCACTCTTCCTTCTTCTGAAGCTCGCGGCTCAGTTTCTGGACACGATCCTTATCCAGCTTTAACAAGAGCACAAAGATTTTGAGTCACACACTTACTAGTAAGTGTTATGACTTTTCCATCCCGATCTCACAGCAATTCATACACATTTTACGAGGTGGCTAATTCATACGAATTCATACGACCTCACTCGTACGAATTTGTACGATATTTGCTAAATCATACATATTTTACGAGTTGCCCAATTCAAATTAATTCGTACGAATGACCTACACCTGACTCCGCCCCTACCCATCACGTGGGTTTCAGCCACCTATTAGCCATCTTTCACTCACTCGTACGAATTTGTACAAATTGGTCATGAGATATAAAAGTGGTAGTACTGTAGTAACCTCAGCACTGTGTCTCAGAGCCTCTCTCTCCTGGGCCCAGACGGCTTGTCCCTCACGCAGAGCCAGGTTGGCCTGGGACAGTTGTACATTGATCTGTGCCGACTGCAGTCGGACCTGGTGCAGCTCTGCATGGCTGTGGCTCTGCATGGATCCCAGTTCACTCAGATCCCTGCGGAGGGCATCAGTGCTGCGCTCACTGGCCTCCAAACGCTCCTGTAGGGTCTGCAGATCTGTGTGTATCTGCTGATTCTCAATCTGCAGAGGAAATACTCATTCTCATACAAATCATGCCGTTTTACAGTCCGAGATATCAATTCTGAAGTCCACGTAAAATGTAGCACTGATTTTAAAAAAGATACACCATCTAACTTTTTTTTTTTTTTTTTTGCGTTTTAACGAAAAGCCAATACATCAATCCTTCTTCCAAAGGTGTGTGTGTGTGTCTGGTGTGAGATTTTCAGAGGTTAGTTGTCACAATGAATGAGAAAGGTTGACATGGAGCCTCTAAATCTCCAACCTTCGGGGAATCACCCATTTCAACCAGACGAGAGTCTGCTGGAGAAAATAAAACGAGACAGAGCTCGTAATAAAACAAGAATCAACATCGGCTTGGTTTTAGGACATGGAGAGAACTGAGGGATTTGAGATGATGTAAAAGCGATGCTGAGATTATGGTGTTTAATTGCTCTACAGATGAGTAAGGTGTTTTATTGAACAGATAAACTGTCACATGTATCTCAGAGTTCACTGTAAAGCCTTATCTATTGTGAAGATCATTTCATTATGTTGTTGTAGCACTGTGCTGGATGGGTAAAGCTGCAGTAATGTCTTCAGCTAAACAGCTTGAGATCATTTTTAAACTGGTTATATCTCTTAAGTTTAGTAGTAAATGTCTAATGACCACACTGTCACGCAGAGCCAAAGCACAAACAAAAAATTGTTCCTCTAAAAAAAGCATGAAGTTTTGTTTTTGAACCGCTACCTTTAAAAATGTGATGTAAACACAGAATGCAGAAAATATTACAATGACGAATGTAAAAAGTTAGAACATTCCGATGTTGAATTTCATATTCATTTCTTAATTTACATTTATTGAACTGAACTGAACTAAATCAACACTGAACTGAATAATTTTCAGTAATATTATTGATTTGACTGCACTGACACACTATTGGATGAGAAGAAAGCTGAATTGAGCTGAATGATGACACTTCTGTTTTCTGTAGAGCTGCTTCACACCTGAATCCACTTTCATAATTTGTTTCATAAACCGAACTGAATCAAAACTGAACTGACTCATTTATTCTGTTGTTTTCCTCTTTATTGAATCTACTTTGAAACAATCAGCTTTGCATAAAGCGTTAAATAAATTAAGATGAATTGACCAAATTTATATATAATATAATTCACCTGCAAATCTTTCTTCTCCTTTTCTTCATCTCGCCTTTGTGCGGTCATCTTTTTAACTCTTTCCTTCATTCTGCAGAGGAAAATGGCATGTTTCTATCTTAATGTGTTTTCTTTTCCTTAACCGCTATTGACTCAATTAGTTAGTTATGTTATTGAAATGAACAGTCCGTAAACAAAGTGTAATATAAGTCGTAAATCACCTGTCCAGCTCGGCCTCTATGTCCTGTTTTTGTGGAGTCAGAGTGGCAGCCTCCTGTTCGAGTTCTCTGATCCGCTGATGGTTTTCAGCTCTCTCTGCTAGAAGTCCATTAAGTTCAGCAGACATGTTTTCATGGGTGTTCTGCACATCCTGATGGTAAATGGTGTTTTTGTTTTTGCTTTTCTGATTACAAATTTGTGGTGGTCTAGAAACATGCCCAAAAAAATTATTGGGTAATACTTTACAATAAGACTCCACTATATTAGCAGAAATTTTTTTCTGAAGCATTTATTAATCTTAGATGATGTTATAGGGTTAGTTCACCCAAAAATGAAAATTTTGTCATTAATTACTCACCCTCATGTCGTTCCATAACCCGTAAGACTTTCGTTCATCTTCGGAACACAAATGAAGATCTTTTTAATGAAATCTGAGAGCTTTCTGTCTCTCCATTGACAGCTACGCAACTGCCACTTTATTTACAAAATATTAATCTCCAATGCGCGTTCACACAACGTCTGCTCTTGCATCAACACAACCCGCATGTGTCATGGTGCTATATGAACGCCTATTGGAAATAAATATTTTGTAAAAAAGTGGTAAATTTTGTGTTTTTTGTGTAAAAAAAGCACTTGCGATAATTGAACGAGGTCTTAAATAACTTTATGTGGCTTGAAAGTGGTAGTTGCATATGATTTCAATGGAGGGGCAGAAGGATTTCATCAAAAAGATCAGATTTCATCAAAAAGATTCTAATTTGTGTTCTGAAGATGAACAAAAGTCTTACGGGTTTGTAACGACATGATGGCGAGTAATTCATGACAGAATTTTCATTTTTTGGTGAACTAATTAAACTTTTATGAATACATTCTTAAAATGTTAATACAAAAATGTTAATATCATTTAACAAATCTAAGCTAACATGCACTAATGAACAGTTGCATTTTTATTAAATAATGTTTAGAGAGATTATTAAATACTGTAACAAATGTATTGCTTTTACATTGCATTAACCAACATAAACCAATGAAACCTAAAACTTTGATTGTACCTTTTGTTTTTGCTCCAGTTCCTCAATTTTTTCAGTGCTTTGCCTCAGGTTGTCTTTTAGCTCGTCAATCTGTATCTTCATCTTATTTCGTACGCTTTCAAACTCATCTCTGTCCATCATCCATTTCTCCCTCTCTTTCTCCACCTCAACATCTGCATTCTCAAACCTCTTATGCAACTCATGAATATCACGCTGACATCCTTCCAAGAGACTCTGTGGAAATGTTTTTTTTTTTAAATAGGAAGAAGGAGTAAAGGAGTTTAAAGGAGTAAGTACAATATTATGGCAGAAACAGTGGCATAAAAAGTGGCATAAAAAGCCTGAATGTCATTGCTAAATAACATATATCAGAATATATCAGTAAATGATACTAGAGCTAACTCACTTTTTTAACCTATGTTGCACCATTTGAAACTTTGCTTTGTGAAACTTTTGTGATATTTTGTCATAAGATGCAATGACAGACATGTTTTGCATGTGTCTTCTTAGGTGTCCAAATATGTATTGTGGTGTTTGAAAAGCATTGTTACAGTGAGATCTTTCCTCTGACCTCTAGTGTTGAACGAAGCCTCACCTGTAGGATCTGAGCCTTCGGCACCACCAGCAGAAGGTCATCTCCATCCTCCTGTTCCTCTCCGTTTTTCTCCTGCTCTAGCATAACAAGTTCATCCAGAGGTCTTGGAGCACAGAAAGAAAATGGAGAACTGACTGCAGATACCTCACCATGTTCATCCACATACACAAACTGATACGCCTCCCCACCGGGTTTTGGTAGATAAGATGCTGAAAGATGGCAGGAAAAGTGGAATAAAGATCAGAAACCAAAAAACATATGCACATAAATGGCCTGGTACATCCTTGTTAAATTTAACAAATAATCCACAATACCCCTCACCCAAGCAAAGGTTTACAACTCAAAGAAATCATAATCCTATAACCTCTATATATAATCACTTGAGATATGTACAATCTCCCTATGTAATCATGCATGTTCCTTTATCTATTAATCTAAACTCTTTGAATGAATGCTTTACTTAATCAATATCACATGTTTGGTATCTATGATTTTCTATTTTAATTTCTTGAATGATCATGTACATTATATGTCAATAAATATGCAGCATATTAGTATTATAAGAATCTTTAATAGTTTCTCAATCAACAACTAATCAAATTATCAATCACCAATCACCATACTAGAAGACAAAGGATCATAAAGTTTCCCTCCTAAGAAACAACTCTTCATTGGCTCACTCGCCTCTCACTCATGACATCTTCACTTTAAAAGATCTCTGATCACAAGATCAGGCCCCCTTTTTTCCCTTTGCTGATTCTGAGAAATTGAAGATGGGCTAGAAGTCTTCTAAGGAGCCCTAAGTTTGTGCCAGGCTGTGGCCTTGTCTTTCCATCCACCAAAGATCATCTGACTCCAACTGGTTTTCTCTCATCAAGACAACTTCAGCAAAGATAAACTGGAGCCTCAACAAATTGCATCAGGACAGTTTTATTCAAATGGCCGAGACATGCAATTATCAAATTAATAAGTAACCCCTACTTCTTTTAATGAAGTGTGCGTTAAAACTAAGAAGCCGATGGTTTGCTCAAGGCTGTTGATCTGCTGAACAATTTCAAACAATGCTATAACTTCTTGCTTTCCTGTATTCTACCTCAGCTCTCTTTCCATTGCTAAACTGTATGCATGTATGTTAAGTATTTAGTCTGTTTACTAAAGACTTGTTTTGCCACATGTAAAGTTGTTTGTGGTTCATGCTCACATATATAAATCATGCAGATTTTGGCAACATGCTCTGAGTAGTACCCCGGAAATTAACCCTGGGAATTAACATTTCTTAGAATTAAAAAACTATTAACTCTGAGTTTTCATTAGTTGATTGTGGTGTTAATTCTGCTACATTAAGTTAATTCTTACAGCTGATCTATAATATTTATAATAGTTATAACTACTCACATTTCCTTAAAGATGTCAGGCACTTGCAATCGTGTTGCAATAGTTATTAAGTATCAGATAACTTGAGTGTTCTTGTTCTACCAAGAACTGCAGTTGTTATTTCACTGGTGTAGGACATGTGACAGCATGCATGCCCAGCAAATGTATCAACTAGGCTATAAAGAAACATAAATAAAATAGTATATTAAATATCAAATATAAACATACAGTAAAAGGCCACACTACAGTTGGCATCCGTTCCGGTTTGGTACCCTTCTGGTGCTAGAGCCCAGGCAAACGTGTGGTAATCTTTCAATGTCAGCCATCCCACCTGTGAAACAAGATGAGTTATAACAAAAAAAGTATTTGCTTTGCAGGTTCATCCTTTCCACACACTAGCTGCATCCAAATTCAGAGGCTGCATCCTTTTAAACGGAAGTATTAGGTTTCAACTTACTCAACTTACTCAACTTGACCGTCCCATGAAACAACGCCGGTTCGAACTTCTAAGGATGCGGCCTTACAGCTATTGTGTTCTGTAGTGAATAAACACTGTGTTTTACCTTAAATAGACCTATCCAGTCATGACTGCTCCAGTCGTGTTGACTACTTATAGTGTAGCGACAGTCCACCCTCGTATCTGAGAAATAGTTCTCTGCAACATCTCTGAAGTTCACAGTTCTGGTTTCCTCCATAGTTATAAATCTGCTCAGATGTCTGCACTGACAAAGAAAGCAATCAAAAACAAAAACCTACTTTGAAAACTCTTTTGGTTTTGTATGTTCAGCATCCACGACCATAACACTGCTGTTGGATCAGATGTACGATTACTGAACATTTTCAGTCCTTCCAAATAACTCAAGTGTCTGGAAATACGAGTCAGCACAATCATGTTTGTGTAGTCGGCTATATTTAGTGTCTTTCCATTAAACTACAAACTACAGGAATGCTTGACACCGCAGACGACTGTATTAGATGTCCATGTGTTGTGAAACTGCATGAGAGATGGGGTAACAGAGTTCTGTCTGTGAATGTTTACACAGCAGAAGTAGCTGTCAAATCAGATCAGACTAATCATTCTCATTTCATGATCTTCAACATTTCTAATATTTTAATTTAATCATTGTATATGTTATTGTTAACACAACCACCGGGGCCCTTCTGTAAATATCCATTACAGTTATTAAATATAAAGTCTGCTATTGACAGCTGAATTTTTACTTATTGAGAGCTTTTCAATAAGTAAAATGCAACATTTCACACATTAATTAACATTTATGCATTTGGTAGACAGTTTTTAACAAAGTGAGCATCAGGTTTTTATCACTATGTGTGCTGCCTAGGAACTGAACCCATGACCTTTGTTCAACTACAGGAACTCTAATAATGAACAGCAGAAAATAAGCATACAAACGAACAACAATAAACACTATGAGGTTTTTCATGGTCTAAATCTGCATTTTAAAATGTCATTGGAACACCATGGCTAAAATATCAGGGTAAATTTTTACTCTTACCTTAATACAAAGATAGGTTTATTGCAGAATCAGATCACCTGAGACCGTTCACGTCCCTGTACGAGTGCTTATGATCTTGATGAGACTTAAACCGACAGTGTGAGAGCAACAAACAATAACAAATGCACATGTTGATGAACTGCCCCCTCTGTTGCACTCTGGGAAGTGAAGTCCAAAACAGCACCAATCACTCAGTGAGATCATATGATCTCATTGCCATATTTGGCATGTCACATCACACGTGTGTGTGTGTGTGTGTGTGTGTGTGTGTGTGTGTGTGTGTGTGTGTGTGTGTGTGTGTGTGTGTGTGTGTGTGTGTTTTATATATATTCCCTACTATGTGGAAAAAAATTTGATTTTAGATCTTGTCTGAACTGTAGGAGTGGGCTAATGTGGAACAGTGATAATAAGGACAACAGAAATGGATGATGGGAAATTTTGAGATTATGCATAGAAGACATAAATCATCCATAAATTATATGGTAGGAGAGCGAGAGGAACAGGAGCAGTCGGGGAGAATGAGGAAGCAGTGTGTGAGTGACAATGTTTTTGATGAATGCCATAAAAAGCACTGAGAAATGAACTGGGGGAAATGTTGTATTAAGAGCAGTAGAAAGAAATGTTCCCTATATGACAAGAATGAACCTGTAGAGAAAGTATAAATAGTGAAGAGTGAAAGATTGAGGGGCTGAGGTGGTGGTGGTTTAGAAGGAGGGTTAAAGGTACTTAGTATGCAAAGCCAAGCTTCACCATCTGCCTAGTGCAGCGATTCTCGTCATATAACTGTCTCTGCGCTTACAGCCAAATGAAGAATGTTCTGGGTTTAGTCATTCCACAAAATTAATGACAGCTGTGTGCTTGGTGGGCCAAGAGGGAATGAGGAATAGTGTGGAAACGGGAATAGTGATTGATTGTCCATATGACCAAATCCCCTGTTTTTTTAAGGAGATTTTCTGTATTCTTGTCAAGAATTTCACAATCAGTTTATCTTTTTTTTTTTTTTTTTTTTTTTTTTTTTCAGGCCACACCAATCCTTATTAAAGACACACTGGAGAGCTGCATTAGAAATTGAAGTTGTAATTATAATTGAAAGAGACACTTTCACTGTTATTTCCATGTTTAACTCTTTCCCCGCCAGTGTGTTTTTTTTTTTGTTTTTTTTAAGGGAAACACCACTGCCAGCATTTTTGAAAATGTTCACAAAATTTTCATGGCCCCAAGAATATTTTGTTGTATGAATATCTGAATATATTATAGCTTCATGCATTCTTTGAGTGCCAAATCGCAAACATATTGCTGTGATCAGATGCTTTCTTAACTGCTGTTTAACTGTGTTTATTTTGTTTTTGAGAGGAAAGTGCACAGCAAGCATTTACATTTTCATCTAAACGCTGTCAGGATGGTGCCAGGATGTGCACTAACAGGATACCTCTTAAAGGTACTTCACACCTTGGTTTTACCCCAAAGCAAATAAAAGAAAAAGAACTTTACAGTGATTATACAGGTCCTTTAGAAAAAAATGCCATTCACCCCATTATCTTTGACCCACATCACCTAATCACCAAACAAATCAGTAAAGACTATGATGATGGACTGCATCACCCAGGCCCAGAGAGTATGAAGTATGAAGCTCAAAAGATATTGGGTGCTAAAAGGACAATCTACACAATCTGCAACAGCAACAAAAAAATGTAGAGGGCAACATCATCCCCACAGAAAGGCACATCTCCCACCTGCCCGCTTGTGAACCCACTAGATGGTCTTATATTAACTGACATAGACTGCTTTGGACCATAGAGGCGGGAGGTCGGAATGATAAAAAATGGGGGTCATTTTCAAGTGTATGATCCAGAGCAGTGCATATTGATCTCCTCACAAACATGGACATTGACTCGTTCCTGATGGCCAACAGCTTTATCTCAAGCCAAAAATAACCCTTTGAAATCCTATCAGACCAGGGAATAAATTTCAAATGTGGGAAAAAAAGGAGTTAAATTCCCCCTGTGGTGAAAATCAAGGTTGTAATATTGTTTATATGTTTGTAGTGTTTTTGAATGTACTTTAAGAAAAACCATGTGTAAATTCATAAGTCGACAGCATTGCTGAGTATTTCCTCCTTAAAACTGCAGTGAACCAAAGACAGTCTCAAAAACACGCTTTGAAATCGCTGGTGTTTCTGACGTCACAAACTACCTTGTAACCAATCAGATCAACGTGTGATCGTCAACCAGTGGATCTCTGAGCTGAGTGAGTGAGTGGAGGCGGGGCTCATTTGCATATTCATAGAACTGCGAATACTAAATGAGGAAAGGGTGTCGAGTTACATTCAAGCTATTTTAAGGCATGAAGAATTTTTTTTCAAGGAAAAGCGCTTAAATATATAATTTTGGTGATCAAATATGAGTTTTAAGGGATAAAATGATTGACTACAGGGGGACTTTAAAAGAGTAATTTGCTGCACTGCATCCAGAGCTACAAGTTCAATTTGTCCCCCAGCAGATTTATGTTTTTTTTTTTTTTTTTTATACATTTATGTTCATCCCACCCAGCACATCACACTTTGGTGGATCTTAGGAGAGTGAAATACAATCTCTAAAGGCAAACGGTGCTGATAGAAATAGAGAGGTCCTCAGCTTTTAGCCCATCGGCTATATCTCCTTATTGCTGACCTCATATCTTGATGATGGGGCGGCGAGATACCTCACTCCCCCAAATAATCTGAACTTCTGAGTCGTAGAAGATGAAGACACAGCCAACTCTTGGCAGACTACTTCTGGAAACATTTCACCAGACACAGCTTACCCAGCCTCCAAATTCATCAGAAATGGAGATCAGAGGGAACTGATGTTCAGGTCAGCAACACTGTCATGGTTGTTCCCTTTGGCCAGTTGGAACAGTCAGCCAAGTCTTTTCTGGGTCAGACAACCAAGTCAGATCAGCAGAGATAAGAGTAAAGGACGAGACCTTCATATGAGCAGTGGTCAAGCTTATCTGGATTCCCTTTTGAGTAACGGTAGTCCCATTTTCCTACCTCTGTAATCTGTAATCTAAAACCAATTTGAACTGCAAAAACTACAGATGATGCAGGATAGATCACATGACGAGTGATTACATTCGTACTGAGACGTGTGCTACTGGAGTAAATATGTGAAATGTAGACCTTCTCACTTACACACACCTCTTTGCTTACCCTTGTGTTTAATCCTTCTATGGAAATAAGCATTTTTTGGTGAGCATGAGCCATAAAGTGTCCCTGGAGCAGATCGGCTGTAAATCTTGCCATAAAAATGCAGTGCGGTCAGTGGTGCCATCAGCCATCAACTGCCTTTTTCGCTGCTCTGATTAAGGAGAAATAGACAATAAAAAAGCAGCATTTTCTGTAAATTGCACCCATCCTTCCATTTGCAAAGTACTGCAGTAGTATGGCACTAGAATTTTAATGATGGACAAGTGCAAAAAGAGAGATAGAGAAAGAAAGGGAGTGTGAAAGAGAAATTGAGAAATAGAAAGTTAGAGGAGAAAGAGTAATTATCTTGTACAGTTTTCCTCTTTATGGAGATTCAAACACTAGTGTTTCAGGGTACGTTTACACAACAACAATGTACTAAGAGCGGAAAGGTTTTTCTTTCAAAAAGATTTGTGAAAACAACTAAAAACTCTGTATTCTGCTGGTAGGCCAGTAGGTGGGGATGTCACTTTGTAAAGCAACACTACACACAGACAGATCACATTTTCAAAAGTTTGTGTTTTCAGGCCCCCAAAACTCTATTGTCATGTAAATGAACGGCCAAAATACAATAAATCTTTTCCAATATTTGTTGAAAACCGTGTCATGTAAACGGCCCCTAATGTTTTAGTCTTCAAGCACTCCAAGGAGTCGTTTACACGACACCTTTTTCAACTCAGAACTGAAAACTTTGTGTATGTTTTGGTCGTTCATTTACACGACAACAGCATTTTGGGGGCCTGAAAATGCAAACTTTTGAAAACATGTTTCACAGTGCCAGTTTTTGAAAACAATACCATTATCGTCTCCATGTAAACTACAATGCAGTTATGCACATGCATATTACATTTTCAGTCAACAGGTCCATAATGTTTCTTTACAAAATGACATCGCCACCTAGTGGCCTGGAATGAATATTACAGTCGTTTTCACAACCCTGCATATTTTATAGTGTACTGTTATTTTAGCAAATAGTTTTTCATTGTTCTTCAAAGTTTAGAATTAGACATTTTTCCAACCACTATCCACAGTTTCAGATTATTATCCAACCACAAAACCGAATAATTTAGTCAGAGCAGCAAAACTCAACTCCGCATATCTCGATTAACTGAGAATAGTTTTTCTAATAAAATGTAAATGTATATATTTTATAACAATTATCTGTTCTTTATAATCCCTACACTAAGTTATAAAAGTCTTTTGATAGATTCTAGTCATACCTATTATTATGGTTGTGGTATTTCATGAAGCCAGATGTAACCAAACATATGTTAAAAAATATATAAAAACATTATATAAAATGTAGACATATTTCTTTCTTGTTTTATTCTATTTGTAAATGTAATTCTGTTCATTCAGAATTAGAATTAAATGTCTATTTACATTGAGATTTTGGGATCTTTGCTGCCACCTAGTGCATTCTGGCTTTCACAAGCTTCCAAACTCTGGTTTTGCATCTGCATTATGACAATTTTATTTTCCTACTATCCTAGTCACATTCAAGCTCAACCATTTTAGGGCTTAGCAAAGGGCCATAATTATACATGATTATTTTAATTTCAGACGGTCATGGGAATAGAGTGTGACTGATCAGAATCTTTTTAGATCGTTTAGTCATCATGCAGCCGTCATGCATTCTCCCTAATACAGACAAGTGTATTGTGTAAGCCAGTCTGCTCATGTAGCAGTAGCATATCCACTCGTGCAGCACAGCAATAAACCTGAGGGCACACAGATCAACAGACACACTATAATAAATGTCTTTTCCATGGTTAAAGCAGTTTCTCAGGCATGTTATATAGGCAACTGAGCTTCATACTTATTCTACATGCATCTAAGAGTAAAAAGTTCTTCACTGTGATTTAATTAGGCTGCCACAGATTAAATTCAGAATTGGATGTGCATGCCTTTTTGTCCAGTTTCTTTAGCAAGCAAAGCTCATGACCACAGAGTCATGTTAAGATATGGGTTTATCTATAGTATTTTGAGCCTCTGCCACAATCTTTCCATCAACCAGAGTAAAATGTGGGGGTTTTATGAATGAACAGCTATGGTAAAGTGGGGGTTGGGTGAGGAAAACAGACGATTTTATTGTTGTAGTTCTTTTTTGCCTGCAAGGTGGCGCTGCTGAGCACATGGTTGAGTTGGTTTGTCTCGCATAAAAGGGGGATGAGAGGTTTCAGAGACAGAAAATGTGGATTGCAGACTTCTGACTCATTACAGCAGTAAATCTTGTTGTCATTGATAACATCAAAATTTTAATGGTCGCCAAGTTGTAAACAATGAGTTCTCTCTTTAAACACACCAAGCTTTTCTCTGTAGACAGAGATTTTCTGTCTTGAGACATTATAAGACTGTTCGTATTTAAAGTTATTTTTCAGAAACACTGTTTTTATTGCCCTACATTTCCAAGAACGCTAAGAGGATTGTATTGTTAGACATCCACATGGAAAACTGCCTTTTGTATCCTCCAAGAGAACGCACTTAAATTTACAAAGTATTCAATCAAATTTATTTTATTCAATAAACTGCTTCTTGTGCTTGAATACATACTGCTAAATTTCGACTTCTACTTGAATGGCAAGAGCTAAAGAAACATTGAAAGTAACTTTTTAGGAGATGTGCTTTCTCATTCTTGGCTATAGACTTAGGTGGCCTGGATATGTCTTCTCTTCTTCTCACAGACTGTCTCTCTCTATTTCAGTGCAAGGTCATAAAAGTCTTTTTGAACTACTGTGTAAAAAAGAGCACCTGCATACGAACACACAGTGAGCTGCTCTCTAATGCCTCTGGCGCGTTTATGATGCCATGGTTCTCGGCATCCAACACAAACGCTTGCAAATGATTTCTGACGCACACATAAGCATTGGATAAGTCTTGTCAGGACCACCTCTGTTAAATATTTATTTTCATGAGATACATCATTGTATAACAACTTCAAAAAACAGAAACAAGTATGAAGTACAAAAACAAATCCGTTTGCCAGCCTGGAATTCCTAAAAGCAACAGAAGAGGTGGGAGAGCTGAGATGAATGGAGAACTTCAAAAGAACCACTTGTTTTTTAGATATCTTCATCAGCTGAGAGTCAGATAATTGTGAGCTTTAATAATGTTACCTATCTGAACTAAAGCTATATTTGGCCACCCTCCTTTATTACATTATCCTCCAAGTGTGACAATTGTCTGAAGCCTGAATAGAATCACAGCAATTAATTGGCTGATGGTGCAAGGGCCACACTCCAAGGCACTGGGCAGATATGACTAGTTTTGGGGAAAGATACTTAGTAATGCATTACAACATTGCGTTACTCCAAAATGATTTGTTGAATTTAATTTAAAAAAATTATCGTAAGTGGTTGCACACAATTGATTTTAGCTACATTTAAACAAATGCATTAAGTTGAACTTAATCAATTTTAGTTCAACTTAATGCATTTGTTTAAATGTAGCTAAAATCAATTGTGTGCAACCACTTACGATACATTTTTTATTAAATTCAATGCGTTACATGACTTTTGCATTTCTTTTTCTCACCTGGGCTTGTCTCTTTGTTTTTAAAAACAACAAAAAAAAATTCGATTTTTTGGCAAATGTAAAGGCCCTTTCACACCAAAAGTGAAATTAATTATCCTCACGCTGAAAGAAATGCAAATTCACACCCGTACAGTAGGATGCAGCTAAAACAAACCTTTCAGAAGAATAGGATGCAGAACAAGAAAGTGCAACACTCTTACTTCAGCAATAAAAAAGAAAGAAAAAAAACCAAATGCTTATCGAAAGTCATTTTTGCTTATTATATGGTTGAAGTGGATCACGAAGGTCAGCAGCAAAGATTAAATAAAGTATATTTTTGTATTTTAATATACTTAATTATTGCAGAATTGTGTAATATTCAGAGTTTGCATTTTACTTTTTATATTAATTTTGAGTAAAACTGATTCAGTTTTTTTTTTCAAGTGAAATGAGTAAATGCATGCTCACATTGATTCTAAAACTGCAATAGCCATCGTTCACACAGCGCACACAACGCCTCTGCACTTACTCCCTATTTCTCTCAACACGAGGACAGGAGAGCAGTCAGTAAATGGATAAACAAAGTAACATGCATTACTAATTTGAAAAAGTAACTCATATTCTGTTGTAAATTTAAAAGTAATGTGTTACTTTACAAGTTACTTGAAAAAAGTAATCTGATTACATAACTCAAGTTACTTGTAATGTGTTACGCTCAACACTGGATATGACACAAAAAAATAAATGCAGCTGGCTTCGGATACAAGCAAGGAATGAGCGAGGGACTTTGCAAGTGTCACAAAGCGGAGGACTGCAGCACATAAAAGGGAGGAAAAAAAGACTGATGGTGGAGGTTCCTGTTCATCTCGTCCTCTGACTGCAGAGGAAGATCAGTTTTGGCCATTCCTGAGACCCGAGGCATTGGAATGGATCCCTGGAGGAATCCCTGTTACTGTGCAATTGCTCCCTTTCTCTGACTCACCTCACTCTGAGAGATCCTCATGTGCTGAGCGATGTACAAAGCATGAGAGGAGGTCTATATATACATAGCTGACTCACTTACGTTCCTCAACAGTTTTTCTTCGTCACTCCGCCACCCCGACTCCTCACTCTCTTGTTCCTATCCCAGCCAGGGGATAGCCCTCCCTTCGGACAGCACGCCAAACACGCACGCTCTTTTACTCTTTCTGAATATTTGTAAGCATGAACTCGTGAATAGCTATGAGAAGCAAAACCAGCATCATGAGGAGGCTATGGCATACAGGAGGGATACATTAGAAATATTACAGCAGGCCAGCAAGCCCTCTTTATCCTCTTTATACCAATTGAATTATACTCTGTATGGAAAGTCAAATTATGATTTGTGTTGCTGATTCCTTTATAACCTTTTTTTTATGTGTTTTTTTTCACAGGTGAAACCCTGGAGTAACCCCTGGTGAAAAAAAAAAAAAAATGCTAAGTATACTTGCAGCCAGACTATTTATCAGTATACTTCAAGTGTGTTAATGATTAGTTAACTTGAAGTGTGCTATTTTGAAACAACTTATTTTGTAATTTTGTAATTTATAATTAAAGCAGTAATTATTTAGTGTACTTTAGTGTACGCATCAAAATTGTAACTAAGCATATAATTATTACAGATATATATATATAGAAATATATTAAATGTATGCTTGTTTTTAGCATATTTCTTAAAAGTATAATTAAGCATATAATTATTACCAATGTACTTATAGTGCACTTTTTAGAAATATGTTAAAAGTATGCTTGTTTTTAAATATATTTTTAGAAAATATACTAAAGTACAATTATTTTAAAGTGTGTTAATTGTAAAAATAGGTAAAAAGCATGATGCTAATATACTTTTAATATATCTAAAAATAGTAAAATGTTTGTTAGTATATTTGCAATGCACTATTGAAGAAGGGAATATATTTCAAATACAATAAAGTATACTTTTTTTCCACTAGGAACCCTCTTCCTCTGGGTCTGGTAAATGTGGCTCTGATGATGCTGTCTGATGGGACTCCATTTCCTGTTCAATGAAAGAGAAGTTAAAAATCTACAACAGTTGAATTGAAATACAAAATGCTTTTCTGATAAACAAAATTGTTAAGTGAATCTGAAGCCATCACTGATTGAATACCTGAATAATGTGACTAATAATAAGATGATTATGAAGTATATTTATGGAGTAGAATACAAACTTAATTTTGTATTGGTGAGCCACCCTCACATACACTACAAACATCAAATATGTAAAGTTGGCTAAATTAATATTTTGTCAATAGAGTGGTGCAGCTATGACGTCACTTTGTAGGCCAATAGGCAGTTAGCATTACACTGGTTCCCTCGACAAAAATCCAATAGGATTTTCACATAGGCTTTTGGATTATTGCCAAAAACAAGCTCCATGATCAACAAAAGTTAATGATATTTGCACGTTTTTGTCCATCAAGATATATTTCACAGATGAACACAACTTTTATGCATTTTGAAGCCTAAATGGGTCATTCTATGGAAACGTCCATTTGTCCTAGCCTTTACAGAAGCATTACACTTGAAAAACTCTTTAGGGTTATTTTTTTTATATATATATTTTAAAATGAAACAATATGTTATTTGAACAATTACACCTTCTTGAGCCATCAATGTGACAATATTTGTTTTTTTATTTAATTAATTAGAATTCCAAACACCACAGAAGTGCTCGTCCCCACAGTCATGTACAGAGGGAAAATGCTTTATTTTGAGGTCAAAAACAGGGTTTTCTTCCATTTAAAATACAATAATGTGTACATAACTATCAAATATATAATGTAAATTACATTAAAAAACAAAATGCTACATAAATATTATAAAATATATCATGAAAGTAGTGGTCCCCTGTAGTTGTATCACTGGTGTTACTGTTTAAACAAAAAATCTCTTATTTTGAAATAAAAATCACAATGATGACATCACTTGACTTCCTTCTTCCAATTTCCTGGAGATCTATGAAGAGAAGCCCATGGTAAGTCCACTGTCTCTTTTCAGTTATCAGGAATTTTCAAATTTTTCTCATGATTTCATATGAAGCTTTTAGTTGAAGTCTCTGGTATGACCTCCTTTATTGTTTGGGAATTGTAAAAAACTAGAATACAAATGGATTAAACTAATTCATTTAGTGAGTATACCATGATTGACAACATGTGGGATGATACCTTGCAGCAGCCATTTTGTAAAATGCAGTTTTCATGAAAATTGTCACTGGTATTCCCTTTGGTGGTCACTAAGAGTTACGTCATGACGACGAATGGGGTTTCGCTTAGAAAGCCTCTCACCTTTGAGTATACAAAACGAGCCAATGGCAAGAAAATTCCATGGGTCTGCGGAATTTGCATAGCGTAACTCCGCCCCACCTGGTGGGTACACTCTAAAAAATGCTGGGTTGTTTTAACCCAATTTTGGGTCAAATATGGACTAACCCAAACGTTGGGTTAAAATGCAATTTAAAAATGTAACCCAACGGCTGGGTTTGTCCATTTTTAAATTGCATTTTTAACACAACGTTGGGTTAGTCCATATTTGACCCAAAATTGGGTTAAAACAACCCAGCATTTTTTAGAGTGTATAAGGAAGTACGCTGTCAACATGCAGTTATGTTTTCGCTTCGGATCCAAGAGTTTTCTTCACTCCCACAAGCCATTCTGAATTATCTTCACTCTACGAGACGAGCGGCTCTCCAGTGTGTTGGTGCAACGGCGCGTTCCAGCGAGATCACATTGCCTGCTGCTGATCTGTGCAGTGATCTGCCGACAGTGTGTGTGCTTCTCCCTGGGTGCTTCAGCACTCTGCTGAGCTTTTTCCTCTCTCTAAAAGAGCTGCACGTGGCACGTCTTTTTCAAGATGGATGGCAGTGTGCGATGCTCTGCCACACCACTCTTGTCCCCCTCTGTCGCCAGACCCCTGGCAGACCAGGCCCCTGTGGAACGCTGGTCCTTCCCTGTCAGGACGCGACAAATGACTGTGCCCCCACACCGGGATGCTATGCCTCCCACGTGCGGGCCGGTCATTCCGCCTCACTGCCCCATCGAGGGTACGCCTGTGGTTCGCTTGACCCCGCTGGTACAGTTCTTGGGAGCTTGGTTAGAGTTTCCCAACCTGTTCTGCTAGGTTGCGAGAACCATCAGGCTCGGCTATGCGATTCAGTTCGCATGGTCTCCTCCCCGCTTCCAGGGAGTCCGCTACACCATGGTCGGTGGCAATGCCCCTGTCATGTGTACGGAGGTCGCCACCCTACTGGCGAAGGGTGCAATCGAGACTGCCCCTCCAGCCGAAATGAAGTCCGGCTTCTACAGCCCCTACTTCATTGTACCCAAGAAAACCGGTGGGTTGCGGCCAATCCTGGACCTGCGCGTCTTGAACCGATCCCTCCACAGGCTTCCGTTCAAGATGCTCACGGCCAAACGTATTTTCGAATGTGGGCGGCTACAGGATTGGTTTGCAGCGATCGACCTGAAGGACGCCTACTTTCATGTCTCCATTCTTCCTCGACACAGACCATTTCTGCGGATTGCTATCGAGGGGCGGGCATATCAGTACACAATTCTCCCGTTCGGGCTAGCCCTGTCTCCTCGCGTCTTCATGAAAGTTGTCGAGGCAGCCCTTGTGCCGCTACGGCAACACAGGGTTCGCATCCTGAACTATCTCAAGGACTGGCTGATCCTAGCTCACTCTCGAGGCCAGGTTTACGAACACAGGGACCTAGTGCTCTTGCACCTAGCCCGTCTGGGCCTTCGGGTCAACTGGGAAAAGAGCAAACTCTCCCCCGTGCAGATGATTTCTTTTATCAGTATGGAAATCGACTTGGTCGCCATGTGCGTGCAGCTTACGAGCGAGCGCGCGCAGTCACTGCTGACTTGCCTGAGACAGTTCGAGGGCAAGAGTGCGGTTCCACTGAAGTTATTTCAGAGGCTTCTGGGGCATATGGCATCCGCAGCAACGCCACTCGGATTGCTTCATATGAGACCTCTTCAGTTCTGGTTTCGCGATCGAGTCCCGAGGTGGGCATGGCAACAAGGCACGCTCCGAGTACCAGTTACTCCGACCTGCCGTCAGACCTTCACCCCGTGGACGAACCTCAGTTTTCTACGGGCCGGAGTGCTCTTAGAATGAGTTTCCAGGCATGTTGTTGTCTCAACAGATGCCTCCACCACGAGCTGGGGGTGCCATGTGCAATGAACATGCTGCCGTGGGCTCCTGGACAGGACCTCAGCGCCTTTGACATGTCAATTGCCTCGAGTTGCTGGCGGTACGTCTGGCTCTGCACTGCTTCCGTGCATTGCCCAAGAACCAACACGTCCTAGTCCGCTCAGACAATACCACAACAGTAGCATACATAAACCAACAAGGTGGTCTATGACTCCATCCCCTGTCGGTTCAGCTGATTTGGGAACAGTTCGGCGACGCACAGATCTGTTTGCCTCCCATGACTCTTCCCATTGCAGCCTGTTTTACTCCCTGACTGAGGGCACACTCAGCACGGACGCACTGGCGCACAGCTGACTGCAGGGCCTCCGCAAGTATGCATCAAACCCCAGCGAGCCTTCTTGCACAGACCCTGTGCAACATCAGGGAGGATGAGGAGCAGGTCATTCTGGTCACCTGGTTCTACGAACTAGTACTCCTCGCGACAGCACCTCCCTGGCTAATTCCTCTGAGGAACGACCTCCTTTCTCAGAGATGGGGCACCCTATGGCACCCTCGTCCCGATCTGTGGAACCTCCACGTGTGGCTCCTGGATGGGACGAGGCAGGTTTGTGTACCTTCTCGCCGAGAAGACCCCAGAAAATGCCCGATCAGTGTCGTGCTTTCCTTCCTGCAAGAAGGGTTGGAGCGAAGGCTGTCTCCCTCCACCCTCAAAGTGTATGTTGCCGCTATCGCCGCACATCATGACGCAGTCAAAGGTAAGTCCATGGGGAAGCACGACCTGGTCATCAGGTTCCCGAGAGGAGCGAGGAGACTGAATCCGCCTCGCCCTTCTCTCGTACCCTCTTGGGACCTCTCAGTGGTTCTAAACGCCCTGCAGAGTGCTCCTTTTGAGCCTCTGCAATCAGTGCAGCTTAAGTTCCTGTCAATGAAGACAGCGCTCCTGGTTGCATTGGCCTCCATCAAGAGGGTAGGGGACCTGCAGGCATTTTCGGTTGACGAAGCGTGCCTGGAATTCGGGCCAGCCTACTCTCACATGTTCCTGAAATCCCGGCCTGGATACGTGCCCAAGGTTCCCACCACTCCCTGTCGAGACCAGGTGGTGAACCTGCGAGCGCTGCCCTTGGAGGAGGCAGACCCAGCCTTGGCACTGCTCTGTCCAGTACGCGCCCTCCGTGCTTACATAGACAGAACGCAGTGTTTCAGGACCTCAGACCAGCTCTTTGTCTGTTATGGTAGGAAGTTGAAGGGAAATGCTCTCTCCAAGCAAAGGTTGTCTCACTGGATAGTGGACGCCATTGCTTTGGCATACCAGCAGCAAGGTCGACCATGCCCCCTTGGTGTGATGGCACACTCCACCCGGAGTGTGGCTTCCTCTTGGGCTCTAGCGCATGGCGCCTTACTAACAGACATCTGCAGAGCTGCAGGCTGGGTGACACCCAACACATTTGCGAAATTCTACAATCTCCGAATGGAGCCAGTGTCCTCTCGTGGACGTGCTTCAACTAACGGTACTAGGATCTGCTCAGGTGTCTTCGCTTGCTCGCCATTCCACTCCTCGTACTGGATACGTTCGATATTCTGCTCAGGTGAGCTTCCCTGAGAAGCCCTGAGTTCCTCCAGCTCCATTGACGTCAACGCCAGAGTTATGCCACCAGCAGCTTTGCGTTGGCTAGGTGCCTTCATGTGCATGGTTCCCCCCTTGGGCGACCCCCACATGCGTAATTCCACTGTAAGCCTCTCTGAGCATGTGTCCTTCCCTTGGCAAGCCACCTTGCCCCCCCTGGGGTTGAAACATTCCACCCTGCGGATTGAACACCCCAGTGTTTCTCCTTATGTAGCCCGCTCGCGGTTCATATGTGTATTCTGTAAGTCCCCTTTGGGCAGGCACTATTTGCATATTTCCTCTGAGATATGCTTCCCAATGCACCTTGGTATTCCTGTGTTAAGTAGGAGTCCAGTCTCACGACAGGGAGCTCAGACTTACGCAGGGCAATGGAAAACAGCCGAGGTGGCGTGATTAGACTGGGAACCCCATTCGTCGTCACAACGTAACTCGTAGTGACCACGAAAGGGAACGTCTCGGTAACATATGTAACCCTCGTTCCCTGAGAAGGGAATGGAGACGTTACGTGCCACTTGCCTTCACCATACCTAGAGATTGGCATGGAGTACTTTCCATAAGATCATCTCTCAATGCAAATCAAACCAGCTATTAGGCTAACTGAAAAAAAACCATGCCAATCTCTAGGTATGGTGAAGGCAATGTGATGATGTGGGGCTATTTTAATTCCAAAGGCCAAGGGAACTTTATCAGGATGCATAGTATCCTGAATCCATGAAGTAACTGGCCTTTAAAAATAAAAATCTGCCTGCCTCTATGGGAATTTAACATAGGGGTGTCCAAACTTATGCACCCTGTATTTTAAGGAAGAACATTTATTAATTTACGATACATTATTCATTCACAAAGAAAATTGGTGTCCTTAAAGGCTGGATTTTTCCTAATTTTTTTAATTAAGGCATTAAGCTCAATTTCCAAAAGATGATTTTTTATTCCTCTTTTTAGTCAACTTTAGCATGGGTGTCTAAACTTATGCATAGCACTGTAGTTAAAAATCTATTTAAAGAGATCAATGAACAATACATTTTATACAAAAAATAGATTTAAACCAGATTTTATACAAATTTCACAGTATTTTCCTGAACATAAACATTTAATAAACTTTTTTTTACAAAAATCACATCACAAACACAAGTGCACCATTTAATTTAACTTGACTTAGAATTTCTTTCTAACAAATAATAATGTTATAGATATAAATTATTTCATAAAAGTATTGTAAACAGTTAACATTTGGGGTCAATAGTTTTTTTTAAGTAATTAATACTTTTATTAATCAAGGACACATTCAGTGTCACATTCAGGCGCAGGCTATAATGTTATGAAAGATTCTATTTCAAATAAATGCTGTTCTTTTGAACTTTCTATTCATCAAATAATCCTGACATATAAAATGTATCACAGTTTCCACAAAAATATGAACATTGATAATAATCAGAAATGTTTCTTGAGCAGCAAATCATTAGTGACTCTCGATCACAAAACCAGTCACAAGTCGCACGGGGTATTTGTGGCAATAGCCAACAATACATTGTATGGGTCAAAATTATCGATTTTTCTTTTATTCCAAAAATCATTAGGATATTAAATAAAGATGTTTTATATTTTGTAAATGTCCTACCATAAATTTATAAACATTTATTTTTGTGAGTGAATATAGCAATATCGCATCAATAGAAAGCTTATTTATTCAGCTTTCATATGATGTATAAATCTCAATTTAAAAAAATTGACCCATATGACATTGACCCATTGAGTGGTTTTGTGGTCTAGGGTTACATATTAGAATGATTTCTGAAGGATCATGTGACACTGAAGACTGGAGTAATGATGCTGAAAATTCAGCTTTGATCACAGGAATAAATTACAGTTTACTATATATTCACATAGAAAACAGATATTTTAAACTGTAATAATATTTCACTCTTCTCCTATCAAGGTACTCTGCTCTTGCTGCAGGGTCAGAATTTTTTCGCTTGGCAGTGGCATCTGGTAAAATAGATTAAACTAGTTTTAAATAAATAAACAGGCAATAATAAATACACTAGAAATAAATGCAGTATTACTAAACTGAAATTACATGCTCTAATTTTTTTTCTTCATTTTTCTCATATTGTACAAAGAGTAAACATAAACTGTCTGAAATATATAAAAAATATCCCAAATTGCATAAAAATCTATTCCAAATGATACTAAAGTAAAGTACTTTTTTATATAAACCTCAATTGAATATAAAAGCATAAAACTGCCAATCTAGGACGTATATCTATCATTGAAAACAGTCTGTAGTGGTCGCACCACATGATATTTGGTCGCACCACATAATATTTTCAAATTCAGTCATAATTTACAGGCACAGAATTAGCCACCTAAACAAAACAAGCTAGCTTGCCAAAAAAGGTCACTATGAAATTTATAATAAAAATATATATTTGTAGAAATAACTTTAATATAATTTTTTTTTTGAGGTCATACCACATGACATCCAAATTTGGCAACTACATACCAACCATTACAAAGGTTTTTATTTTTTTTTCCAATTTGAGAGAATTACAAACCTGCTTGCTGCTTCCATGGGTCCTTGGTAAATTGGTTTATGATGTGACTTCCTGTGTTTGAATAGTTTTCAACATATAAGTCCCAAAATGGTAGTTCCTTGATGGTCGCACCACATGATATTTCATAAAATGGACATCATCGGACAAAGTTTGTTTGTATATTATGATGGAAATATAAATGCAAATGCTTTGAATTTTTTTAAAGGATTACAAAACATTTTGGAAATCATGCCAAATAGTGCAGAATATAAATTTGAATAAATTCAGAGTAATTTCAAAGATGTTTTCAAAACAGAAGTTATGGCCGGACGGTCGCACCACATGATGTTTTGACACTTTAAATAACAAAAAAAGTAACAAATAAGTAAAGGTTTTTGAAAAGTTAAAGTGAGTACATACATGGGAGAGGTACTACAAATATACAGTATCTTTTTATGCATTTAAACCCATTTTTGCCTGAAAAAATGCAATCGGACAAAAAATGTAGGCGTCACGTCATTGACCCAAAATCTGTCAGACAATTTTTTCTCAGGGATGACGTCAGCAGACTGACTACAGGGAGGAAGAACACACTAAATCTCAAGAAGATTAAGAGACAGAGGAGGCTACTGTCTGATTCTTTGCTCAACAAGAAATACTGTGACATGGAACTTCTTTGAGTTAGCCGTTCTTCCGGCATTCTCAAATACAGGGACATAAGCTGTTGCTGCCAGGCTCCTGAGGGGGTGTTTGAGTGTCCATGCCACAGCCTAGAGGAGGTTATGGCTTATGGATGCAATCAATCAAACAGGCAAAGATTTCAGTGTCATCGAACAGCAGCACTGGGCAGTGGTGTGTTGTGTGATATGATGATGATCCCTACCCTGGCATCATCCTGCAGGTGGAGGAAAACCATGTGCAAGTCAAATGCATGCACCGCAATGGAGTGAATAAGTTTTTCTGGCCAAGCCCCAGAGATGATGTTAACTGGTACGGTGATGACCAGATCATATGCCTGATTCCAGAGCCCATGGCACTGAATAAGCGTTCAGTTCAGATTGATCAGCGGTTCTGGGAGTTCATTATGGGGCAGTTGGGCAAGTAAAAAAAAAAAAAGGAAAAAAGGCACCAAGAAATGTAAAATGGGGATAGTTCAAAGTTTTCCCCTCTTAGTTATTACCTAAGTAAGTATAGCATGACATAAAATAGTCACAATTGGACAATTGCAGTTTAGACAATGTACTTCTTTGTTGTACATTTTAGTTGTTTTCATAATGAAGTTAAAATGTGTTTTTAAAATGTTGTTTATGATATCTTACTAACTGCTTTCAGTTCTTATGTTATATATGCCACTGATTTGTTGTGTCACTGGTGTTACTGTTTTTTTTTTTTTTCACATTAAATAAAATGTCACATGTGACATGATAATAATTTTAAATTCATTGAATTCTGCTACACTCAAGAGTTAAGCTTTAAAGGATTGTATCATTACTTGTTTATAACTGTTTTTCAAAAATGTTCATTGTTATAGCAAATATGGTTGCGCAATGTCAAAAATCAATCAGCCACACTTTTAACATACCTGATTAAAATAAATAAAACATAATCTCCTTATTTTTTAGATTATCATTAATTTTCTGCAACTCTGACTACATGTACTGAAAAAGATTGAGAAATAATATTTCATAAAAACCTTTAATATTGCTAAAGAAGTAAGGTAACACCAGTGACAAAAAAAAAAAAACATCATAAAGTCAAAGGGTAGGCTAATCTAATAATGTGGTCTAAGTTTAAATGTCAGAAAAAGAAATACATTTTAAGACATCTTGCCATACCAAAAGTGGACGTTTCTGTAGAATGACCCAAATGCAGCCACTAGAAGTAAAAAGCTAAAGGTAGGCTATAAACGAACTACACCATGGTCCCACGAGTTCAACGTCACCATCACTAAGTTTCTGACTCTTTCAGTTTTTATCTAAAAATATTTTCACAGAACGTTTGAGTTAGAAAAGTTTATAAGAGCACAATTATAAGCATATTGAGGCTGTAAAAGCGGTCTGAGTTTACCTTTTCGTCATAATCTCCTTGCAACCGTCTTCTTCAAGACACGTAACATCTTAAAAATCACGAGTGGGGTAATACTTATGTATTTTATATTGTAGAATAAAACGTGAAAGTGTCTTGAGCTTGTGTTCTCCGCAGAACTTATTTCAGCCATTTAACCAAAATCCCATTCAATATAAGCCATATGCTATATGACGCAAAATACATTTCTTGTTTAGGAAGCCTACTCAGATGATTCTTAAATGGATTCTTCTAACTGTCATAATAAAATAAGTGCATTTTGAATGTTGAACAATGGCAGCTTTACAAACAATCCTGCAGTTTCATCGCGGAAGTCAAGCGTTCTACATAAATGCCTCTATCTGATAACATCATAACAAGAAAATTCTGGCTTCCAATGAAGATCCTTGAATTGCTGCTGGTTGTTACCCCACACCTTCAGAGGGACACACAGTGAAACTCTGCTTTAAAAGCTGTGCCTATCCGATCTCCTCATTTAGATTAAACGGCTTATAAATTGGCCAAATCAAGTGTAGTTATTTTCACAGATTCTGTGTTATGTTTATGTTTCATTAACCTGATATTAAAAACTATGGAAATATTATGAGATGTCCTCACTAATAGTGAAACAACGTGTCACTATAGCTGGAAAAAGAAAAATGGCGCTCAAAACTAAATGTTCATAAGGCTTCATTACAAAATCTTTAAACAAATATGTTAGGCTATTTGAAACTGCCAGGGATTTGCTAGGGCATTGCAATGTATTTGAGCAACTATTGTAGCCTATAGTCCTAAGAATTGCATATCATGTTTAATTTTCTATATTTATCGAAGAGAAGGTGTTCAGACGTGTAGAGTATCGTGGTATTTTAATATGGAGATGAAACCTTTTTCGTTTAGCTGATTTACACAACTGGGCGAAACATCATGTTTAGTCTGTGAGATGTCCATATTTGTAAAGAATTTATATTTCCATTTTTAATTTAATGTGTAGCTCAGTGGAATGTCCTTAAAAATCTGTATTTAGTTTATCCTCTTGCCTTTTAAAATACATTTTTAACCTATTGCGTAGTTTTTCAGTGCAAACTAGTGTTGCTGCAAAATCGTATTCTGATTATCTCTGGCCAGTTATTGGCAACGGATTTTTTATTAATTTTATTATTAAATGAATCCTTTGAGCCATGAATGGAATTTGCAAATCTTTGCCATTGTAGACCACCCCAGCAACGTTCTGTCCTGAAACATATACGACTCGTTATAACGTCAGCCATCTTACGGTGCCTTCCTCTGAAGATCCTATAGTGAGTTAAAAAGAGCTTTATCCCAGCTTGACGACCATTGTGTGGTCTGGAGTCTGGACAGAGATCCCTTAACTTGAACTTGGACTTCTGCAGACAGGCATCCTTGTGGTGGTTTGAGCAAGGGCTGTTTTAGCTATTTAGTTTATGCTATAATTTAAAGAATGGATAGATCGTGATTATATAGTTAAACATCTACAACTTAGGCTATAATTATAGTGCACATGATCAGTCTATATATATTTCACATGGCTTCCATAACGTAAATTATAAAGATATAGCAGTTTGTAAGATACATTTTCGATGTAGAGATTTTAGGATAGACGATAGAAACTCACAAATGATAGTGGAAATAATCAACTAACATCGACTTTTCCAGTTGGCCTCATCGTATAGGATTTTAAAGAGACTGAGCAAGAATGCTTGCAGTTGACTAGACTTTAGATATTATATAAAAGATATGTGACCTTATTTTCCGAACAGGCTTAAGAACTGATCGGTGGTAAGATGGTCAAAAATTATTATAAATAGGCCTATTGACTATAATAACCTTATAAGTAGGTATGCGTCTCATCCACAAATGAACAACTACGATTAAGTTGGCTACCTTCTCTATAGAATTTTTCTGAAGGCATATTTGTAAGTTTCCGTTTCTGCAGCGAATTCGTATGATTCCCGTATATAATTTATGCCCCCAATGATGGTTGTGTTTAGAGGTGAAATTAGGGATGCTGGTTCATGCTTATAGTTTAATTAAATGTTATTATATTTTCGATTTTATAAGATTAGGCTATGAATACTTTTTCTTATAAACATCACATGCGAATTCGTAGGCTGATTGCGACTTCGACCTTGTCGTGAGATCGGGTTGTCATTTGTCATTGACTATATTGTCAATGATATTAAAAGGGTACTTGATATATTTCTTCATATTTTTTTTGTGATAGCCTATTTCTTGTTAAATTCTTGTTTAAAATGGTTAAATTTCCGCAAAATTATTTTAACATGTCACGCCGAAAGACGAGACGTCTGTATAAAGCAAATCTGTATCTGTATTTAAAATGTTGATACATAATGTATAAATGAACAATATCTTTTTGCATTTTAAGAACATTTTGAGAATATTCTACATATTTTAAAATTAATTATACATAGGCTAACTTTAAATTAGTTGATGCATTATGAGCAAACAAGAATTCATAAATTAACATTGAGTTAATAAATGTTGTTATTGATATAATGCTATAACTTTCAATGTAAATTCAATGTAAAGTGTAACCATTTGGACACTTTTTAACATGGCAAATTCTGAAGGAATTGAGAGTCCTGTTGAGGAAAGCCTATTTTAAAGTCTAAATATATTTATGTTATTATACGTTTCAATCGAAGGTCCCTCTGGTAGATTTAGTGATGATTATAGTGTAAAGATAAAGAATAGGAAGGGACCATTGAGGACAATAAGTGTCTATATAAAGTCTAACTGTAATGTGCAAGTGAACTCGACAATGTAAGTGTGAAGTTCGTTCCTTCTGTCTAGACGTATTACGACACTCTTTGTCCGTTTCCACCTTGACCTTGGATTTTCTTGCAGCTGGTGGCATTTAGACGATTAGCCATTATTTAGGCTACTTGCGCTACCACAGTAAACTGTAGCCTACTCTTAATCGCATACAATTCGCGTTAACTATAGGCTACTACTCAATAAATTAATTTAAAGTTCCGTGCAATTAACATGCACAACTAAAATGTGAAGTCCTACTAAATTAATCTTGGTGTTTGTAAACTTTAAATTATGTTAGGCCTACCTCCTTTTTTATTTATTAGGACTATTACTTTTTTTCTAGTTAATTATCAGGGGTTACAGACAGTGTTTGCATATTTTTTAATATTAAAATAAATATGTCAATAAATATTGTGAATGTGCATGCGATTTACTTGATCTAACCCTTCAATTAACCTACAGTTGTCCTACCAGTATTTTGGAATTAAGTGAAACCAATTTATTTAGATGTTACACTCAAAGCGAAATGTATGTACAGAGATAGGGTGGGTTATGGAGTTCTCTATAGACTCAGAGAACTATTCTTACTTCCATGTATATTCTTTGTCATTTTATTACTTTTATCCCCATTGAACACACTGAGACACTTCATCGAATTCCCATAGTTTCCCTGCTACAGACAATCACATTAGCGTGTTTTTGTATTATTTGAAACTGATAAGTAAGTGTTTATGTAAAACAATGTCTAACACTCGTCGGGCTAAGGAATCTTGAGCTACAGAACTTTAATGCATTATGTGTGTCTTTTTTTTTTCTTTTTTCTTTTCTTTCTCAGCAGAACGTTTAACGAAGCTTTTCCAATCCAAATTAGCTTGTTTGCCAGACAGTGTTATAAAACAAGAAAAAAGTTTCTTCGAACAAATATCACATATTTGCAGTATAACATTTGCATTCAGTGTCTGCAAAACATTTAGGCTGAATTTAATTGATCTATCTTAATTTCATAATTCATTAACCTTTCCAATAAACGATTCTCGAATATGTAGGCTATTTGTTAATTGTGGAAAAATAAACCGTTTTGCTTGATATATAGCCTAGGTCTATTTACAAGCCATCCAAAAGGTTTTTCATTTTTGATGACTGTTTTGTCGTCAGTGATATTAAGAGAGAAATGCATCTTCCCCTCTAAGAAATCCGCTTCGTCTTGACAGCATATGTCAGTAATCAGGGTTTAACAATGCGCATGCGTGCACGGAGAAAATGAGCTTGGAAGTGAGGTGTCAGTCTAGTTTTAAAAAGCAACCCATGATGATTTCGCTGATTCTGCGTGGACGCTGGGCGGACACATTGTTTAACGTGTAATGAAAAAAATACTTTGGATGAACAAACAAGAGCATGGAGGGACTGAGTGGGAGCTGTCCTGCCTCTCACTGCAGTGATTTTATCCCGCACCCTGCACTGGGACGCCTCTCTGGGAACCACCGGACAGTGTACTCGGATATCCCTGCGCCACAGACCTCATCGGGCTCATCCCTGAGCTGTGGATACCCATTCGGGAGTCCATATTATGGATGTCGACTTCAGTACTCTCACAACGTAAACTTGCAACAGAATCCATGTTCCTTCCATCCTGGGGAAAAATACGTGGAACCAAGCGGTGTGCAACCATCTGAAGAGCTTTCCAGTAGATCCAAAGAATTCGCTGTTTACCCAAGCTTTGCCAGCTCTTATAAGTCTGTGCCCGGGTATTTGGACGTCCCGGTTATACCAGGAATCAGCGCGCGCCCAGAGTCCCGGCATGAAACTTTATTCCCTATGGACAGTTATCAGCACTGGGCACTGTCGAACGGCTGGGACGAGCAACTATATTGTTCTAAAGAACAAACACATTTTAACTACCTATGGAATTCCCAGTTTTCGGGTAAAATGAAATATCAGCAAATATATAAAGCTTGGCATTGGTATTCATGTTTGAAATGCTGTGTTATATACTAATTATACTTGCCCTATTGGAGTTTAAGAGGGGAAAATTAGGAGTAGAGAGAGAAAAAAAGAGATAAAACTTCAAAAATATTAGGAAATGTACTTTATCGTCACCCAATCTTAAATATAATTTCTTCATGTAGACCTCCTTTTTTTAAACACTAGTGATTTTCCGTATAATTCTTAATTTTTAACCGAGATGTAGATTGGCAGGTGTCAGTTTAAACTGTAGCTGATGTAAACTAAAGAGTTGAAATATTACCTTTTTATAAATATACATTTTACTTAAATAATAGGCTAGCTCTTGTATACGATTTTTTTCTTTCTTAATATTGCAAGTAACCAATCAGGACCCTATTAATTTCCCGCTCACCCAATTGCAGTTAAAAAAACAACCAAAGAAACCTCATTGATTGGTTTTGGTCGTCTTATTGTTAAAGTAAAACTAATTTGTCTGCAAATGTACAATATTTGGACAAGTTGCCATTTTAAATATCTCGTCTGTCTATTCTGCCTTGACAATTAACTAGTTTATACAAACCGATTGTCCGATTGACTAAATCATATTATTTGTGATCATAACTAAATTGTTTATCTTGTGTTTTTTTTTTGTGTGTGTTTTTTTTTTTTTTTTGTTTGTTTTTTTGCTTCAGAGTATATATGCTAGTGTAATTCTATAATCTACTAGGCCTAGATTAAATTAAGTATAGGCGAATGTGAACCGACGGTACAACTGTAGTTTCAGCGTGCTTTGCATGGGACTTAATTTGGAGGGTAAAAATGTTTAATTTAAAGGAGAAGTTCACTTTTAAAATGAAAATTCTGTCATCATATACTCACCCTCATGTTGTTTCAAACCTGTATGAATTTCTTTCTTCTGCTGAACAGAAAAGAAGATATTTAGAAGATTATCAGTAACCAGACATTTTTTGGGTCCCATTGACTTCCATAGTATATTTTTTTCCTACTATGGAAGTCAATGGGACCCAAAAACTGTCTGGTTACTGATAATCTTCTAAATATCTTATTTTCTGTTCAGCAGAAGAAAGAAATTCTTACAGGTTTGAAACAACATGAGGGTGAGTATATGATGACAGAATTTTCATTTTAAAAGTGAACTTCTCCTTTAAGTTCTATTCTGTGTGCTTTAAAATGGAAAATGGGGGTTTAATAGTGTTTAATGTTCAATAACAATGTTGCAATTATTTCAAACCAGTGTGTGGAGAAGAGTGGAGCTTTTGTTTTTGAGGACCAGTATAAAGATGTGATTAACTTAAAGAACATTTAATTGAAAATTAACGACTAACAATTATTCTTTAATATCTTTCGGGATTCACCAATAGGCTTTCTCTCAGTTATATGCCTATGAAGGCCTAAGTGAGTGTTGGAGTTTGAATTTCTTAAATAGGCTACCTTGTATTTGTATCAGCTCAAATGTAAACATTTCCAAATCATTTGAAAACGATCATTTGAAACAAACAATTTTCTTATTCCAACGACGATAAAATTATAGATTAGATGACTCACTGACAATCTCATATAGGCCTAATGGAATCTTTAAACTCTTGGTCAGAATTGTGGTCACAGTTTCATTCACCAATAATTTTACTTGCTATATTTGAGAGTCACGAGACATTAGCAGAGATTGTACTTGACATTGGCAAATGATTTCTAATATTTTCTTTCCGCCTTAAACTATTTTTTTGCAGATGTTATGCCGCACCAGACCGATATGAACGGGTATCGTCGCGGTCGTAAGAAGAGGGTTCCGTACACTAAGATTCAGTTAAAGGAGCTGGAGAAAGAGTATGAAGCCAGCAAGTTCATCACTAAAGACAAGAGAAGGAGGATCTGCGCCACTACCGATCTCTCTGAACGCCAGGTGACCATCTGGTTCCAGAACCGCCGGGTTAAGGAGAAGAAGTTCGTGTGTAAACCAACGCCAAGCAAAGTCATGCATGTTATTTGATTATCGTCGAGTTGGTTGCGCCAACAATTTCATCATTCAAGTTGAACAAAAAAACTTCCTGATCTGCCATCTCTTGTCTAATGAAACATGTAGCCTACTCGCCTACTTTATAGTTTCAGTAGCCTTACAATGCAGTAATAGATAGCCTACATTTCCAGAAAGGAGTCACAACATCATTCAACTTATTTTAAAGAATGAGTTACGCTTACGTGATCTGGAATGCTTAAGAGGTCTGATGATTGTTCATTTTTGCTTAAGATTTACCCCATAATACACGTGTCAATCCGCCATCAGATTCGTTTGTTTGGCTTTTGATATTTTGTAAACAAGACTTGCTGTTAAATTGGTCCCTGCTATTTATAATTTAATAGGGGTCTATGGTGTGACAGATTTTAAATCATGTCTATTTCTTGCCTCGTTTGTGTAGGCCTATATTTGTTCTATCACAGAAGGTGACTTTCAAAAGCAACTGGAATGTTAATTATTAATATGTGTAGGCCTATAGCAAAATCATCAAAAGTCCATCAAAACGTATGTCATGCATCCTTGAATTGTTTATTGTCAGCTTTGCAGCAATGTTTTTTTTTTCCTAGCGTTTTTGCTCCATTTTATAGCATGCATACATGCAAAGTTGTGTTTTATAGGAACGTATTGAATTGATGTTAAGGCGTGTTTACATAAATGCTTTGTTGATGGTGATGTACTGAACGGCAAAAAAAAAAAAAAAAAAAAAAAATACTTCTCTCCTTTCAACGCTTTTATTCCGCAATATTGTCACGCAATTTCATTGTATAGGCCTAGCCTACGTGAAGTCTCTGTCTTATTAGTGGAGATCAAATCTGAACTTTATTAATGGTCCACGGAACACACAAAAGCAAACACTGCATATAAGTGAAAATAATGTGCAGAAAATAAGTTGACAAAGCAGGAATTATTTATATGGGTCAAATTTTCGCACACGTCAATTTCCAGATGTTTGTCATCTTATGCTATTCTATGATTGACTGAAATGTAACAAACCTCATTAAGTTATGAAACGGCAGGATGCATTTGACTGTCTGTAACGAAAGCCATGGAGAAACATATTTATTATCCACTTATTGCGAATCAACATACGTTCCTCTATATGTAAAATATTTGACTCTATATTGTCATTGTACGTTTAAATGATGTCAACTTGTCTATGTTTCTATACAGGTTTCATATCCATACTCGCTCTCCATTGCTGTATTTTTCAGTCTTTAATACGCGTGCGCGCGGTGTCTGTGTGTGTGTCCTGGTAAACCATTATGGGTTCCCACAGTGATAACAATATCCAAAATCCTTGTCCTTGTGGGGACATTTTTCCTCGTGAGAAAAACAGCTTATAAATCATTCTAAGTGTTGTTTAGTGAAAATGTAAAAATGCAGAAAGTGTTTTGTGATGGGTAGGGTTTAGGGGTAGGGTTGTGTGTGTGTGTGTGTGTGTGTGTGTGTGTGTGTGTGTGTGTGTGTGTGTGTGTGTGTGTGTGTGTGTGTGTGTGTGTGTGTGTGTGTGTGTGTGTGTGTGTGTGTGTGTGTGTGTGTGTGTGTGTGTGTGTGTGAATATTCTCAGTCAGAGTCAGGATAGTGACAAGTTAATGTTGTTAACCCTGCAGTGGTTTGGTGGGACAGAGACTGCAGACGGCGCATCTTACCCACACTTCCTTTGGCTTCAAGTTGCCAAAAGGCTCCATACAAACAGCATAAAAAGTAATCATTGTGTGAGGTCTCAGAATCCTCACCACAGGCTTTCAACATTGTCTTCGCAACTGATCTGGCTGATCTGACCTTCTTTGAAACCTTTCAAAAGTTTCTCTTTTTTTAAACATTGGCAGACATGATCTGTCTTTTTTCATTGTTTAGGCATTCTGAAAAGAATAAATAAAAACAAACTGTTCTTATTGTATGTAAGGGGATGGATGTAACACTTTTTAAAGATGTTTAAAGATGACCCCTGTCAGCCAGTGTTTAGCAAGCCCTATTTCTGTTTGAAATTAGAAGGTTAAAATGCATCACATTTTGTTTGAGAAAAAACTATTTATTCTAATAGTTAATATGAAAAAGTTTAAGTACTAAACAAAATATATTTTTGGCCAAAAAACCCCCCCAAAAAAAAAAGCTCAAAATCTGTTTATTATATTATATTATGATCAGCTAAAATCAAGGAAGTTGACCAAAATATTGGTTAATAATTGATCGTTTAGATTATCCCACTTTTTTAACAAACAATACTCTCATATACACAGGTGGGTAGTCTATATTCCTCCAATTTTTCTACTATATGATCTCATCAGCATGTATGTACCACTTTAAACAGGCTAGCATGAATATGGACGGTGTGCTGGTTGACCATAGACAACAAGTAGACCATTGTAGTCTATACTGATGTCTAGCATTAAGATGTCATTGCCGCAAAATGACAAAACAGTAATATTATAGGTCATATTAAAGCATTTCCATGAATGTTCAATTTTAACATATTGTGAAGGGCCTATACCAAGACTACAAGAAATCCTCATGGTTGCGTGACAGTTATACTAATACAATTATCCATCAACAGTAAAATGTGACTTCTGAATGTTTGTTTGTTTGTTTGTTTGTTTGTTTGTTTGTTTGTTTGTTTGTTTGTTTGTTGAATGACAATACGGGATTCTCTTCTGAATAATTGTTTCAGTGACTGTTTTAAAAACACGTTAGTAAAACACTGTTTTACTGCTATTAGTTAATATCCTTAATTATCCGTAATTCTAGTGTTGCAATTAACATAGGCCTATGAGCTATTTTGAGTGACCATTTGCAAAGCACAATTTAAAAAGAAGACCTATAATATGGTCTATCACTGCCTCTAGTGGAGAAAGAGTGTAAGTGTGCAGGTTAAGAGCGGTACGGTATGGTACAGCACAGTATGGTACAATTATTTACGTTTCCACTGTCAAAAGTTGTGAATGAACCATCCTCCCATACCACTTTTTCGGTAGGCTACCCTTCCATTGGGGTACCTGCACAGTGGTACGGTACTAAAGGGTGGAGCTAGACTCAATGCAGAATGCAGATTGACTGAGTATCATCACTTGCGCGTGCTACAAGGGGAATGACAACGTAAGGGTTGGGGTTAGGGTAACCCTGAGCCATTTTTTAATATAGGCTACAGTTGAAATACAATACTACTGTTATTACCGGACTCGCGTCCTCGGGAGTCATCCTCCTGAGTCGGACTTGGCAAGTTCAGAACTTTGACTAGGCCTATTGAGAAACGCCTAATGTCGGCGCTTGTCTTCTTATGACAAACATGCCGAGAGGCAAGAACAAGATCTGCTGAATGTCATTTGTTGTTTACTATGTCGCTTTCTTCTTCGCGCGAAAATGACGTCGATCGCTTCTTTCCGGCATATCAAACTATCAAGTAAGGGTAGCCTACTATTGGCGGTGGAAAATGTTTAAATTGTCTGTCGATGATAATTTGGATTAAATATTTTAGAAAAGTAAATAATCTGTTGCATTTATTTCTTTTTCTAGTCATATTAACTTTACATTTAGCTTTATATCCTTGTAAAAATTGTGGTTTAGATAATCAGGTAGATCGACCGCAGTTTCAAGAATGGATGATCGTTAGGCTTCATGTTTTTTTTAAATAAGGGTGAGTCTGGTGTTAGGGAAGGTCAGGGAAGGTCATGGAAGGAATGCGTTAGTGTGATTCAAGTCCACAGAATCCGAGACTGTTGTTTAAATGTGTCGCACATGTACTAGACAGTGACCTTGAACCGACACAGAAGTGGGAAGCTTCAGTACAACAGAGGATATAAACTACTAGTTAAGATCATGAGAAAAACTGTAGGCTATTTTAAAAATGTTAAGGCAGGCAATTAAATAATTGTTTATAGGTATACTCATGTTCATTTAATTAGTTGTAAGACTTGAACGTGCTTATCAGAAGTCTTAGAATAAAAAACTCGATTCATGGATTGCGTTGGAAGGTTGTTGTTGTTGTTGTTGTTGTTTTTGAATAGCCTACACTGTAAAAAAAATTACATCCCCAAGGCAAAAATTTCTAGTGACTGATAACATCTAAATTTTTCAATTTGTCTGACGTATTATTTCTCATTGAGCCAATGTTAACAGACTATTGCAACAAGAATTGCAATTGGGCCAATTTAAAAATTTAGATGTGACCAGTCACTAGAAAATTTTGACTTGGAGAGGTTAGAAATTTTTTACAGTGTCCATGCATGTATTGGTTGCGCAAAAATGATAATAAATTATTTTTAAAAAATCATTTGCGCTCTGTAGATGAGCGAAAGGTTTAGGTTTGAAACGACATGATCACAGAATTGGTGAACTAACCAATTAGATTTAATTTTAGGCGTAAATGTTGTCATATTTTGGAATTTAAAATGTTTACGTTTCAGAAAGAGAAATAGCCTACTATTACACCTTGAGGAGGAAGATGGAGTGTGTGCCATCCTATGCTACTTTACTGGTTTACTCTTCCAATTATTCATCAAATTACATACTTTGTCTTACAAAAATAACCCTGAATGTACAGCTAGCTATAGCATATTATTATACAGTTCCATGAAACACATAGCCTAATGTATAATTGTTTATGACGAATACACACTGAAGGGATGAATGATGTTGATGCGACTTTCCTGTGTAATTTGCTAATTCAATTGCTCTCAATTTAATGTTCTATGCTTTGCACTTAAGATGGACTTTAATGGTGATGATGGCACGATGACGTAATGGACGCTCTCTGCCTTTTATAAAATGACAGACTAAACTACTCTTGAGTTAAAACTACTGAATGGAAACATGTATCTGGTTTTAAAGTAATGTAATTTGAGAGAGAAGTCTTGAATGTAGGCCTACATTTGTTTTTACAAACGTATTTGTGAGGGGGTGTAGTTAATGCAAATATAGCCTGCTATTATTGTAATGCATTACTAAGTACTTTGCCCTTGAAAACTTGACATTTTTTAGTCTGAAATTTAATTAAATTCTATATAGAACAATAGTGAATTTAACATAAAAAATGAACGTGTAATGATAAAATGTATGTTTTCATGTAACCTCTCTTAAATACTTGGTCAGTTCAAGAATAATTTATGTAGTTTTCTATTATTTATTTGAAAGAATTAAAAGAGCAGTTATGTATCCTTGTTTTGTTCAACTGGTCGAGGTTGATAACGGATTCAGAGAGTTCAATACTTTTTAGAGAGATAAAGAAGTAGGCTACAGGAATCTAATTACACTGTTGAATATGTAATTAGTAGCTATGGGATATACCATACTGTAAATATAAGGAGAGCATGTCTTTGAACCTGGATTTGCTTTGTGTGTTTTAAGCTAGATGCTTTAAAATGTTAAAATGTCAAAATAAAGCGCGCAACATAACTTAATTTAACATTTCAAATTATCCTGATGCTTGTCATTGCATAATGAGATGAGATTGTTTCGCTGACAAAATAATAAACAATAAAAAGTAGGCTACACCTAAATGTGTAAATTATTTTAAATCACACATAATATACATTTAAAAACAATACATCCAAATCTGTAGTTTTATGCACGTAATATAAACTACCAGGTTATCAGTAGGCTACTGAGTGAAAAAAAAATCTCTTTTGGAAGTGTACATTATAAAAGGCATTATAGTATATATATATATATAAAAAAAACCTAATAAACCAAGCTAATACTTTGTCAGACACGAAACACTGTGGGTGGCTCCTTCTGCAACTCACTCGCAACCAGTGTCATGTGACCACTATACAGCCAATAGGGCTCAGCCTGGTTTCCCCATACGTTAATGCCAGATTTGCTATAAACTATAAACTCTTAGTCGGGCCCGCCAAAATGGGCGAGCACAATCTCCTTAATCCCGGGTTTGTTGGACAATTGGTTAACATTCATACAAGAGATGCATGTTATCTCTCCAATTTCCGTGCGTCGGACGAACCGCTAGGGATACAAACCTCAAGAAGACACAATGTCTTCTCTTTGTCTTGGAACCCATCGGAACCATGTACTGGATACCCACAATCTTATGTTTCTTTAAACTCCACATACACTCAATCATGCGACATTCCTCGGCAGGAAGAAAACAGATGTTGTTATAGTGAGAGTGCGTGCGCCACCAGCGGTGCTGGTGACAATAACAATACCAGTCTTAAACTGGACAACTCATCAGTGTCAGGACTGAAGAATCTGAACGGAATGGACAACGGTGAAAATTACTCCAAATATGACTACTTAACGACTGCCGAACATTTAACCCTAAACCCTCCATCGTGTCGGTCCCTTGAATCCGATTCTGGTTCTTCACTCGTTATGGAGGGGTCCAAGACCCCACCGGGCATCACGAGTCCCCTGACATCCCCTAACATCCACACAGCCATACACGGAGGTGAGTCTTTATAAAGTGTTGTGTTTAGATGAGAAGATGACCCAGCAAGCAATAGCCATCATTTCACCGTTTCGGTTAACTATAGACCCGATATAGTCTGGCAATGAGTAACACACTTCTAGCCAAAATAACCTTGAATGTGGTTACATGTCGTTTTTGCCAAAATAACTTGCGAGATGTGATATTCCAGCATATAGCAAAGTCAACAGTGATTGTAAGGTGTTTGGTTTCATTTCAAATTGATCTAATTGATGACTAGTCTATTCTTGGGCTATGGTTAGACGTCTATTAAATTTTCACTGACAGCCCAAATTTTGTCTTGTTTTAGCCTAGACTTCAGAGCTGTGTATGGACGGCTATTAGACGTCTTTTAAATGCAAAATTGCTTGCCGTGGAGGATCTTGAAGAGAAATCATGCATGTTCTCTAAAAGGAGTTGGACATTGTGCGCTTTCAAATAAGTGAATTTCGTAGCTTGTGCGTTTGTCTTGCAAACATAAACAAAAATCATTGCAGAATTTTCTTTTTTTCTAAGGTGCGCTGTGGTTCCCAATTCACACACACACCCGAAAGAAGCGTAAACCCTATTCGAAGCTTCAGCTGAATGAATTAGAGTGTGAGTTTATCCTCAATGAGTTCATCACTCGACAGCGGAGGAGGGAACTGTCGGACCAGCTCAATCTCACGGACCAACAGGTCAAAATCTGGTTCCAGAACCGTCGCATGAAGAAGAAAAGGCTCTTGATGCGGGAACAGGCTCTGTCTTACTTTTAGAGCGAGGCGGATCCTGACTGAGATCTGAGATGATTCATAAAACATCGGGATGAGTGCTGATTGTTTTGTTATGAATGGAGGATCAGTTCGCGGTTTCCAAATAGTAGCTCTCATTGAAGCTTGACTGGACTTTAAGTAACCGTGCACACAGCTTAAACGAAATAGTTGATGCGTAAAATAGAAAAGACCAACCCGATCTCACGAGTCACGACTAAATTTATATAATTTACAACTGCAATAAGCATGATCCTGCTTGAACCTGAAGGGACAAATAGGCTTTATTAGGTTTTGTTAGAGCCACCTGACGGCATTGAGGCTTCTAAGATTGTAGTTCAAGATGAAATTATGATCTTTTTTGTCTCTTTGTTGTAGTCCAGACCAAAGAGCAGCATGGACGGTGCCAGGCTTTTGCAAGTACTAGCCTACTACTGTTGTGATATTTGCATGTGATGTTTACAACGCTCGAACATTCACTCACTGCCGTCTTTCTCAGTGCGGTCAGTTGTGTTTTCCTCTAGAACGCTGTGTTAATTATATATTTGTTAAAACGGAGTACATGATAGCAGTGTATATAGGCTATAATACTACTGTTGTGGGTAATGACGTTTTATAATCAGTGCAATGTCTTCCTGATGTTTGGATGGCAAATGTCTGCTACACCAAGCATTAACCATTAAATGATTGTATCAGTGTGGGGCTAAGCGTTCAATTAATTTCCAATAAAATGTGATTACCTGTTGTCTGTTCTCTGTTATTGTCTGACCTAACGTTTCTTAACTGTATCTGACATAAATGTGTCTCTAGTTTTAGCAGTCTAAATTATAGCCTACTGAAAATGAATCATTGTTCTTGCTACATATGGTTTCGTGAAATAGCCTAAATTTGCTAGTCAGAATTATGAACCTTTTGGAAGTTTGTTTTTAACACGCTCAAATTTAACATTTCTCACCAAAATATATCCAACCCGTCATGGTTTTTATTTTTTATGTACACTAATATTGTCCCAATGTCCGAGGTTGTGTAAAAAAATAATGCTTTGATAGCTTAACGCTTCTGCGTATAAGTGTAAAAAATACATTTTTGGACGTCAGCATGCATGATGATAGCACTCATTTGTCTTTCCACAATAAATGTCCTTGTTATAAAGGTTTCGACTTTGAGACAGTCGGGCTCTTTACAGCCTCTGGCTGTGGCGTGGACTCGACCTTGAATGTGGCAGTGGGAGGAGTGAGAGAAGAAGATGGAGTAAACATTCAGATGTCTTCCTAAAAATGTTCATTTAGCTTCCTGATCCAAAAAGGAAACAAAACTGTCATACAATAATGTTTTTTAACTGTATTAAATGTAACAGAAATCAGGAAACATCCTTGTCACTGATCTTTTGAGATAGCAATAGGACAAAAATAATAGCATGACAGTTTAATCAAATAACCTGCGAATTTATTTATATTTAGGTCAAAAAATATGATATATCATCTAACCAACCTAAATATATTAGCCAACACCAACAAAACTAAACTTAAGGGTAGAAAAAAACTTAAGATAATGGTTACCACCTTTTACAGTGTATGTGAATCTTAATAGTAGGCTACAGATTAAATGCATAAAATAATAATAATAATAAAAAAACACTGAAAAACATGACTAATTTTACAGTTTTTATACAATTTCGGCAGAAATAGTTCAATCTACAGGCATACAATCAATTGTTCATTGTCATTAATTATTTGATGATTAAAGCAAGTATTTAGATTTTATGTAGCAAATACGTTCATCAGACAAACACATTGTAATCATAAATGTATTTCTAAGCATGTAGCATTCTTGACTTGTTTCTGAACATTATATAAAACAGTGCCGAACGGAAAGATTAATATTAGCCTACTAATAGTAAATAGGCCTACTATGTTATTGTTGTAAGTCGAACTAAGTCGAATGAAATTTAAGAAACTTTCTGAGATCTTTTATGTTTAGTCTCATTTCCTCTCATTATCACTCGCTTTTGTGTCCTGAAACTAAAAGCAAGAGGTAATGAAATTATTCCTGCGGTTTATTACGAATAATCTGCACTGTGCCGCTGTTGTAAAGGTCTGTCGGTCCGTATTAAACGGTTTTACTGAACATAAACATGTCTATGATTTTTAGGAGGATTGGGCATTAAGATGTTCACGCGAATATACAGAGATGTTTTAAAGTTTATTTTTATATACTTTTGTTGTAACCTAATTTGTAACTCAAATCAAATGTCATTTCTGACTTAATGTAAAGCAAATTTTAGGTTACATGAGAAAAGATTAATTTGTTATTTTCTCACTAATCAATAAAATGTTTATAGCCTTTTTGATAATCCTGAGGATTTTAAATTAAGATTAATAAATAATAAAAAGGTTTTAGAAAAGCATGCCATTGTACGTGTCTATTAAAATTAATAACATTCAACTCTAAAATCACCACCACTGAAACCCTAAAGAACGATCTGTTGAGTTTAGATTTAGGTTTTCGATTTGTTTTGTCAGTGTAGAGAAGGAAGACGATATAAAAAAATCACCTTAATTTAGTGTGACAGGAAAATGGCTTTGGATATATTGGAAGGAAGAAACAATTTTGCAGTAAGAACAGGGCATAAATATAATATATGAAGTGATTCTAAATGCAACTTCAAACACCAGCACTCTTTCTCTGAATTTAAAACGGTAGGAAGTAGCGGAGGAAATTAAACATCATAAAGGAGAAACTACAGGGTGTATGACTTACTGCAACCGAATCCTGCGGGAAGTAAAGAGTCATAATGTCCTGCGTTAGAACTCCATTTTAAACAGAAAGGAATAAAACACACGTTTAATTTCCCGCCTAAAGAATTATTTTTATTTAATTCAAAAGTTCTCCAATTACACCCATTTCAACCATACGTTGCTCACATCTCTGTTTCTGAAATGTATTGCTCATCATATAAACTTTTGCACTTTAACATTTTCTTTACATTTCCGCTTCTGTAATAGGCCTAACACCATTCTGAAGTTCTAACTTGTAGCCAAGTTCGAAACGTCTGTCTAAATTAATAAAATTGTATACACTTTATTAGGCTTGTTACAATTTGATATAATTTGATTTGAAATAAAATTGACCAGAAAGGGATAATTTATTTTAGAGTAGCCTAAAATTGTCATAACCATCCCGATATGAAACACCCTATATTGCATGTCAGTCTTGACATTTGTGTTGTTGTTGTTGTTGTTGTTGTTTTGCACATATTCCTACCGTTGGCATTTCTTTCGTCGCCAGCTTAAATGCGAATGTGCTATATAGCAGGATGTTTCATTGGTCCAGCTCTTAAAAGTTGTTGCCGATTGCTGCTGCTCATTCTCTTGACCTTTTTATTTTTTGTTATACACACGGCCCTAGTTAATACTTGAAACTGTTCACAGTACAAGCAAGCAAGATGAAAAGTTTGGCTAACATCCAATTAAAATGATGTGAGTCTAGAGGGACAATAACACAATTTCACACGCCTGCCATTTGCTTGTTTTATGATAACATATTATGACAGAGCTGCCTCATAATGAAACAGGCAGCTTGCAAAGTTAGCTTTCTAATACGGTTGTTTGTTAAATAGAAAATGACAGACTCGACCAATTCGTATACGAGTGAGTACGAGGTAGGCTATAGCTAAACCCAGTGATGTGTAGGTTTAGGGGCGGAGTCAGGTGTAGGCCATTCGTACGAATTCATACGAATTGGGAAACTCGTAAAATATGTACGATTTAGCAAAAATCGTTCGAATTCGTACGAGTGAGGTCGTATATTCGTACGAATTAGCCACCTCGTAAAATACGTACGAACTGCCCTGACGTGAGATCGGGTTGGACTTTTACACCGGCCTTCATGCATATTTCCTGGCCCTGCACAGCACTGCACATTGTGTATACCTCTCTTATCATGAAGCTCAAATGTGCTGATTATCTGGATCAGATGTGTTAGATAAGGGCGACAGAAAACCTAACCAAACCAAATACCAACCCGAAACTAACAAGAACCTCAAACTAATTAATAGTCCATTACGTTGTTTTTCAGAGACAAAAAGACGCACATATAGGCTACATAGAAATATATTTTTGAAATTGTATTATCATAGCCTACATCATGAAGGTTTTTATGCAACTTCGTGATGTATGATAAAATTTGCTATATGGGCTATATCATCATCATCATTGTGACATAATTATGGAGATTTAACTCTTGTTATGTCTGAGGGCAGAAAGCCATAATTCTTTCTATTTATGCACTCAAGGCACATTCATTACAATATTTTTGAATAGGCCTACTATTGAAAACTGTAACACTCTGTCCTGCAAATGTGTAGGCTATTATATGCCATAATATGGCATTACAAGTACATACTTGGATTGAAATATTATGTAAAAAAAACTAACAGCACCATGATCTCGTCGTCTTTGAAACAGTAAATTTAGCCGCCTTTACCTTGAGTGAACCACTCCAACGTGTGAAACGTTTCTAAATTGATATACGAGAATTTCTACTTTGGATCACGTGTCTTAGAGCGAGTTAGTGGTGGGATATAACGTGTCATCTCGCCTTCCCAATTTTTTTCTTCTGTTCGGATCCAAAGCATTCATTTTGATCTACCGGAGCACTGAAGGGAATAATGTTTAACTCTTTCAATCTAGGTAACTTCTGCTCCCAGTCTTGTAAACAACGGACTTCCGAGTTTGGAGAGCGGGCAGACTGCGCCACAAAACTCTTCCTCCCCAGAACCTTTTACGCCCCAGAATATTCTACCCTTTCTTCGCTTTTACCACAAGCCCAGTCACGGCAAATCACATATTCGTATTCCACTAACTTCACGCAAGTTCCGCCAGTCAGGGATTTATCATATGAGTTGAATCAGTCGGGTAAGTGGCACCACAGGGGGAACTATTCCTCTTATGCGGAGGAGGACAGAGATTGCCTTCCGCCGTCAGCCACCATGACGGAAAAGTGGATGAAAAACGAAAATGTCTACAGTCACCACCATTATCACCCGGGTATTAACCATTCCAGCACTGGCTTTTACTCCAGCACTGGAAAGACCAACGTTTTTTCGCAAAGTTTTGGTCGTTTTTTGGACTGTTCCAATAGCGGATTGGAAGATAACTGTTTGCAGAAAGGCAGCTCTGGAAAGCCTGAGTCTTCAGTCCTCGTCAGTGCTGGAGATGTAGAGAAAGAGCATGAGAAAAACAGAACCTCGGGTTCTTTTCAAACCTCGTCGGGGACAAAAAACGACAACCAAACCAAATTCGGTTAGTATGTGTTCGTCGCTGTAAAATGTTGGCTAGAGCGGTGTTTTGTATTAGATTTTATGTGGAGTTTTATAAGCATTCAAGGGGTTTTATTATGACCTGGCTACAGCTTTTTCTGTGAGCGGGAAGAATTTTTACAATGGGAAAGGTCTTTGAAAAAACACCATGTTTCACACAATGTGTTAGTCTGTCAAATTGTGCGAGGAAGCAATGGTGACAAATAGTAACTTTGATCATGAACTTGTATCGAACGTTTTAAGGGATGTTAGTAAAAAGCAATTGAGCAGAACTTTGCTTTTAGCATCTGAGAAGAGGAAAGCCGCTGTAAATAAAACCCACCACAGCAAAAACCTAATTCTATAATTTAGCAGAAAGTTTAATGCGTTTTTGAAAATAACTTTATTCTGAGAAATGCATTAAAGGGAAAACAAACCTGTTACTTCGCAATAGTGTATCATTTTGAATAGCCTAGACTGTATAGACTAGATCGTTCTCTCCATTTATTCTATTATTGTTTATTTAATTGTGGCACGTGACATAAAATGCACTGCCAAAGTTATGTTTTAATATTTTACATGTTTGTTGTTGGGTTTTTTTTTTTTTTTTTTTTTTTTATGGGAGGAAAGGTTAATTAGTAACAAATAGATTTCCTAGGCTGTTACTAATATTGTTGTTTTTCATTATTAAAGTTGCTGGTAGTGATACATCCATAATGAAATAAAGCCAATAATTGATCATTTGATAATAGCATTGCTGTGGCAGTTTTTGACCTCTCTCTTTCTTGTTTAATCGCTAGCTACCCCACGAGTGAGGAAGAAGCGATGTCCATACACCAAGTTTCAGATCCGAGAACTGGAGCGAGAATTCTTCTTTAATGTTTACATCAATAAAGAGAAACGGCTTCAGCTCTCCAGAATGTTAAACCTCACTGACCGACAGGTCAAGATTTGGTTCCAGAACAGACGGATGAAAGAAAAGAAGTTAAGCCGAATTCACCTGCAATATTTTTCTGGAAACCCCCTATTGTGAACTGTAAACTTTTCTTCGAGGGACAAAAAGTATGTGACTTTTGAAAGGAAACGGAACCGATCTTTGTGTATAGTTGTGAATAGAGTGAATGTTTCTCCGAGATATGCTGTGCAAATACAAACAAACATTTGCGTCAACTCGGAGACAATGAAAAAGCATGTTTCGTTATGCTGTATGTTTCAATGCAACAGTAGGCTACTTAACCTCTATAAAGCTGTTGTAATTATTATCATTACTGCCTCTGCTTCAACAAGCTGCTGAAAATACCAACGCAGTGTTAAAAATCTCTTCGCACCATTTTATTGTTTGCGTTCATATGCCGTGAAGAAGCAAAAATGAATACGATTGGACGTGCATAAATATAAAAAAAAAACGAAAATAAATCATCTCCAATACTCGCATAATGTTCAAACTCGCCTATAATGTTTAAAAAATCCAGTAAATCAGATATGAATATGAATGACTAAGAATGTTGTTTTTCGGTCAAGTCAAGGTAAGAATAGGCTACATTTTGTAATTTAACGTTTTACTTAAAAGAAAAAAGAAAAAAGAAAAAAAAAACGTTATGTTTTAATCATCTAATGTCATAATGCTTTAAAAAAACACTTATTTTGATGTGTTGACATAAATTACATATAAAGTACTTTATTAGGCCTATATATAGCCTGTTAGGCTTATTTGATTTACATTTGAAGTGAACAAATAGGCTACTGAGGTTAATATGTACTGAACTGCAACTTCATCAAATGCGTAATTACAAACATGTTTAAATACGTGACATAAAGCATCAATATGAATGGCATTAATGTAGCCTATATCTTAGTTTAACAATAGCATTTTCAGTACATTTGACAGTACACTTTAACCATATTTAAAATACAATATAATTATTAATTTACTTTTAAAGTAATTAAAATAGTATATATTTATAGTCAACTAATTGCATATCAATTTAAATTACATTTTAATCCAATTGTAAATAACCTCCGATTAAGTGTGCGAAAACATTACATGAAATTAGCACTTGTACTTGTATTCTTTTAAAGTACAGTAGTCAACATTTGAAGTGGTTAAAAAAAGTTCATCAAAGTTGTCCTAAGTCAAGAACGGGTATTGTTCAATATGTATAACTTTGATGAAATGTGTTTATCCACTTCAAAACGCGATTGTTCCTTCAACCGAGAATCTTTCTGCTGTCAGAAAGTGAAGGCACAATTGATATCTGTAGCTGTAGTGCTTTCACAACATTTTATACATATAAATATGTAAGAACATGTCAAGTCGGTGTTTAAACTAAGAGGTCTAAAAACATGTTAATTTTTTTTTGTTACGAAAAAAAGTCTGCTCCTAACACATAAAAATCTACTTTTTTACTGATTAACCCTCTATGGTACGCAATATGATATCAGTGAGGAAAAAATTGTTTGGTATGGTTTTCCTGCTTAAAAATGGACACTATAACAATATCAATAAACATTATCATATTTTTTTAAATTTATTTATTAATTAAAAGTTTGTTGCCTCAAGGCAACATTGTACCACAATGGACAAATTTAAACATTTGACATTTTCATGAAGAAAAAATGTATATATTTATTGAAAACATTAATTTCTTTAACTAAACACTTGAACAAACATATTTGTCAAGTTTTTAATGAATTACACATTTCATATTTAATAAAAAGTAACATTTATTATCCGACTGTTGCCCTCAGGCAACATTGTACCATCGTGGAACGCAATAACTACAAACCATCATATCATCAAGTTATCATATCAAAACATTACAATCGGTGTTGTTTCAAGGTTAAAACATTAATAATCACCATAACCTTATCCTAATATGAACCTCATCCTAACTCTGCTGTCTCTCCGGTAGAGGAGCCAGGCCTCAACAACAGCAAGATCAAACATGTGGAAGACCTCCCTGGCCGACCTAATGACCAGTGTGGGGTCAGAGGGGGCCTGACCCCCCCCCCCAGGGGCCTGACAGGAGCCCCCCGATTATCCGAGACCCCCAGAAGTAGCGCCACCTTCATCCTCAGTTTGGCGCCACTCGCCCCTGTCCCACTAACCCACTATTTGTCCGATTGCCCACTATAGTGGCCAAATGTCCCGTCGACCCCCGCTGACCAATCACAAGCCATGCCCCCGTCTCACGGACCCACTATTTGTCCGATTACCCACAATAGTGGCCAAATATCTCCTCGACCCCTGCTGACCACTTACAAGCTACGCCCCCATCCCACGAACCAACTATTTGTCCGATTACCCACTATAGTGTCCAAATGTCCCGCTGACCCCCCTGACCGGTCCCAAGCCACGCCCCCGTCCCACGAACCAACTATTTGTCCGATTGCCCACTATAGTGGCCAAATGTCATGTTGACCCCCCTGACCGGTCCCAAGCCACGCCCCCGTCCCATGAACCCACTATTTGTCCGATTGCCACTATAGTGGCCAAATGTCCCTTTGACCCCCCTGACCAGTCCCAAGCCACGCCTCTGTCCCACGAACCAACTATTTGTCCGATTGCCCATAGTGGCCAAATGTCATGTTAACCCCCCTGACCGGTCCCTAGCCATGCCCCCGTCCCACAAACGCACTATTTGTCCGATTACCCACTATAGTGGCCAAATATCCCATTGACCCCCCTGACCGGTCCCAAGCCACGCCCCCGTCCCACGAACCAACTATTTTTCCGATTGCCCACTATAGTGGCCAAATGTCCCGTTGACCCCCCGACCGGTCCCAAGCCATGCCCCCGTCCCACGAACCCGCTATTTGTCCGATTACCCACTATAGTGGCCAAATAACCAGTCGGCCCCCGCTGACCACTCACAAGCCACGCCCTCGTCCCACGAACCCACTATTTGTCCGATTTCCCACAATAGTGGCCAAATGTCCCGTCGAACCATGCTGAGTTTTCAGTTTGCAAAAATGCAAATACATTTAGATAATTCAAACTTCTTTCCTTACAAATAAAATATACTTTCAAGTATTCAAACCTAGTATGCCTGGTATGGCCTTATGTGATTCCATTATGGTACAATGTTGCCTCGAGGCAACATGCAGTTTTATGTAATTTCCTATTAAATATTTGATGATATATAATGTAAAGTTTTTGAAAATACTTCTTTACTTACCAATGAAGGTGACTCAGATTTTTTGTAACTGATTATCTGGACAGAAATTAGTGAAAAATGCCCTTTTCAGTGGAGAAATATGGAGCCATGTGACATGTGCACGTGTGCTGAAAGAGGGATCAAAATGGACCCCTGTGGGTCATGTGACCACTCTTATGCATTTTCAACGGTTAGTATTTGAGTTCCCCTCCCCTTAGAGAGCATTGACCAATTAAATTTTATTAAGCTTTTATTATAAAAAGCTAAAATAGACTATGTTGCCTGGAGGCAACACCGTACCATAGAGGGTTAAAGGCGCTGCTTTCAATTAAACAAACATTTTGTTTTATCATTTAACCCCATAAGCACTGGTTACTATTTAATTTTCTTTAAAAAGAAAATGAGCACGGTAGGCGTTATGGATAATAAATAATTAATCAAGATTAATGAATAATGTTTTGATAATAATGCATTAAACAATCTGTTTAAGGAGGTCAAACATTGTCTACCTTTAAAAAGCGCAGGTATATCTGAGGGAATTCTGCTATGACGTGTCTGGATAAGGAGAACATGAGGGCGGTTCTCAACGTTGCTGGGTTTTTTTTTTTTTTTTTTTTGGTTTGTTTTGTCTTTCAAAATAATCGATTAAAGATTGATTGAATTGAATTGATTAACTGTTTAATTTTAGGCTAATATAAAATGAACATTTTGCTTCGCTCTATAAATTAATGGAACGACTTAATAATAAAACAATTTTGTTGCTTATCTAAACGGGGGTGCATTTCCCGAAAGCATCGTAAGCCAACTATAGTTTTCATTTACATTTATGCATTTGGCAGACGCTTTTATCCAAAGCGACTTACATTGCATCAGTTTATCAGTTTGTTATTCATGTGAAAAAAACTAACCCCCAAATAAAAATAACTATTATTATTTTTAATAGGAGCATAAGGGACGCTCAGAGGGTTCGGTTAGCACTAAGTGAAAATGTGGGTTCTTAATCAAGTACTCACAGGAACAACAAACATGCACCAGTCCATATTGTGCAAAAAAACAAACAAACAAAAAAAAAACAAGTAGGCTATCTCCACCTGTATACATATAGACTGGACTGTCCCCTGATATTTGTTCAGGCATATCTTGACTTGTCTAGGCTTGTTCAAGCATTAATAAAGATATATATGTTGTTGGACTTTCATACATAGCTGCTCCCAAATGTTGCTCAGGACATTTGAACCTGGTAGAAAGTCCTTCCTAAGTGGAAGGATTGGTGTTGTCATCATCCAAGTTTGGGAAGAGGGATTGACCAAACCACAGGTCTAACATAAGTCCGATCTTGAACCTGAACTGCAACTGTATTACTTATACGTCCATGCAGGTCCAGGGAAGGTATGGGTCACCTTACCCACTGGCCAGAGGGCTTGTGGGTCCATGATGAGCACTGGTCAACCCTGAGCTTGTTGTTGTCCTTTTGCCATTTTTGTCTTTCATGGAAATTTGGCAGATAGGGATTAATAGATCTATAAGTATTTGGTTAGGCCTACGTCTCCTGGTTCCCAAAAGATTGCTGGAGTCATACATTACTTATAGGAGAGAAGAGTCATGGTGATCCATGAGCAGAATGCTGGGTGTGATTGGGTCTGGGTCTGTAATATCCGATGATACGCTTGACATTCACAATGCCCTCCACCTCAATGAGAACAGTGTGGAGGACAGTTTCAGGGACTTGTCTGTTCCTTTACAATGACTTTCAAGGCTTGTTTCACTGACTTTACTCTTCTCTCCCAAATACCACCAAAATGTGGAGGAATAAATCTGAAAAAGATTTTATGTTCAGCTAATTGATCTTTTATCAAGGTGCCATTGCTTTATAGGCCTCTTTAATCTCTGTTCCCTCCAACAAATTTGGTACCACTATCAGAGAAGAGCTGGAAAGGCTTCCCTCTTCTAGCTATAAAATCTCCAGAGACATCAAGAAGGCATAAGTGTGGAGACTCTCAAGCAGATCCAGATGGAGGCATCAGGTGATCATACTTGAAGACTATTTCCCCATCTCTTTTTAGTTCATTGTCCTATTTTTACAGTAAATGGGCCAAAACAGTCCATTCCAGTGGAATATAAGGGGGTCTTGTAAAAACGAACTGGTGGGAGATCTGCCATCATGGGGATGTTAGGTTGGGCACGCCACTTTTGACATTCAACACAGATGAGTTGATGTTTCTTCATGACTCTTAAAATCCAATAGTTGACGTCTGAGCTCTGCAAGGACTCTTTCTGGCCCTGGATGAAGGAGATTGGCATCATATTCATTGATAAGGATTTTAGTTAGTTGTTGATGAGGATTGAGAACTAGGGATGCATGGCATTCAGAATACGACAAGAAAGAATTCTGTAGAATACACCTTTGAATCCTTGCTCATAGCCACCCTGCCTTTCTCCTTACTGCCTTGTAAGCTCCTTTGAAAGCTTTTACACTCCTCGTCGAGGATGCATTTCCTTTCCTCGCTTCCTTCTCTCGCATCTGAGCTCCACCCCCTTAGGATGCGAGAGAAGGATGGACCGGAGTATCCTCCTCATGACTCCTCAGGATGCTAACAAACTGGGTGCTTCTCAATATCCCTCCTCGTTTCCTCGCTCCTCCGTCCTCCATCCGATGACCAGGAAACCGATCGAGCTCAGCCATCTTGAAGGACATCTCAATTCTCTAATTGAACCGTGAGGATGCGAGGATCGAGGAGTGAGGAGGCTTCCAGAGGAGTTATGAGCGAGGATGCACAGGTGTATCTATGCGGAAGTCTTTCTTGTCGATAAACTGTAAATTCTCCTCCCCCTTCACATCTGTTACAATCATTTTAATTTATACTTTACCTTTGCAGTTTAAATAAACCACACATCTTACATATTTCAACAGGGCATCTTGCTTTATTATTATTTATTATAAATTTCTTAAATAACCAAACTAAAACAACATAAGGACAGATCCTTTGAGCGCTGATGATGACGCTGTGAAGTGACGCTCGAGTGATCAAGTATTCCAATGTATAAATAAGCTTTCCAACAGTAGGAATATTTTATTTAAGAATAAGTCTTTGTTCTATAATCACGGGTTCAGAAATGGAATATTTCATGTTAGACAGCTCGTTTAATAACGAGTTTCTTTCAGAATATAATATACCGCTAACTCCCAAAGAGTTTGCCACATATGGATGTTATTCCATCTGGCATACTCATGCTTTTCAAAAATAATACTCTCTCTTTGGGTTCATTATCTTCTCCTGAACCTGCAACACACCTATTGGTGAGATATGTTTCACTGAAAAAAACTTATAAAGTAAGAGTTCTATACCTTGAAAACATTATTTCTGCCCCTCCTGCAATCTCATATTGGAATGGACTTTTTGATCATTTAAATTGGAAAAATATATGGTCCATACAACAAAGGTTTTTCCTCACAAACAAAGTAAAATAAATATATTTTAAATTAATTCATAATATTTACCCTGTCAAAAATGTCTTTAAAAGAAAAATTCAGATCTGATTTTGACACTAATTGCTCTTTCTGTCAGAATGACACTGAAACTCTTCTTCACTTTTGGTCGTGCAGTTATACTTTGCAACTTTGGAAAGATGTTAGTTGGTTTATCTCAAGCAATATCTTGCAAAATTTCTCTATGAATCCCATTCTCTATGAATCCCATAATTAGAGAATTGAGAGATGACTAAGTTCGATCTGTTTCCGGGTCACGGGCTGGAGGACATATGAGCGAGTATACGAGAAAGCACCAATTTGGGTGCTTCTCATTTCTAATTTGAGCATCCTTGTTTCCATTCCTCGCGTCTCCAGATTACTGGCTGGAGGACCGAGGAGCCAGCAAACGATATTACAATTAATTTAAAAAGATATAAATTACATATTAAAGCTAATGAAACATGTTTCAAGTGTAAATGAGTGTAAATTCGTTTTTCAATTCTCACCCTTCTTTTCTTTTTATTGCATTTAAAAGTAATAGCCTACAGTGTACTCTACTTGGGCGAAGAGATCTATAAATATACCGAATGTTTGAACGCAGTTCTTCATTAATCAGAGTTTGGGAAAAAAAGTGGAACATAGCACGAAGTGGAACGAATTGTTTCAGATATCATCCAGGTGGTCACAGAAAGTAAATATCATTAAAAAAAACGTCAGTATATGGACCCAATAGAGTGCCAGTCAGATTCATATTTTACCAGCATATTACAAAGAGCAGTCGCAACAATGATACGTTTTAATGTGAAGAGTAGGACGGGCTTGTTAAAAAAATAAAAAATAAATCTTTTTTTTCTCAGGAGCTCATTTCACATGGTGCACAAAGGCGCTTCGCCCCTCGAGAGGCTGCTACTCTGGGACCGTTTTATAATAATGGTTTAAAATGCGAGGACAGCAGAGTGATGGAATTAATATGTGGAAGTAGAAAAACAGGAGCTCGAGCCGTCGCGGCATGGATAAGGTAAGCCTACACTTTGGCACTAGGCTATGACTTAAAGGGATAGTTCACCCAAAAATGAAAATTCTGTCATCATTTACTCTCCCTCAAGTTGTTCCAAACCTGTATGACTTTCTTTCTTCTGCTGAACACAAAAGAAGACATTTTGAAGAAAGTCGGTAACCGACTGATGGACCCCATTGACTTCCATAGTAGGAAAAAAAAATAGCCTACTATGGATGTCAATGGGGACCAGCAACTGTTTAATTACCAACCTTCTTTAAAATAGATTATTTTGTGTTTAGCAGAAGAAAGGAAATAATACAGGTTTGGAACAACTTGAGGGAGAGTAAATGATGACAGAATTTTCATTTTTGGATGAACTATCCCTTTAAACAGCACGATTATGTTTTCATATTTCAGGAAATAGGTTACCGTAGATGTCGAATTTGTGCGGTCTGTTGTTTTAGATGTAGGCCTATTGTGGTCTCATGCTCATTGTCTTCAGAGAGCTTTCATATTTTTAATGGCGTTCATGTGTCTTTGAGTATTTTTTCCGTATGTCGTATTATTTGATTGGATATAGACATACATGCATATCCACCTCTAAATATATTAAAGGAACGGTTTGAAGTGTAGCTAGCCTGTTCAGCTGATGCGTGGTTTAGGTAGTTTTATGTTGTTGAGATTGACTTCCTGGCGACAAAAAGAAACTGTCTTCATTACGTCAGTTGGCCTTCATCAAGGCCGTGCATTTCCGCCAAGTTTTACCCTTCCTTCGGCTACACACACCTCAAATGGCATTGTAAATGAACCACCGCCGCCGGCTCTACAATAGCCTACACTATCATTTCTATCCTTTCAACATCTTCCTCGGTTTTATATGGTGGCCAGTAAAAAATTCTATGGCTTCCAGTGGGTGAATTGGGGATATAAACCCAGAGGTTGAAAGCAACGATCTCCCTGCTTTGTTGGTAGACATGACTTGATATTGTTGGCGAACATGGTGATTTCGTGGGGTGTTTCAAAATAAGTGTAGGCTACCTTGTTTCATATTTAATTGTTAGTTAATTGTGACAGTGTGTTTTGGAGGCCGCATGTTCAGTTTCATCATAGGCTATTAGCAATTTTTTTGTTTTCATTTGATAAGCAAACGACGTCCCGTGTAAAATGCACATAATCCTAATGTTGGACTCTATTTTAATAAAGTATTGTGCAACTGACAGTGTACCGAAAATAATTAAACCAATATGGCAAGGTAGGTACAATATTTTTTGTAAAACAAATTAAATGGATAAAAGACGTAGGCCTACCTTTCCTGTCGCAACATTTGTATCTAAAGTAAGTGCAATCTCTCATGAATCGGAATTATTCCTCAATGAAGTTAAAAAAGCTGTTCTGAAGCCTTTTTGTCACATATACAGGTTTTTAAATGCATATGTTCACCTATAGTTCTGTTTAGGTGTAGATATTGTGTATTTTTACAGATTAATGTATTTGTGCTTGCTTCGTTTTTAGCTCTAGGCGATAGATTAAAAACTGCATCTACAGAGCTACAATTGTAAGCCTTTTTTAAGATTTACCCAATTTAATTAGTAAAGTTCCACCAAATTGAATTGAGAGTAATCCTCATGTAATTTAATTGAATAATTGATTAAGGACTGTTCAACTCATTCAATTAAATCACGTAAGGATTATTCAATTCAATTTGATGGAATTTGAAATCTTAAAAAAGGCTTATTTTTTTGCATAACTGCAATGCCATTATCTTTAATATAACTCATCTTCTGTTAACTTCCACAGTGCATAGTCATAGAAATGCAGAACATTGTAGGGTTTATGGAATGAAATGTGCTTATTGGAAACTGTTCATGTGTTCAGATTTGTTTCTTAATTTGTTTAACACAAACTAAAATGTGTGTTTAGATAAACCAACCTGGTACAATTAATTTGATTATTTGAGGCTGACTGAAAGTTATGAATGATGCTGAAAATTCAGCTTTGATCACAGGAATAAATTACCTTTTAAAATATATATATAATATATGTTTTTAATGTAGGCCTATTTTGATTAAATAAATGCTGCCTGTGGTGAACATGAGAGACTAATTATTCCAAGCTTTTGACCAGTGTTGTAAAATAAATGTGTCTGGTATCAATTAATAAATCCCCAATCCATTGAGTCCAATTTAAAATGAACACATCAATGAACACTAGATGTCACTGTCCTCCAATCATGTCAAACCAGGTTGCATTGCATTAATAACTTAATAACATTGCACTTTGCAGATGGTCCCTACTGACTGTCTCTCAGCCGCCTGCTCATAGAGACCCATTTATATTATAAAGCTAGTTTTGAGGGAAAATTGTGTTGTAGCTTGTTGTCTACGACGTTACTATGTTTGTAAATACCATTTGTGTTACCATTTGTGTTTTAACAACGTTTAGCTCACGATTTAATTGAATTGAATTTCATATAATTTTTGCATGTGGAAGTCAATGGATACTGTCAACTGGTGAACAACCTTCTTCACAAAATCTTTTTTTGTGTTCAGCAGAAGAAAGAAACTAATACAGATTTGCAACAACATGAGGGTGAGGAAATGATGGCAGATTTTTGGGGGGTGAACTGTTCCTTTAACTTGTGAGCTCGGCTGTGGAAACTTCTGGAGACATCTGATATGTGAACTGGACCAAGGTCAACTCAACATGTGGCCTAAAGTCAAGAGTGTGAATTTGCAAGTGTCCACCAGCAGGGAGCAGCCTTCCTTTCTCTGAGCCTGTAACCAGGTAGGGGACCGGATAAGTTTGTAACATCTAAAAATATTTTGTAACATTTGAGTGATTTGGACAGCACATGTTATCATTAGTTTAGGCTAGTGTTAGTATAGTTATTGCATAGGTTATTTCATAGTTAATTTATATTTTGAATATTGATAAATTGATATTCTTTTTTTCTGGTCATCATTAAGATTTTCACTCATTACCTGGCAGAACCTAAATTAAGTAAAATGTTTGTAGGGTGAACTAAGGGTGATTGGGACAGTAGGCTATAAGCCTAGATCCCTTCTGTTGTACATTTTCTGTTGTGTTGTGGATTCATTTTGTTGTGTTGTGAACTTTTGTTTGCTTCTTAAATTTCGTTGTGTTGTGAACTACTGGGCCACCGTATCCCATTTATCAGCAACGGATTCATTGATTTCTAGCCCTTGCATTAGCTTTCGATGTTGTTACGGAAAGGCCGAAGCTGATTGGTTGGTTTTTGTCACATGACCTGCTGTGCGCTTGCGACATTGTAAAATTCTTGCCGCGCACGTACATTTGAAATATTGAATTTGGACGCGCAAAAAAACGCGACATGTTAACGGCCCCGGAATTATCCCAACACCGCATTATCTGTAGAGAGGTAAAGGGAGGGGACGGAGGCCTTCACAGGGGAGATACTAGTTGACACTTCAGGACTGCGTTGTCGTCGTGTCCAGGTGCAGGTCCTTCATCAGATCTGGATACAGCCTGGATCCGGTGGACTGCAGTAAACCTCGGGATAAACAGAGAGACTAATATTAGCGTAGACACCATTCTTCTTATGATGTAACGAGTACATCAGGATTTATGGGAAGTGTTCCCGGTTCCGGCTGAACTAATCTATGCAGCCTAACATTGAATTATAAAAGTCTATAATGTGTTATGTGTATGCTAGGTCAAAGAGATGTGTTTTTAGTCTAGCTTTGAACTGACAGAGTGTGTCTGCTTCCTGGACAATGTTAGGAAGACTGTTCCAAAGTTTTGGTGAATTTTGAGATCGCAATAGACGTGAAGGACTATAATGCGTTAAGAGCTCGCTCAAGTACTGCGGATCTAAACCATTTAGTGGTTTGTAAGTAATCAGCAATATTTAAAAATGTATACGATGTTTAATAGGGAGCCAATGCAGTGTTGACAGAACTGGGCTAAAATGGTCATACTTCCTGGTTCTGGTAAGAACTCGAGCTGCTGCTTTTTGGACCAGCTGTAGTTTGTTTATTAAGCGTACAGGGCAACCACCCATAAGAGCATTACAATAATCTAGCCTTGATGTCATGAACGCATGGACTAATTGTTCCGCATTTGTCAATGAGAGCATATGACGTAATTTAAATATATTTTTAAGATGGAAAAATGCAGTTTTACAGATACTAGACACGTGACTTTCAAATGAAAGATTGGTCTCAAAGAGCACACCCAGGTTCCTAACCGACGATGAAGACTTAACAGAGCAGCCATCAAGTGTTAGACATTATTCTAGATTATTACGTGAGGAAGTTTTTTGTCCAATAATTAGAATCTCTGTTTTTTCAGAATTTAGTAGTAGGAAATTACTAGTCATCCAATTTTTTATATCAGCTATGCATTCCGTTAATTTTGTGAATTGGTAAGTTTCGTCAGGGCGTGAAGAAGTATACAGCTGAGTATCATCAGCATAACAGTGAAAACTAATTCCATGCTTCCTAATGATATCTCCCAAGGGTAGCATGTACAGAGTGAAAAGCAACAGTCCTAGTACTGAGCCTTGTGGTACGCCATACTGAACTTGTGATCGATGAGACATCTCTTCATTTACTGCTACAAACTGATAACGGTCAGATAAGTATGATTTAAACCATGTTAATGCAATTCCACTAATGCCAAAATAATTTTCGAGTCTATTTAAAAGAATGTTGTGGTCAATAGTTTCAAATGCAGCACTAAGATTGAGTAACACTAATAGAGAGATACAACCACGATCGGATGATAAGAGCAAATCATTTGTGACTCTAATGAGAGCAGTCTCAGTACTATGGTACGGTCTAAATCCTGACTGAAAATCCTCACAGATATCATTTATTTCTAAAAAGGAACGTAGTTGTGAGGATACTGCCTTTTCTAGTATCTTTGACAGAAAAGGTAGATTCGAGATCGGCCTGTAATTGACTAATTCTGTAGGATCAAGTTGCGTTTTTTTAACAAGCGGTTTAATCATAGCCAGCTTAAAGGTTTTTGGTACGTATCCTAGAGACAAAGACGAATTAATGATATTAAGAAGAGGATCTGTGACCTCTGGAAGCATCTCTTTCAGTAGCTTAGTCGGTATAGGGTCTAACATACATGTTGTCGATTTAGATGATTTAACAAGTTTAAAGAATTCTTCCTCTTCCATAGCAATGAATGAATCGATTTTTTTCTTAGGGACACTACAATGCACTGCCTGATGCGATACTGTAGTAGACGGTTGCATAGTTATAATTTTCTCCCTGATATTATCAATCTTATAAGTGAAGAAGTTCATAAAGTAATTACTGCTGTGCTGTAGTGCTCTTAAGGGCCCGAGTGTGCTCGTTGTACCACGGTGTTGGACTATTTTTTTTAATCTTCTTTAAGCGCAACGGAGCAACTGTGTCTAAAGTGCTGGAAAAGAGAGAGTTAAAAGTTAAAACTTCTAAGCTATCTGGGATGCTGAGATGATGAAACTGATCAGGAAGATTATTAATAAAGCAATCTTTAGTGGCAGAAGTGATAGGTCTAACATAGTTGTAATACGGAGTCGGCTTTGCAGCCTTGGCTAAATGAAGTTTACACAAGACTAGATAATGATCTGAGATGTCATCTCCGCTACAGAATTTCAACGGCATCCACATCTATTCCATGTGATAATATTAGATCTAGAGTATGATTACGACAATGAGTAGGTCCTGACACGTGTTGTCTAACTCCAATAGAGTTCAGAATATCTTTAAATGCCAATCCCAATGCTTTTTCGTTATCTACGTGTATATTAAAATCACCAACAATTACGATTTTATCTGCGGCCAGAACTAACTCTGATAGAAAGTCAGCAAATTCTTTGATAAAGTCTGTATGGTGCCCTGGTGGCCTGTATACAGTAGCCAGCACAAATCTCAAACAGGATTTATCATTTACACTATATATTGCTATATTAAGCACCAACACTTCAAAAGAGATATATATTTGAAACTAGACTTCTTATTAATTCTAAAAATATTACTATAAATTACAGCAACACCTCCCCCTTTGCGTTTCAGATGAGGACGTTCATGTTTATAACAGTAATCTTGCGGGGCGGTCTCACGTAAAGTAATGTAATCGTTTGGTTTTAGCCAGGTTTCTGTCAAACACAGCACATCTAGATTATAGTCTGTAATCATATCATTAACAATAAGTGCTTTTGAAGTAAGGGATCTAATATTCAGCAACCCAAGCTTTATCATTTGCTCATTTGTATTATATCTGTTTTTTATTTGTTGAACACCAATTAAATTTTTACCCTTAGATGGTTTTGGAAGTTTTTTTGTATGTCCTAATTCGGGGAACAGACACAGTCTCTATGTGATGATATCTACGTGAAAGAGGCTCTATGTGATGGGATTTATCTGTCCTTGGTGACGTGAGACAGCTAGCAGACGGTCGTGTAAGCCAGTCTGTCTGCTTCCTGACCTGAGCCCCAGATTGTCATGTTTGAGCTCTAAGACTTAAAAGCACTAAGACATAAATTTGCTTTGATGTCAGGCGCTCTGGCTCCCGGCAAACATGTGGCTATGGTGGCTGGTGTCTTTATTTTCATGTTCTGTGTAATAGAATCGCCAATAACTAGGGCACATTCAACAGGATTCACAGTGGGTGTTTCACTGAGAGGGGAGAATCTATTTGAAGTTGTAATCGGAACGGAAGAGCAGTGTTTTTTCCCCCGACTACAGCGTCTCACCGTCACCCAGTTGCCCTGCTGCACGGGCTCTACTTTAGCTGGAACCGAACAATGTACAGAGTTCACTAAGCTAGTCGCATCCAAAGCAGTATCTAAAGCCCTGACGCTCTTACAATTAACCTCGATTAAAGCTTGGATGCGTGTCTCTTGTTCTGAAATCTTCCCCGTCAGCTTTACTATCTCCCTGCATTTATCACATGTAAATCCTGTGCTGACAGAGAAGGATATGCTAAACATGTTGCATGAGGTGCAAGTAACAATAAGAGGAGAAGATGACATGACTTACCGTGTTTGTTGACTGATCCTACTCACCTAAGTTGTTTGATGGACTCGTAAAAGGTGCGAGCGCGTGCGAGAAAAATAAATAAGCTTTAGCTTATTCACCGCATCCCGCAGAGTTAGAGTTCTCATCTCCGTACGTGCCGTAACTCTGTCTGACTCACCCACCGCTAGCCTAGCTTAGCACAAAGACTGGAGGTAAACGGCTCCAGCTAGCATACTGCTCCCAATAAGTGACAAAATAAACGCCAACATTTTCCTTATTTACATGTTATGATTTGTATAGTCACAGCGTAACAAGGTCACATGAGACACAGCCATCTTCTAACCGTATACATACATACTGGGAACTATATTCTCAGATGGCGAAGCACTGCTACTTGGGCGTATGTACCATGGTACTCTCTCAGAAAAAAAGGTACAAAAGCTGTCACTGGGACGGTTCCCTTTCAAAAGATACACCACCTAGTCAACTAGTCTAGTGATGGCAACATATACATATGCAAAAATAAAAAAAACATAAATTGTGCACATTGGCATGACAGTACTATTGTGCTGACCTTTCAAGAGCTTAACGTTCTTCTGTTTTTCGCTGTGCCCTGTTCGCATCCCGAGCCCTGAAACATGATGAAAAAAAATCAGTGTCTGGCAATCAGATCTATATAAACTGAAACTGGATTATTTACAAATCTTTTAACAATGATGTAAAAGTAATTACACTTTTTTGGCCTCTGGTGCATTCGGCACTTTTAAACAGGGTTTAAGATTGGCCTCAAAATTGTCCCGATTATTTTCTGCCTCCAGCTCTCTTTCAGATATGGCACTTTCCTTCTGAGGTATATGATGGCCCTCTTTACGATTCGCAAAATAAAAAACAGAAAGAAAAAGAGAGAACACACAAAAGAAAACCTTCTCCACACAATTTACAAACAGTTGATATTTCATGTCGTCACCTTCCTAAAATAACTGATGATCAAATGACTTAGTCTTAGGCAATTATTTCAGGAAGGTGACAATATTTCAAAAATTTCATATTAATTTGAACTGAAACAATCAGAATATATAAAATTCACTTAATGTTTTGTATAAGCTCAGCCTTGCGTTGCACAGCCCTGATGCCGTATTCAACTTAAGTCTTCGTCTTCCTCTGAGCTGGAGGGTGTGGACACAGTCCTGTGTAAAACATCACATGTTAATATGGTTCTCATGAAGGAACTTATGTTTACTTCATATTCAAGTGATATGTTTTGAATTAAAATGTAGGAAACCAGTTTCAGATGGCTGGACTAGCTCACCTCTGGCAGAGACATAGATCGGAGGAAGCCTGACAGACTGCGGTCGGCTGGAGATCGTGGACTTTTCTCTCATAATAATTCTATTCTGACGACTAAGCTCCTGTTGACGATACATAAGAATAAGAAAACACCTTAATACAATGCTCAACATATGAACGCAGGCTTAATGTTAATAATGACCGTTGATGGTTGAAAAAACATATTCATTACTATGATAGCTTTCTTACCTTCATCGTCGCAATGCCTTCTGGGCGTCTTTGAGGCGGTGGTTGTGGATGTGGTCTCAGTCTAGGAATGTCTGAAGCACACAAAGGTTGTGCAGTCTGAGCAGGACTGACACATGTCTGTGGCCTGAGCTTGGGAAATGTATTGCTATACATTCTCTGATCTAAAATACTACGTTGATCCAAAATCCTACTAGTAAAATAATATGATCTAAAACCGTACACAGATCAGAAAGCTCTAATGTGCAATTCAACTGTACTTGTACACAGATCTGGAAACAGACACAGATCCGTCCCATTTGCAGATCTCAGCCAATCTCTGGGAGAGACTGGCACTAGTTCCCACAATCACTGGACCAAGAATTGTTTTTTCTACCTTTTTCCTCTCTTCCCTCTGTCCCCCTTCATCCTTCTGTCTCCTTTTCTCTCGCCTCATCTGTCTTTAGTCCTGTTTTTTGTTCTTGGAGCCTGGAGGCAGCGGAGGAGGTCAGTAGTTCTGAAGGACACTGTATATATCGTCATTCTTCTGCTTCTTGATTTCCACTGGTTACTCTTTTTTTATAATCTTTGGAAGCCAGCTGCGTGGCGTCTCCTTTTTTCCGGTCTGCAATAGAGACGTGATTTTTAAGTCAGCATCACACTATTGATCCATATAACAATATTTAATGAGCAAGACAAAAGTACAGGGGAAGTAGTGCTGGTTCTGTGTGCAACTTACTGCTTTCACTGGAGGAGCAAGAGCTATCTCCCGTCTTTTCCGCCTCCGTTCCTCTCGCCGTGCTTCCATCTTAGTTTGGCTCTGTAGCCTGCCACTGTGAAAGAGAGAAAGCAGGTGTGAGATTATCAAGAGGTCACTCAAACCATAAAATTATAATAGCCACTGATGATCATCACAGTAGCTTTATCGCTTTGTGTCATAAAGACATGTATTTTTATATCTTACCATGTAGCATAGCTGTTCAAAAGCTGCTTTTGTTTTTTGAGGAGTGTCTTAGGTGGCATGTCTTCCAACACTTCTGAACTCAGGTCTTCTAAATATGGCACAACTGCAAGTGCAAAATCAGGGCTGCAGACATTACCAAAGATGCCAGAGTAAACGTCCGCTATCTTCTCAGACCACTCTCTGACCTGTGAGACAAAAGCAGAATGATGAGATCACATGTGACAGATCAGCCGTAGTCTTTTATTACATTTGGATGTGTGTGATGCTGCGATGGCTTTAGATGGGACACGTTGTGCACTTACTTTCTCTCTTGTAGAGATTTTGTCAGATTTGGAGCTCTCCACTATGTATTTTAGTTGCTCTTGCTTTTGTTCTGTGAGGATACTGTTCATCAACTGTATTTTTCTCAAGTGGTCTATCTTATCATTCACGTAGTCTGCCTTCTCTTTCCTGCACAAAAACAAAAAGAGGGTCAAACACTGTTACTGTCTTCAGTTCCCAGACTTCCCACAGATTAGATAAGAGAGTTTGAAGAAATCAAACCCATGGTTGTGCACAAGAAACTTACATCTGTTCCATTTTATACTGATGGCGAATGTCGTTCTGTTCCTCTTGGTCCATGATGTCCAGATATTCCAGCGTTATATTTTCTTTTGAGTCTTCCTCGGACTCTTCAGGTTCTGTCAAAACCAGCTCTTCACTTTCTTCTTTAGGTTCACAGACGTTTCTGAAACGGATTACAGTAACAGCGATGGCTATGAATAATGTCATCATAAGCAGTATCTTCACTGTGCATATGCAACATATAAAAAAATAGAAAAACATAAATTGTGCACACTGACCTTTCAAGAGCTTTACGTTCTTCTGGTTTTCGCTGTGCCCTGTTCGCATCCCGAGCCCTGAAACATGATGGAAAAAAATCAGTGTCTGGCAATCAGATCTATATAAACTGAAACTGGATTATTTACCAATCATTTAACAATGAAGTAAAAGTAATTACGCTTTTTTGGCCTCTGGTGCATTCGGCACTTTTAAACCGGGTTCAAGATTGGCCTCAAAGTTGTCCCGATTATTTTCTGCCTCCAGCTCCCTTTCAGATATGGCACTTTCCTTCTGAAGTATCTGATGGTCCTCTATCCACTTCGCTGAAGCAGCCTGATAAAGAAAGAGAGAACACACAAAATAAAAACTCCACACAATTTACAAGCACTAGATATGTCATATTTCAAAATGTCATATTTATTTGAACTGAAATAATCAGAATATACAAAATTCACTTACTTCATAGCTGATGTTTCGTATGAGCTCAGCCTTGCGTTGCTCAGCCCTGATGCCAAATATAATTGGAGTCGCCATCTTTCTCTGAGCTGGTAGGTGAGCTGTGTAAAACATCACATGTTAATAGGGTTCTCATGAAGGAACTTATGTTTACTTCATATTCAAGTGATATGTTTTGAATTAAAATGTAGGAAACCGGTTTCAGATTGCTGGACTAGCTCACCTCTGGCAGAGACATAGATCGGAGGAAGCCTGACAGACTGCGGTCGGCTGGAGATCGTGGACTTTTCCTGTTGACGATACATAAGAATAAGAAAACACTCAACATATGAACGCAGGCTTAATGTAAATAACGACCATGACTGATGATGGTTGAAAAAAACACATTCAATACTATGATAGCGTTCTTACCTTCATCGTCGCAATGCCTTCTGCCAGTGGTCTCAGTCTAGGAATGCCTGAAGCACACAAAGGCTGTGCAGTCTGAGCAGGACTGACACATGTCTGGGGCCTGAGCTTGCTATACATTCTCTGATCCAAAATCCTACTAGTAAAATCTTATGATCTGAAACCGTACACAGATCAGAAAGCTCTAATGTGCCATTCAACTGTACTTGTACACAGATCTGGAAACAGACACAGATTAAAATGGATATATAACTGCACACTTAGCTGATTCAAAATTGCACACTGATCAAAAGCTGTAGACTGATGCAAAAATCGTAAATCGACACTGAATGGCTATATTAAAGCAACGAGTCAAGTAGGACGAGTTTAGCCTTTGAAGTCTGCGGCTCTGTGACGTGTCGAATAGAATGCATTCCGATTACGTCACACAGCAGCGCTTCAGTGCCGCAGAAATGCAAGAATAGGATTATTGTTTTGATTTAAAATTTTAAAAGAGATAATGACCTGTGTTTATAAGGTTTCCACAAGAAGTCCATGGGTGGAAATGTAGATTAGATTACTTGCTGTAGGCCTAATAATGCCTATTAATATTTTGTGTCTACAAAAAAAATACAATACACAGGGTTCTTCATTTATTTGTAAATAAATAATTGCCGGATCATAAACAGCAATCATAAACAGCAATCAAAAGGCGCCGTGACCTACACTGACCAACTTAAGTTTTCCTCGAACATGTAATGCACAACTGTAAGCAACCCGGCATCACGCTAAAACGTGTAATACACACGCTGGTCCACTAAGCCTCTAGGCGTGAAAATGACATGCATGAATGAATGTTGAGCACCAGCAGGGGGCGATAATTTCCTCAATGCCAACAACTCCCCACGGACCAAAGAGAAGCGATAAGCGTCGTTCAGGTGGTCAAAGACATATTTTTTATTATGGTGCTGTCATTTAAGAAATCCTAACGTTATATTTGTGTGTGTGTGTGTGTGTGTGTGTGTGTGTGAACTAGGGAGCCTTTTAATCTATGGTGCTGTTAACGTTACTGTTGTCAAAAACGTTAATGGAAATGGATATTAATTGGCTAATTAATTAAGTGACTGTATTATTACATTATATTATTTTTATATATAAAAAAAAGTTGTTATAGTCGATGAGAAGTAACTTTAGATAAACCCCGCTGCTTGTTGTTGATGATGATGATGATGATGATGATGATATATGCGCGGTGGGGTAGGGGGGTCGATCCTGAAATATCGATTCTGATGTTGTATCTATTCTAAAGTATCAATCCTCACATAAAAAAATGTCGATCCTAAGGTGTTTTTTTTAAACAGTAATTTTATTTATTTAGCACGAATTTATTTTATTCAGAAACGATGCATTACGTTACATTGAACGTTTTACATTGTTACAAAAATATATATATACTTCATGTAAATACTGTTCTATAAATTATGATGCTGAAAATTCAGCTTTGATCACAGGAATAAATTACATTTTATATCATATTCAAATAGAATACAGATCGCCTATTTTAAATTGCAATAATATTTCACAATAGTTGTTTTTACAAAGATTTACTGTATTTTTGATCAAATAAATGCAGCCTTGGTAAGCAGATTAGACTTATTTCAACATTAAACATCTCACCGACCCCAAAACTTTTGAACAGTAAGCGCACAGGCAGGGGCGTCACTAGGCCCTTTTTAGGGGGGCTTATTTTGTTTTGTATTAATAAATATAGTTTTGTATTAAGTAATAATGAATCAGTAGGAGTGTACATACATATATTAGAGTAAGAGTAGAGTAAAGGGATTTGTGATTTTCTTTTAAGTACTTGATTTATAGAAGTGGCAAATTGATAATTCATGTTGTTATTTTTAATAAATAGAAATAAATATAGAACAGATTAATCATATTGCCAATAGACAGTTACATTAATACACGTTTAGCTGGTTAGTTAAATGATTTGAAATTAAATAGATTTTCACGGGGTGACTTGATGAATAACCAACCGTATTGTTGATTACAAAGGCTAAAAAGCTTAAAAAATAAAATAATTTATATTTCATTATAGATGGACTTAGTTACCTAGCTTTCCTGGTAGCTTTGTCTGAGAAAATGATTCATAAATCAACCTATCAGTTGACCCTATGTTTACTTTCTTCACTGACAGACAAAAATAAAAAGCCTATATCAGTCAAAGCTCAGCTTTAGGAGGGGAAAAGACAGAGCAAGATAAAAACAAAAAGAGTGTGATGCTGATGAGGTGAGAAAAAAACAGCTGCCCGCACATGGTTTTAAAAAAATTGTCATCCAATTTTTTTGGCCTTCAAAACATCTTAAAATGCACATATGTAGATCAGAGAAATTCAAAAAAAATTTAACCCTAACCCTAACCCTTGATGTTAATAAATCTGTCAGAAGAAAATGTGCAAAAGTTTTACCTATTGGGGTACAACAGTGGCAGTCCTTTAAAAATGAACAATGGTTTTACTACGGTAACCATACACACGACTAATTATTACAGGCGCATCGAGAACACAAATCACAAAATCTTTTAGTGGTCATGAAAGTGTATTCAGATTTAGCATATTAATGAAGCATTCACCTCATATATCATGACACACTGCTTCTGTTCATGACTGCAGTTTACACACTGAATATGCATTGTGCAATAACAGAATCACAGTTATCTTCTTTACTTTGTTACAGTTCTGCATGTATAATATGACAAATCCAGGAACCCTTGCTGCAAGAGAATTAACTATGTTTTTGTTTTCCTTTGTCCAATAGCTCCTGTTTTTACACACCTTCCCTGTTGCCTCCACCTGTATATCTTTATAAGAAAACCAACTGCTCTTTTAAGAGCCACTCCTATACTCCTCTTACTGCCTCTCTCTCTCTCACACACTCTCTCTCTCCCTCTCTTCCAGAATTTAATTCAAGTAAGTATTGATTTTTTTATTTTTAATCTCGTCCTGGTTTGTTTGAGTGAAAGAAGTACTTCTCAAAATCTCTTTGTGTCTCTCTCCCGCTTACTCTATCTCTGACAGAAATGCCAGGCCTGAGGTCAACAAGTCGAAAGTGTGTAGTCTGCCATACAAAACTAAATGTTGCCTATAAAACCTGCAACACATGCAAAGTAGAGCAGCCACATAGGCATAGGCTAAAAAAATAAAAATAAAAACTGCAAAAGTTTGATTAGAAGAGGGTGAGCTGGGTGTGTATCCAGAAAAAAAAATCGGACCACCTCTCATATACTGGATGAAGCTTATATGTTGGTATGCGATTGCTTTTATTGTTTTTATGCAGGTTATTTTCCAAATGTTGCTATGCACATTTTATGTTGCTATGTACTAGCAGAGTAACTTTACGATAGCTAATATTTTATGAACTATGACATTGAATTGGGAGATACAGTGAGGAAAATAAGTATTCGAACACCCTGCTATTTTGCAAGTTCTCCCACTCGGAAATCATGGAGGGGTCTGAAATTGTCATCGTACTGTAGGTGCATGTCCACTGTGAGAGACATAATCTAAAAAAAAAATCCAGAAATCACAATATATGATTTTTTAACTATTTATTTGTATGATACAGCTGCAAATAAGTATTTGAACACCTGTCTATCAGCTAGAATTCTGACCCTCAAAGACCTGTTAGTCTGCCTTTAAAATGTCCACCTCCACTCCATTTATTATCCTAAATTAGATGCACCTGTTTGAGGTCGTTAGCTGCATAAAGACACCTGTCCACCCCATACAATCAGTAAGAATCCAACTACTAACATGGCCAAGACCAAAGAGCTGTCCAAAGACACTAGAGACAAAATTGTACACCTCCACAAGGCTGGAAAGGGCTACGGGGAAATTGCCAAGCAGCTTGGTGAAAAAAGGTCCACTGTTGGAGCAATCATTAGAAAATGGAAGAAGCTAAACATGACTGTCAATCTCCCTCGGACTGGGGCTCCATGCAAGATCTCACCTCGTGGGGTCTCAATGATCCTAAGAAAGGTGAGAAATCAGCCCAGAACTACACGGGAGGAGCTGGTCAATGACCTGAAAAGAGCTGGGACCACCGTTTCCAAGGTTACTGTTGGTAATACACTAAGATGTCATGGTTTGAAATCATGCATGGCACGGAAGGTTCCCCTGCTTAAACCAGCACATGTCAAGGCCCGTCTTAAGTTTGCCAGTGACCATTTGGATGATCCAGAGGAGTCATGGGAGAAAGTCATGTGGTCAGATGAGACCAAAATAGAACTTTTTGGTCATAATTCCATTAAACGTGTTTGGAGGAAGAAGAATGATGAGTACCATCCCAAGAACACCATCCCTACTGTGAAGCATGGGGGTGGTAGCATCATGCTTTGGGGGTGTTTTTCTGCACATGGGACAGGGCGACTGCACTGTATTAAGGAGAGGATGACCGGGGCCATGTATTGCGAGATTTTGGGGAACAACCTCCTTCCCTCAGTTAGAGCATTGAAGATGGGTCGAGGCTGGGTCTTCCAACATGACAATGACCCAAAGCACACAGCCAGGATAACCAAGGAGTGGCTCTGTAAGAAGCATATCAAGGTTCTGGCGTGGCCTAGCCAGTCTCCAGACCTAAACCCAATAGAGAATCTTTGGAGGGAGCTCAAACTCCGTGTTTCTCAGCGACATCCCAGAAACCTGACTGATCTAGAGAAGATCTTTGTGGAGGAGTGGGCTAAAATCCCTCCTACAGTGTGTGCAAACCTGGTGAAAAACTACAGGAAACGTTTGACCTCTGTAATTGCAAACAAAGGCTACTGTACCAAATATTAACATTGATTTTCTCAGGTGTTCAAATACTTATTTGCGGCTATATCATACAAATAAATAGTTAAAAAATCATACATTGTGATTTCTGGATATTTTTTTTTTAGATTATGTCTCTCACAGTGGACATGCACATACGATGACAATTTCAGACCCCTCCATGATTTCCAAGTGGGAGAACTTGCAAAATAGCAGGGTGTTCAAATACTTATTTTCCTCACTGCAAGTTGATCAGCCATGCTATAATTTTAATTATACAATCCAGTAGAAAAACTGGCAAATTGGTCAACCACCAGACTGTCTCAAACATCCATCACAAGCCTTGGGAACATTCACCTGTTAAATCAATACTCCTTGGTAGTAGTAGTTTGGTAGAACAATCAGCACTTGGTCTATACACATCTCTTTTTGCTACTACGGCTGCAACTAAAGATTATTTCTTTTGTCGATTTTTTTTTTTTTTCTTGATTAATTAATTAGATGTTTGGTCTATAAAATGTTGTAAAATTTTGATAAGGTTGATCAGTGTTTTCTTAATAATTCTGTACTTCTACAATGTAGGCTGGACCCCACAAGGTGCTGCAGGACAAGTCGATGAACCCTCATCAGCCCAAGTTGAACCTCCAACTGGACCCCCAATGGTCCCAGGGTAACAGATCCCAGGGTAACAGTGGCCCTGCTTCATTCCCCAGCAACTCCAACTGGACCCCCAATGGTCACGCCAGATCCCAGGGTAACAGTGGCCCTGCTTCATCCCCCAGCAACTCCAACTGGACCCCCAATGGTCACACCAGATCCCAGGGTAACAGTGGCCCTGCTTCATCCCCCAGCAGCTCCAACTGGACCCCCAATGGTCACGCCAGGTCCCAGGGTAACAGTGGCCCTGCTTCATCCCCCAGCAGCTCCAACTGGACCCCCAATGGTCACGCCAGATCCCAGGGTAACAGTGGCCCTGCTTCATCCCCCAGCAGCTCCAACTGGACCTTCAGCAGCCCTTTATCAATTGGACAGCCAGTATCACTATTAGGACCCTCAGCACATCATGCAACCCCACAGCAGCAATCCCAGCACCTGGGGAAAGTAACCCAATCCCCAGAAGGACCTTCAGCAGCCTCCCCAGTTTCTCTTGAAAAAGGTAAGCAGAAAAGGAACCTATATGAAGAGTCTTGAAAATAAGTTGTAAGCCCCATAAAACCATACTCTTACTTTGTGCAGTGTGAAACTGTAGACAAATTCAGAGTCCGGACATCCCTGCATTCAAAGCAGTTGGAATAGGGATTGCAGAAATGGGTATTAAAAAAAAAAAAAAAAAAAAAAAAAAAAAATATATATATATATATATATATATATATATATATATATATATATATATTATAATATTATTATTATTATTTAACTGTTATTGGATTAAGAACCTTTCCTCAAATTCCATGAACTGCTCCATTTAGCTGTTGTCATTATTTAAATCATGCCTGTGTTTGCCCATATTTTAGGACATTGTTTATGGGTGTTTTGGTGTCTTCTCATTAGGGGTGCACAGTATATTGAGTCAATATCATTATCACAATATCATGTTGTGCAATATCATATTGAAATGTTGCAGAAAATGTTACCTTGACAGTGTATGAGTGAAGAGAGAGAGACAAACGAAAAAAAGAGAACATTTTTGTTTTTATATATGTTTAAGAATATCGAAATTATTATCAATTTTGCAAGATCCACTGTCTATTCAAGGTTAAAAAGTTGTGAAATGATAGGCTATTTTCAGTTGTGATTACTTCACTGTGTTGACATTATTCCAAACTGACTATACAAGTCCTTCAGTGGCTTAAGCCTGCTAACGGCAGAACCTGGTTATCCTTAAAGGAATAATTCACCCATAATGCATCATTTATGTAACTATAGTGCTCACCGTGTGCTGCCTTCAATCCCATGCCTGGGCCGGATCTGCTCGGGTCTCCTCTACAGAGAGAGGAACATCCAGAGACTGACGCTCCATTTCTACAAAGTTCATGCAAGACATTTTGACAATTAAAGTCCAGTCTTCATTATAAACTGTGCCTAATTTTATGGCTCATGTGGTTGAAAAGCATGCAATATTTTGCAATTATTAAATGTTTCCCTGTAATTAACAGATGAAAGTGTGGAAGGAGGCTGTCCAGCTCCCATTACAGTGCAGCCACATAAAAGGAAAGGTGTAAATCCAAACACTGGAATTGACATTAATTGTTTTGAGTCTTCATGAAGGCTGTATTTGTAAGTGGCTGTGGCCTATTAGGTTTGGGCAATGTACAAATGTGTGTTCATTTGTTTATTTAACTGTAGGGCTGAACAGTTAATCCAAATCTTATCAAAATCGCAATATGACCTTCTGCAATTTTCAAATCACAGGAGGTGCAATATTTGTTTATGGCAAAATGTGTATCAAAACACCATTTTAAATTAAATATTGTGGTGCTGCAGAGATGTCCTGGTCCTACACATCATATTCTACAGTTTTAAGAAAACGTCTTTGTTAAAACTTTGGAAAAATGTTTTTCGATGAAAATGAGAATAATTATGTAAAAATTATAATTCACTCCAATATCACAAATCATATCGCACATATGGGAAAGTATGGAATTCGATTTGAGTAATTTTCAGGTCTGACTAAGTATGGAAAAAAGAAAAGAGATTATTGAAAAATATTTGTTTCCAGACTATTGCCCCATTCCCTTTTCTAAAATATATAATTCATATTTTCTAAATACAAATTGATAAATAAGTGTCCAGTTAGTGTTAACAGACAGTGCTATTGACACAGGATTTTGGATCAAACTGTAAAAGTGCTTTTGATTTTCACTGTCAAAAGCACATTAGTCTCTGCTGTGAGAAAGCGATCAACACGTCCCAGTCAGCACAATAGTGGAACCACATTTTTTAAATGTCAATATAAATTAATTTGTATAGCTACATTAATTAAAGAAAGCAAGTCTGAAGACTATGAGATTTTAATTGCATTCATATACTAAGACTCTCAAGAATCATGGTCGTCCATGATAGAAAGAAGGCGCAACATTCTTGGCTGGTTGGTGACAAATTTACAGCTCTGTAATAAAAGTTTACGACTTAGCCAAGGAATGGATTGGCTGTGCTAAGTCACGTGGTGTCGTCTCCATGATAATGAACTTTATAATGTTGTCTCTGCGCCGATCATATTCGTTCCCCATCAAGCTGAACACGGAACATTAGTTGTTTAGTCTTACAACTGCAACAACGGTAATAATTTAGTTGACAGTCGTTTCTACCTCCTCTCCCTGCGTCTGCTCTTCAAAGGTAGGCTAAATAGTTTTAGGTTTGAAAGAAGTCGAGAGCGTTGTCTTTGCACTACAGGAAACAGGAATGGATTTTCACCAGATGTGGATTACCTCATTATTTGAGAAGATGCTTGTTAATAAGTGCTCTCTCTCTCTCTCTCTCTCTCTCTCTCTCTCTCTCTCTCTCTCTCTCTCTCTCTCTCTCTCTCTCTCTCTCTCTCTCTCTCTCTCTCTCTCTCTCTCTCTCTCTCTCTCTCTCTCTCTCTCCTCGCGTCGCGAGCTTCTCAGCGGATCCGTCACGAGCGTCGGTGAGTTTGTGCTTCTGCGCTTTAACTAACTTAACTTATCAGACAGTTTGTAATTAACACACTTGCAAACACACTTGTAAGATAAGTAAACATCGATTTACATATAGGCCTCTTCAACAGGACCTCATAGTCTCTTCGACATTTCAATAGACTAAACAAAGAGAATATTTTTTCATAGAAAAAAATATTTTTAAATATATTTTAGTTTTAGAACACTAAAATACATCAGAATGAGAAGTAGCCTAAAGTACTAACTTCTCTTTGTAGACATTTCTGGCGGCAGCACTGCCATCTAGTGTTCATTAATTTATGATTTGTCCTCAGCGTTTCTCTCCATTCATTTACGATACAATGTGGGGGGAAAAAACATCAATTGGGTAATTCAATAATATGGACAAAATATAGGCTTCTTGTTTAAAAACCTCCCATTGATCCAAAATTGAGATATCATAGGCTTCAAATGTTTGAATATAGCCAAGAAGAATTCCATGAATTTTAGAGAATTGTCTTTTTCTTTAAAAAAAGAAAGAAAAAGAAGCTAAAGGGGACTCATTGCAGCACCAATCACTCGTAACTCTTGGAAATAAATGAATAAATAGGCATAAATAAATAATACATATAGGCTACATAAATGCATCAATTAAAAAAAAAAAAATCCAACCAATAGCAAGAGAATTAAGCATGTCCACAGACACAATATAAATGTAAGTGCATGAAATTAAACATTTTAAATATATAACTTTTAAATCTGCAATATATTAATAGCAGTTATCTGTAGTTAGCCACAACTGTGAATGAAGACACATGTACAAATCTTGAAGAAAAACAGCATTATTTCGTCCAGGCATTCAGTTCAAACGGTCAAAGGGTCATCCGAAGGAAGCAGAATGATAGATTCACTAATTGCTATGTCATCGGTAGGTTACCTCCAAAATATTTCGGTGTTGTATAGTACCAATAAAAATAGTTTGAAGTTATATATTAACTAATAATTAGTATAAACTAAAATAGATTTAAAAAAAAAAAAAAACATTTTATTAATTTTGCAATTTAGACCTATTATCTACCACGTTTATTTTATTTACACGTATCACGTATTTAGTGCATGTACCATCTTATTATTATAATTCCCCTTCTTATAATTATCAGTTGTTTTCCTTACTCCTGTTACTTAATTCATGTCGTCTTATGCAATTAGCATTAGCCTATGTCATTTGTGCTAAACGCTTTTTTTCTTTCCAGGAAACAGAAGCTTAAGTTAGGGCCTATAGACTTCATTTCACTAATCAATGATCGCAACTTAACACACTCAGTGCTACAACTTACTAGCATTAGGAGAATTGTCCAGTCTTTACACAATTGTTTCCAGCTCTAGATTTGACTCCAAAACCTGAAATAGTGTGAGATAAAGAAGAAACTAGCCACCTCGTAAAATACTTACGAATTGATGTGAGATTGCGTTGAATATTCAGTGTTTAATACAAAAGATGTATATCTACTTTATATATACTTTACTTTTATTTTTTTAACAAGATTTACGGAATTAATGTTGTTTTATAGTAATTTCGAAGCAATACGTTAACAACGACAGCATTTGGACCGTTGGAAAGGCCAGCCAAGCCTAAAACTTACTTGCACAAAACCAACATGTCTTTTTCTTTCATTCCAATTTACTTTGCATATTGAGAGCCAGTGAGAAATGTTGTGAAATATTGCTGTTTGAGTTAAAGCTACCTGTTGTCATGATTTCAATTTTAATAATTATAAGCAACATAAATAAAAATGAATGTACTTATTTTGCAAACACAAACGGGCACTCATTAAATCATTATGAAAACGGCTGATTATCAGCGAAAAACAATATATTTCTCCATCTCCAATGATGACTAGCTGCGTTTAAAATGCGTTAGCCTCATAGCATAATTGCCTAAGTCATTTTTTGTTTTTTCTTGTTTTCCAAAGACATTGAAATATGACTAACGATATCTAGCCTTTGTCAGCCCCTATTTTTTATTAATATTTCTTATATATAAATATGAATATGTTTGTTTAAGATTCCATGTTAGTTTACTCCCTGTTGTGAGTATTTCTTAAATATTACAGAAAAATATCAATAATTATTTCTGCTTCTTCCCTATTCATTTGTTTAACATAACGTGATTTACAAGTAAGATTAATTTGCTCTTGTTACGCTTTGAGAATATCACTGTGATAACAGCCACAGTAAAAAGTAGGCTATAGTTACAGTTGTTAATTTACAATTAGGCTACCGTATGTAAAATCAGAATATCTTATTCAAGACTAATTTGCACAGTGCAAGTCAAATTTACAATTTTGCGTCATTTCCGTGTAAGAATGCAGCATATGCATAGCTGCTAAAGCCAGTAAACCATGTCATTTGTTTCTTTTACGACTTTAATCGTAACAGGCGTTAAGGAATTCTTCTGCTGTAAAACCATAAAACACCCCTCTTTTAAACAACGGGTAAAACAGCCATTCGTTAAAGCGAAAATATAATGTAGCCTACATCTTCACCTGATAGTGGATTCAGTTACTCATTTATCTGATATGGGCAATTTTGGTTTAGGCCTAAAATGGTCAGAGATGCATGGATTATTATTTATTTTATTTTTTTATTTAAATTATTAATGGAATGCGTTTATTTTCCATGTAAATAACATATCCAGATGAGCAAGAGCAAGATACATGACGTTTATATTTGTTTAATGAGCATAGGCTAATAGGCTAATCCATCTTACTATTACATTTGATATGTATGGTTTCGAAAGTCGTAAAACTGAAATAGTTAGCCAACTTGTAAATTTTCCTAACGCATCACTCAAGAAGAACAGTTGTTTTATAGGCTAAATCGACATTATGGTTCAAAACGAGGCCTATGTATGTGAAAATACTGTTTCTTTCTGTTCCATCACTATTTCAAATGCTATAGCCTACTTTATAATTTAAGTCCTAATAATAAAAAAAATAGGCCTACATAGAAACACAATGAAATGAATAACAATCACAGCTTACACTCCTTACCTCGTTAAGCGTCTGGGGGAAATAATGTAAATCGATTTGTTCAACCAAACCAGTGAAGCGAGGGCTATTCACTAATTACGTAATTTTATTACTAAACCTTAATCTCATTTATCCTATAGGGGCTGAGGCTTGTGGACATAATTCTGTATTACAGGACATTACTTTGACGAGCCAGAAAAAAAGATGTATAGGCCTACCAATGATTTATACAGCTAAGCCACCCTCAAATTACTTAAGAAATGTTTGGAAAGTGTGTGTGTGTGTGTGTGTGTGTGTGTGTGTGTGTGTGTGTGTGTGTGTGTGTGTGTGTGTGTGTGTGTGTGTGTGTGTGTGTTTGAGAGAGAGAGAGAGAGAGAGAGAGAGAGAGAGAGAGAGAGAGAGAGAGAGAGAGAGAGAGAGAGATTGGAAGGGAGGGAGAGAGAGAAAGCTAGAGTGGAAAGAGAGAATCAATAATCAAATATCTCAATAAAAGGGGGGTTCGTGCGTTATGTTCCCTTCCCTACGCTGTTGTAACAGGGCAAAGCAAAGATTTTCGTACTTTTATTGTTGCTTCCTGTATTTATTTATTTCTTATCGGAGTGGTCAGCTGATATTGTCATATTGTCAATCTTATAGCGAAGATTTTGGATGAGAGCACATTCTCTGCTCGGGTTCTGAAATAAATTATAAAGTAGGGTATTTATAAAAGACGTGAAATAAGGTATAGGTTGATAAGGATAAAGAGTGCGTGAGAGAAAAAGAGAAGGGAGTGAGAGAAAAAGTGGCGTGTAAAGGAAAGAAGGTATGAATTCCTATTTTACGAACCCGCCGCTCTCGTGCCATTTAAACGGTGGTCAAGAAGTTCTGTCCAATGTGACCCTGAGCTCGACAAACTATGACCCGGTCCGACACTTCTCTCCATATGGCGCGGCCGTGGCCCAAAACCGGATATACGCAAATCCGTTCTATTCGCCGCAAGAAAACGTGATGTTCGGGCCAAGCCGAGGACCGTACGAGTACGGGTCGAATGTGTTCTACCAGGACAAGGATGTGCTTCCTAGTTGCAGGCAAAGCCTTGGGCAAACACAGGGTTCATTGACCCAGGATTACGCTTCGGACCCAGGCAAGACTGCTTCTCAGGAACCGAAAGGAAATATTCAAATATATCCGTGGATGCAGCGGATGAACTCGCACAGTGGTGAGTATAGACACAAAAGAGATATATTTAGTGCAGGACGGACCTGTTTGCTTTTACGACTGGGAACCACACGTTTTATGACCCCATAAAGCACTGACAAACTGTTTGTTGCCCTGCGATAAACGCGTTTGGTCGTCAGAGAAAATCCAACACGCTTTACCATTAACCAAATCTATTCAGTAGCCTAAGAGAAAACGTTAAGAATTAGACAGAGAATGTTAAAATGTCTAATTAGAAGAAAAGGGACTGTGAACTTAAATATTTAGCTTGATGCATTGCCTATAATGCTCTTTACATTTACATTAGCCAGCCTATTTTTGAATATAGCCTAGTTGTACAATATTTGGAGCCTTTTCTTCTGACTTTAACCAAATAATCTCTTTTCTAACAGGAGTTGGCTATGGGTCCGACAGACGGCGAGGTCGCCAAATCTATTCGCGATACCAAACTTTAGAACTAGAGAAGGAATTCCATTACAATCGTTATTTGACGAGACGCAGAAGAATCGAAATTGCCAATGCGTTGTGCCTGTCGGAACGCCAGATTAAGATTTGGTTTCAGAACCGCCGGATGAAGTGGAAGAAGGAGAGCAATAATCTCACACCCGTCCTCAGTGACAGTGGCTCGGCAGGAGCTGGGCAGGACACGGACAAAGAAGAAGCAGGGGAAACATCCGAGAAAAACGAGTGACGGCCTTACCGCCTTATTAAAGGGTTAGACATTCAGTGTGAAATAATGTTGCTACATGGTAACTACGCTACCTGTCGAACTTTCATAATTTGCACAATTTATTAACACCAAAAACTGTTACATTTAGTCAATTAGTCGTGAAACGTGTTTTTCCTCTCCATTTATTATTTTCCCAAAATTGTGGAAACCTGTTTAATGGCTATTATGAATCCAAGAAAGCTACTACTGGACAGAAAGCTGCAAACATTTTTATCCCCATATTGATTTACTCTTGTTGGGATATATTTTTTTCTTTAAAAAGCATCTTTTTTTATTTTGATATCTTAGGTGATGGAAAGTGCATAAGGGGATGCAGTCTTTGCTCAAACACATTAAATTCCAAATATAAGGCTACAATAATTTTTAATAGTTCATTATCGTCTATTACCATACACTGTAAAATCGATAATGGCAAGTTGTAAATGTTTGTAAATATATGAGATTCAGATTTGTGTAGATTTCCTTACAATGTTCTGTTTTGTGCTTTTCTTTACTTTGTGCTTCGTTCTGTAAGAACCAAACGGTGTAAAAAGTATTCTCAGATAATTTTTCAAAACTTGGAATATTAGCTAACAAGCGATATGAATTCAATGTTTGAAAATCACGGAAAATATTATTCAATAAAGTTGAAATGAATGTAAAGATACCTGATTTCATGTTAATTATTAAATAAGTCGTGAGCGCAACTTTGAAACATTAAAATGACAACAGAAACCAACCCTTAAATAACATGAGACTGGCATCGAGATATGTAATGCCTATGCTTACTCATACTGAGATGATGTTAAAAAAAAACATTTCTCCCAATTATCTTAGAAAATAAAACTTTTAATGATGTAACACATAGGCCAACACGATCATGTCCACTCACTCATGATTACGCTTTAAAAACTTTTGATGGTTAATTGAGAAGGTTAAATCTGCCAAACCGAGATTTTCATGCTGTGGTGAAAGTGTGTATACTCAAGAAAACAGATGCACACATGAATAGCCTAAAGTTTAGTTTACAACATGCAGAATGACTGAAGGCAATAAAATAATCACAAGACAGGACGAATATTTAATATTTAACGTTAGTTTTACTTAAGCCTACCTTTTATCTTACACAATCCAATTGAAACACGATACAACATCGTCCCGTTAGGGACTATCTGTTTTTGCTGTGGCTTTTGTGTAGTCTTTCACTGCAATATATTACTCGTACTGAAGTATACTTAAACAATTAAAAACTGAACAAGTTATTTTTTATACGTTTGACATCCCTTTTTTGTCAACTAAATAAACTAATGTTAAAAGTACCACGAAATGTGAAATTACAGTAAGAGGCAGTAGGATTTTATATTGTCTTTGTGTGCTTTTGGTCTGACAGTTGCGCTGCTGCTAAATAACTCAAATGCTTAACATAGCCTACAGTTTTTTAAGTTATGAAGTGAGGGCTCTATTAACTACAGCTGAATTGTTACATGTTCTCAATAGTAGCCTAGATACAATATTTACAATATAAAATACAATATTTCTGAAGGTGAAGGAAAAAATAATTAGTGTAAAGTAATTGTAATTTCCAATTGCGATGCCAAAAAATGGCTCGTCAATGCACTTAACAGCAAATGACGCTATTGGCCTTCAGGCCCGCTTTTCTTCATCGTGACCTAAACTCCCCAACATCTTACCATAAGATCCTGATTAAACCTATTTTATGACTGGACCGAGATCAAGATTGAAAACCTCAAAGCAAAACAAAGAAACCAAATCAAATAGCCTAGGCTACACATTCTTATACGGGTTATGAGAAACTTTTCAATTTAGTATGTCATGTAGCCCATTCGTTGTTCAAGTAATCTCATTCTTTAGGTGCCCGATTTCGCTGTTCACAACAATGGCTCCGATTATTGCCTCAGTTTGCTGGATTATCAGCACAGGTCTTCTGAACCCATCATCATCGACAGGTCAGGTGTTGGGTAGTCAGCACTTATTCTAGAATAGCAAGTGAAGCCTTCAGTTGATAATTCCCCATGACCATCTAATTCCGATTTCATCATCCTAAACCACGGAGACAAATGAGTCTGTAAGAGAAGGGACAACATCTGATGATTCGTGGGAGATAGAAGAAATCGCCGCCAAGAACAAACCTGTCCAGCCTGTGGGAAATAGCTGTGAGCCAAATCGGACCGAAACGAGGATGAGTAACTTCACATGAGACACGGTAGGGTTGCCACTGTTGCTTTTTCACTTTCTCTCCTATATGTGTTCGTTGTCGTTTTGTCTTTCAAGTCTCTTTAGTTCATTTCTTGTTTTCTTAAGTTTTATAGACCTTATTCGGACATAGTAAAACTAGCGGTAGTAAATTTTATAACAGTCATCAGTTGCTCGTAAAACTGTCCGCTAACGCTAAATTTATGATGGTATAATTAAATAATTAAACTTTTCAAACCATGGACATGCAATGATACGTGTTTTTGCATCGTTATTTTATAGCCTTAATATGCCAACATTAATATTTTATATTATAGTGATATTATACATAGGCCAGCCTATCTGTGTAGACTAGGCTAGTGTTTTAAAACACTTTCTACAGCCTTAGCCAGAGTGATTTGATTTGACAAAGAATTTATTAGAACCATACTCCAGCTAGGCTACATGATAATAAGCTAAGGCTAAATATTTAATTAATCGGAATAGCACTTAGTTTTTAAAAAATTGAATACAAAATTTAAGAAAGCCTGCTGCATGTGTTCTTCTCATATAGGTTCTTAAAGAACTGAAGATAGCGCATTATATTTTGTGACTTGGGCTATAGGCTATTACTGTATGTGAAGTTTAATACCACCGTTCCAAACAATTTTAACTTATTGTGATTTCAAACCAGATCTGATGGAAAATTATTGAGATCGACGATACGCTACCAGCTACCAAACCCAGGAACTGGAGCAAGAATTTCATTTCAACCGATCCTCACGCGTCGAGGTGAGATTCTGGTTTCAGAATGGAAGGAGATTTCAAGTTAGAAGTTATGGAGCAAAATAAGTTATAGAGCAAAAATAACGACAGATTTTCTCATGTTCTTCATATTAATGCGACGTTGTTATGTGGTGTAGCCTGTAGCCTAGGCCACGCGCTGCCTTTAGCAAGTATTTCCTAATATTTTTCCTAATAACTTTGCTTTCTCCCTCGCTTATTAGAAATAAAAAATATAATAATATTTACATGTATATAAAATATTATAGGCTTATGTAGTTTGTTCGCTATAGTGGAATGAGTAAGATCAGTTAAGATGCGTATCGCACAGACATCATTTTAAATAGCAGCAGTCTGTGCACCGTTATGCACCACATTTTCTACATTTTCTCTCAGGATGTCCTTTAAATATGTTTTCTGTTATTTAATCACAATTTGAATATTTGAATGGGTTTTTTTTTTCATGCTATAGGCCCTACTAGAATTAATGTTAAGTTGGTCGATCACAGTTCACAGCATAGATAGGCCTATAGGGTCAGGCTATACATACAATTAATTTATATTAACCGATCTAATTAATAGCGATTAAAACCCCAAGGAAAATAACCTTCAATTGTGATTTTATTTAAAAACAGCCATATTCCCGCCAACAAACTACAACTGTTGTGATGCAGCCTATATGGGCTATGCATGGCAGTTTTAACTATAAATCATAATGGATGCTTTGTGTCAGACCTATAGCTTTAGCACTGTTTTAACACTGTGTTTAGCACTGTCCAAGTCGAACACCTTTTGACTTTATGACTGATGACGTTGCATTAAATAAATTAAATAATAAATTAAAATAAACAAATAAAAATATAAAATAATGATCCGATGGACTGGCCATCCGTTCAGGCCTACATAACGCCCGTTTCAAGACAAGTGGTTTGGGAAATAAATTGAGGATGGGCGGGTGTGGATATATTTTTGTACATTTCTGTGAAAACGCACATAAAAAAGTAACCTAAGCTAACCTTGCACGTAGCCTGTGCTCTTCTTTAGCTTAATCTTCATGATAAATAAGAATGCTGAAACTGTGAAAAAAAAAAAAAAATCTAAGACATGTCCTCATAAATGCACCTGTTACTTTTTGGGCGTAATTTACACTTTGTGAAATCGCTTGTCTGAGGTGTTTTCTGCGGTTTTCAAGAGGAGCATCTGCTGTAATGCGGGATCATTGTCGGGCTCCACTTTTGTTTCAGTCATTTACAATACAGACTTGTAAAACATTATTGCTTTAACAAGTCATAAAACTTTATGGCTTTCTTCTTCACAAAATAACGACAGTTGTTTCCTGTTTGGCTAAATACACATAGGCTACAGGCAGGGGTATGGCAAGCCATTTTAACTTTTATTCATTTCCAGGATATGAATCCTTGATATCAACAATCCAATTTTCACTAGTTAAAATAATAATTCTTGATATCAGGAATAATATTTCTAGTAACAATGGCAATTTTTGATATCAGGAATTACATTTCAACTAGTAAAAACTGTAATTCTTGATATTATCAATTGAATTTCAACTAGTAAAAACTACAATTTTTGATATTAACAATTTATATCCTGGGAATGGAAATAGGCGAGCCGGATATGAATTCTTGCTATCAACAACTAAATTTTCACTAGTTAAAATGATAGCTATTGATATCAGGAATTCAATTTCTACTGTAGTAACAATGGCAATTTTTATATCAGGAATTACATTTTCACTAGTTACAATGCTAATTCTTGATATCAACATTTACATTTTCACTGGTTAAAATGATAATTCTTGATATCTGTAATTGTATTTTCACTAGTAAAATGTCACCATGCCGCCATTCAAAATCAGTTGTTTAAATCAAGAATTGATTTCTTACTAGTTGAAATTCCAATTTCACATATCAGAAATACAATTCTTACTAGTAAAACCCTTTATTTTTGATATCAAGAATTAAATTGTCACTAGTTGAAATGTCTATTCTTGATATTAACAATTGAATTGCTACTAGTAATGTTCATTTGTGATATGATATCAGAAATTATATTGATATCAGAAATACATTTTCAGGTATCAAAAATTAACATTTTTACTAGTTGCAATTTAATTGATATCTAGAATAGACATTTTTACTAGTAACCACGTAATTCTTGATATCAGGAATTCACATTTTTACTAGTAACAATTGATATCAACAAAGCAAGTTGATATCTGAAATTGCCATTGAAACTAGTGGAAATAGAATTACTGATATTGTATATAATATTTTAACTAGTAAAAATAGTATTACAGATATCTAGAAATGTCATTTTTACAGGTTAGAATAGCTATGGTAATGAATTTATGAATATTAATGAGTATAGGGGTGTGACGATGTCGTGCCACGAGATCTTGCGAGACTAAAATGTGACGAGATTTCTCGTCAAGTGAAAAGCTATCGCCATGATGGAGAAGCATCACGTTTCATTTGATTGGCCACCACCAGGTCAGAAAATTTGTGTTCTCATTTTTTTGTCTTCAAAACAAAACAATAAACAAAGCATTAATTTATCACATATTTTTCCCTTCTCATGAACAAACAAACCACATGGCGTTTTTTCATATATTTTGTTGTTTTCTTCACACTTTGTTCTGATGCAAATGAAAACAGTACAACCAAAATAAAACATTTTTGTAAACATATTTGTTTCATGTGGTTATAACTTTTCATTGTTTTGTTGGGATAGGTATGGACTATATTGGTAATGGATTAATGATTTTTTTTAAATACTAACTTAAAGATCTGAAATGGTTATGTCAGATGATAGAGACATCCGAAATGTGTACTGTTGGGGAACCAATGTGTAAGATCATATTTATGTGGTCAAGGAATTCACTCTTCATATACGGTTACATTTTTTGTGATATCTGCATATTGCGATTTTTAAGCTTTGTGTATTTGTAACAAAGGGCCAATAAAACTATAGTATCCAATATAGTGTTAGTTTTCCTCACCTAAACAGTCTGGACATATAGATTTTTTAGACGAAAGCAGTCCAAAATTGTTCCATTTAAAGACAGAGGTATGGTTTCTTTACTTTACTCCTGTACACTGTCAGTAAACTCTTTTAAAGGCACAGTTCACCCAAAAATGAAATGATGTTTGGAAAAATGTCTCAGTGTCTTTCTTCATATGTTGTTTTGGACAATACCGACTTTCATTTTATAGACAACAATACATCAAAATATAACTTATTGTGTTCTACAGATGAGAGAAATGCATACAGTTATAAATAAATAAAGCAGCTTCACTGATTTGCAGATCTCTCTGCAAATCATAAATAAATTTGGGAAAATAAAAATAAAACTCTGAAAACACAGAATGTTTAAAAGAAGAATTAGAATTAAATTGAACATTTAAGGTAACTAACTTTAATCATTTACTGACCATGTAAATTACACACACACACGTTAGGAAAGTTAGGGAAAATGTTGAGGTAGTTTCTGTCATTGCTCTCTCAGTTCTGACTGTATCTGTTATGGTTGATGGTTGGTTTTGTAAGCTATTGTTTTGAAGGATGTCACTGTAAGTAATGTACAGAACAGCATGACATCACTGAAGTTCACTTAGAGTTTTTTTAATGACTATCATAGGCTGTAATCAAAACACAAGCAAGCTAGAATTAGAAGAGACATTAACTAAAGCATCAATAAATACACCCGCAGTAAAAGCAGAGGAAGAAGAGCAAGCGTGATTAGTGTTGTACACACAGAGCCTATTCTTAACCACTTATCTGTCTCATTTTGACTCAGCAATGGACAATCATAAATGAATTTAGTCCTCTTGAAATATCCATCTGAATTACAGCACATTTATGAACACTTGTATGAACTGTGTATGCATTTGTAATTGTGATTGATTGCAATGAAGGGGGTGGGTTCTGGAATCCACTGCCGCCTCAATGTATATCTAATGAGTGATTATAATCAAGGTATTAATATTTTTCAGTCTACATACCAAATGGGTTGAATGACTTCTTTAAGCCAAGGAGATTTATTGTAGAGTCTGTTTGTGTAAAGTAGTCCACTGAAGGCAAGTTTGTAGAGAACCCAAGTGCAGTTTATTTACAAAACGTGATCAAACATAAAACAAAGGCATGACATGACATGACGCTTACCAACAGAGGTTACAGTGAAACAATACTTGACAAAAACACATGGCAAACATGAAGCCTTAAATACACTAGACAAGGGACACCTGTGAATAATGAAACAATGAACCAATGACAACACAGAACACATGGCAGGATCACATGACTAAAACGGGATCACATGACAGACATGAAACAAAACCAAATCGAGACTGTTTAATGGAATGTTAAAACCTACATCTACTCTTCTAGCTGACCAAGACAGCCGAGGTCACTGGGGTTACTTCACCTGTCCTATACATTCTTAAGCATTTAATTCAACTTTTTGATATTCAAATACTAGAGAATAAGAATGGAGTATTGACAATTGTCTCAACAATTGTCGAATAAACATGGTTTCTGACTATAAAAATGTAAAAACCCAACGTTGGGTTTGTCCATATTTGTCCCAAAATTGGGTTAAAACAACCCAGCATTTTTTAGAGTGTGCACACAAAAAGGCATTTGTTTGTACATAGTAAAACATATCTGCAACATGTATCAAGTTCACGGATAACTGTGCGTGTTTATTAATCATTGTGATAATAAAATCATAATAAAGTAGGATGTACAAAAAAAAAACAGATGAGCCCAGAATATGAACATTGTGTTTAATTACACGTTAAGCATTTTCTTCCCATAGAAAACTATTATAAGAATGCTTAATGCAGATTAGAATGTCCCCTTATTATGTTGAAATAACAACTTAATATCTCCAAATAACAAGATAACATTTCTTTTTCTTTTTATCTTCACCATGCGGTTCAGGGCTTCCATAGAATACAGCCTGAATATTATTTTTGGGGGTGCTATCTGGGTTCTCTAGTCTTTCTTGGGTGTGCTGAAGCACCTGCTAGCCCCTCCCTAGCGCCGCCCATGGACATAGCAGGTGTAGTGTTGCTGGTTGCAACAGCACAGCTCGCGCTGAAAAGAGACGCAGTGCCAAACGCTGCTCCTCCTGCATGGACTCCACCACTGCAGCGGCGTCTTGATGTGAGTCACTGCAGTGAGTGGGCATATATTTTTAATCACAATTTATGATCCTTCCTATTAGGCTAACCTTCTGGGGTCGACAAACTGGATTTTTCTTTTTTTTTTTTTTTTTTTTTTTGCTGGATTTTTTTCACATAGCAGCAAAATATACTTAAAAAACTTACATTTATGGTCATACAGACTTAAGAAATATGGAAAAAATAAACTGTAAAATGTGTACTTTTTTTATGTGTTCACTTACAATCGAAACAAAACATAGTACTTTTGTAAAATAAAGAAAATAAACAGGGTGTGCCTTCTGCCTCTCCATCTCTGTGAACTTTTTTTCAGGCGCATATCTCTAAACTTAAACAAAACTCAGCAAATACTAGTCACACAGGCATAAGCAATATATCTTTATAAACACTCTGCTATTACAGTTTTTCTCAATTGTTTACACACAAATACTGGTACTTGAGACATAATGACCACAACATGTAACTCATTCACCAACCCTCTGAGCCAATTCTGCTAAACTACAAGCACAATTCCTGCTTTACACTCAAATTGTACTTCTAAAACACATTTTTTTCAAAACACTACACACAATTCTCTGCTTTTGGCACAATTTTCATGCAGAAAATCTCTTGTTTTCACAAGGAACACACTGCCATTCAAATATGCACACTGACTCATCACATGGGCAAACACCCGTCACACAGTTTTACAATTAGCAATCAGAGCTTTAGCATAAAAGGGCAACAGGTGAGCTCTTCAATGGGGTAATGGATGCCAACATTGGATTTTTTTTTTTTTTTTTTTTTTTACTGTAACTGTATACAGTAAATTCTTCTGTTGTTTTGTATGTAGACCACTGTATGTCCTACTTTGTGTTGGTTGGGATGTACACTGTGTACATTGTTTTTGTGGGAAAAATAAAATATATTTGTTACCATGTATTTGTGTGTTCTGAGTATAAAAACAATCTTCTCAGATATTTTACAACACACTTATGTATGTACGTAGAAAGTGTAACACTGAACAAAAAAAGGCCTAAATCATTATGATGAATGGAGAAGTGTTTTCCATTCATCATAGTGTTTTACATTGAGCACATCAGTGTTCAACTGGTTCTTATAAATGTCTATTCATATGATGGTTTGTGTGTGTCATTTGAAAACAAAATACCATTTTGAGAAGAAATAACATTGTTTTGAATGTAAAGTTTCATTTTGCAGGAGAATTGAGGGGTTTTGCCCATTGTGTGTGTGTTTTTTTTATTTGTGTGTAGAGTTCTGAGAATATGAGGCATGCTTTCAGAAAATGTGTGTAAACAATCGAGAAAAACTGTAAATTATCTAATTCAAAACGAAAAGTAATTGTGTATTTTTTACATCTTTTTTTTTCTGTCAACATCATTAATATAGAATAGTTATTTTATGACCTGATTACCTTGAGCTCTATAGATCCCAGTGTTTATTTTCTGTCTTTCTTTCTGTCACATGTTGTTTTGGCTGCTTCCACTTGCTCTTCCCAGAGCAGCTCTGGAGAATAATAAAGAAATTATGATATTATTTTTCTTCTGCCATCCTGCTTTTTGCATTTATTCCTTTCTTCCTCTTCCTCAGCTCTCTTCAGTGGATCTCCACACCTCTTCATTTGTCACTGCAGTTCCCTCTCTCTCTCTCTCTCTGGTCTAATTCTGCTTTAATAAACCAAGCCTTCATTTGTCACTGTATTGATGGCTCTGGCAAGCATCCGCCATTAAACAGAGGCTAATGCTCAATGTGTCCATGCTGCCAGGGGTCACCGGGAGGTCACCATGTCAAGATCACATATAGCGTTCTTCATTCATGTACTTCACTGTTACAATATAGCACTGGATATGCTAATGAATATTAGTAGGGTTTCATTCACTTACTTTGAAGGAGCTATCCAATGCAACCTATCTAGGGACCAAAATGAGTGAGGTCTTTTTACTTTAACCAGCCAAAACACCAAAACAACTGCACAGAAAGTTTTGCATGTGCATTTTTCAATCATTTAACTTTTTCTTTATACACTTCAAAAAGTCGAAAGTACTGTAGCGAACTGACCCTAGTAGTAAACACAACAGGACTTACATTACAACTTACCAGGAGCTCTGTCTTCGCAAAGTTGAAATGACAGAGCCGTGCATCATCTGCATAGATGTGGCAGAAGCCATGTACATAATTGCAAAATGTGTTTACTTTGTTACAATATACTTTTTTTTGGTAACTGCATGCTTTGGATTCTGTGTTCTCCATTTTTTGATGCAGTGTCTAATGAATGATCTGTAGTGTTTATAATATTGACTCGCTGTGTGTGTATGATCTGAAAGCATTGTTTGATTTTGAGCACAGATAAAATGGTTTTGAGGCAATTGTTTGATTTTGTCAGCAGAGTCAGATGTTCTCTAAATGTGGTTTGAAAAATTGGTTTTGTGTTTAAGGTTTTGAGAAAGTGAGTGATGGTTTCAAAAAATGTGTTTTAGCAATTCAGAAAAAGTGTAATGTCATAATTTTGATCTTTAAATACATAATTTTAAAATTCTAATCTCATAATTTTGATTCAATGTCTTAATTTCGATTTGTCATGATTTCGATTTAGTAAGTACAAATTTTGACTTTTCAGTTTTATGTCATATTTATGAGTAAATAAGTATGTCATAATTTCAGCTTCCATAAACTTCCCGTCTTCCTTATATTTTGTTTGTAAAGTGGTTTTGAGCTTCTGAATAATGTTGGTCAGTTTGTGCCAGTAAGAGGCAGCCTATAAAAACCCTAGTGAAAATATAGCATTTGTTATATTTAGTAAAACATGTACATACCTTAGACCCACCCAACAGCAAGAGGAATAATCATTTATTTTAATTGACTAAAGTAATTTAATTTGGATGTTACATGACTGAAGTGATTTATTTAGCTCTTCCATGATCAAAAATATGACTCCTGTTACAGTTTTTCTCGATTGTTTACACACATTTTCTGGTACTTGAGACACAATGACCACAACATGTAACTCATTCACCAACCCTCTGAGCCAATTCTGCTAAACTACAAGCACAATTCCTGCTTTACACTCAAATTGCAGATCTAAAACACACTTTTTTCAAAACACTACACACAATTCTCTGCTTTTGGCACAATTTTCATGCAGAAAATCTCTTGTTTTCACAAGGAACACACTGCCATTCAGATACACACACCGACTCTTCACATGGGCAAACACCCGTCACACAGTTTTACAATTAGCAATCAGAGCTTTAGCATAAAAGGGCAACAGGTGAGCTCTTCAATGGGGTAATGGATGCCAACATTGGATTTTTGTTTTTATTACTGTAACTGTATACAGTAAATTCTTCTGTTGTTTTGTATGTACCACTGTATGTCCTACTTTGTGTTGGTTGGGATGTACACTGTGTACATTGTTTTTGTGGGAAAAATAAAATATATTTGTTACCATGTATTTGTGTGTTCTGAGTATAAAAACAATCTTCTCAGATATTTTACAACACACTTATGTATGTACTGACTGTAGAAAGTGTAACACTGAACCAAAAAAAGGCCTAAATCATTATGATGAATGGAGAAGTGTTTTCCATTCATCACAGTGTTTTACATTGAGCACATCAGTGTTCAACTGGTTCTTATAAATGTCTATTCATATGATGGTTTGTGTGTGTCATTTGAAAACAAAATACCATTTTGAGAAGAAATAACATTGTTTTGAATGTAAAGTTTCATTTTGCAGGAGAATTGAGGGGTTTTGCCTATTGTGTGTGTGTTTTTGGATTTGTGTGTAGAGTTCTGAGAATATGAGGCATGCTTTCAGAAAATGTGTGTAAACAATCGAGAAAAACTGTAATATCCAGCGCTAGGTGGCGCAGTGAGTTCTCTGCGTTCAAGAACTGCCGTTGTTTATCATTAACTGAAAACTGATGTAAATAGTTCAGATGTTTTGAGCTGCAGCTCCTGACAGATGAGAGCTCGACCATGATGGTTTCTTATCGTTTGTACTGGACGCTGTGGATGTTGTCTTGTTTTGGTGAGACTTTTTATAACTTAAAACCGTGTATTGAATATATGTATAAATAGTTACTTATATTTTAATGATGAGGTAATTGCAGAAAAATGTCTGCCTTCTACTGAAATTGTTCTACAAATAAAAAAATCACTACAGTAGTTGTAGTAGTTAACTGCAGAACAAACCAATTTAAGTATACATTTAGTGCGATTTGAACTTTCTTTTAATTTCCTTCTTTCATAAAACAGGACAATATTTCGGTCAAGATCTGCAGTTTCCTGAGCCGGCTAATGGAGCAGTGGGAGAAAGCGTGGTGCTCGCCCCTGATAACCCACCTTCCACATCCATTCTTATAACTCAATGGGTTTTGACTTCAACACTTATAATTACAGTAGCGACTGGTGTAACTACAGTAAACCCTGCATATGAAGGCAGAGTTAGTTTTGACATCAACACACTCGCTCTGGAGCTGCAGAATCTGAAACTGGGTGATTCTGGAATATACAGACTGACTGTAACATCTACTGCTGGAGATATACTTACAGGAGAAGCTTCACTACAAGTGTTCGGTGAGTGTGTTGCTAAAACTTGGTTCAGCTTTTAAGCATAACATATTGGCCTAAAAGACGATGATATGAACCGAATTAAGTAAATATGTGAAAGGGAAAAGAGTTAGCCTACATAGTCTATTTTGTCAATGTAACATGCTGTAAATTAAACAAAAATGTGGATGTGTAAAATAATAGGATTGTTTCTGTAATCTAGACATGCAAGGTGTTAATTTGGGCACTCTTGTGTCCCAGGGATTTATTATTATTATCATTATTATCATTTTAAAATATTAAAACCACACATAGTATTTAAGCTTAAAATTGTTATGGAAATCACACTAAAATGTCTTGAAAATGTGTTACTGTTATAATCTAATTTTAAATAACTTTTAGGCAATATTGTTTTGTTGTTTATAAAATCTTGTCCAATACCTAAAACTTCAAGCTCATATCTATGACAATTTTAATAAAACATGAATTATTACAAACCTATGAAGACCTAAACAGTCAATTACACATAAACCTTTTTGATTTAAATGGATATTTTTCACAAATTAATACTTTCCTTCAGTTGTGGCATCATTTTCATTTCAACAGTTTTACTCCTAATAAAATAGTGTTCAAAGTCTGAGGGTCCTGTTGGAGGGGTCTTTGTTGACCATGGGGCGCACATATTTAAGCACAAATAACCCTTTTTTTTTTCATTGTTGATGGGCCTTTTCTAATGCTCTGGATGACTGTGCCTTGAATCATAAAGCCTCCCTGGCCCCTGGTCAAGGGCCCCTGAGCATTGGCCCCACTGGCCTCGTCAAATACATCCCTAACACATTTAATACCCCCTAGGCTAATGTGAATTTCCAACATTGATAATAAATCAGCATATTAGTAGTGTATTTTGGTACAAAATATTTCTATTTAAAATAAATGCTGTTCTTTTTAAACTCAGAATCCTGAAAAAGTATCAAAGGTTAGAAGTATATCAAAATAGAAAACCATTATTTTAAATTGTAGTAATATTTCACAATATTACTGTTTTTTTAATATCTTTTTTCTGTATTTTTGATCAAATAAATGCAACCTTGATAAGCATATACATATATATATATATATATATATATATATATATATATATATATATATATATGCCCTTTTTTCTTTTTTTTTCTTTTTTACATTTGAGCCCCTGCCCTTGAGGAACTCTCTCAACGTCCCTGGTCAACAGCAGTTCATTTCAGTTAATGTTAATTTCAACATTTACATATTTAAAAACTAAAATTGTATTTGCTAACATAAGTTAATGCAGTGCACTAACTTGAACAAACAAAAATACTAAATACTGTAACAAATGTATTGCTCATTGTTAGTTCATGTTAATTAATATATTAACTAATGTTAATAAATGAGACCTTATTGTAAAGTGTTACCGTTATTTTAGTACTTCAATTTAAACGAAACGAAAATGAGAAATATTGCCTATTCTGTTCATGTTTATTGTTTATTCAGGTATTGAAAATGTTATTTATGGTTTTAGTTTTAGATTTTAATTAGCAATAAGTGCTCACTAAACGTGAAAGACTAATTTTAGATCCAGTGTATTTGTTCTTTCTCTCTTGTTTACACAGAAAAAATATCTGATGTCAGGCTTATTGGTCCAGAAGAATCATTAATAGAGGGCGACTCATCTGCTCGCATCATCTCTGAGGGAACTGGCAGCATCACCTCTGTGCAGTGGATGAAAGATAACAGTCCTCTGTCTCCTAGCAACCGCACCATCTTCTCACCTGATAACAGATCAGTGTCCATCAGTCCAGTGCAGAGATCAGAAAGTGGGGAATATCAGTGTACTTATAGAAACCCTGTCAGCTCTGAGACGGCAAAACACAGCCTGATCATCAACTGTGAGTGTTAAACATTTAAACATCAAGATGACTTGAGCTCAAACCTGATGAGATATAGACATACTTCAGTGCTCAGTTTGTCCCTCTGACAGTGAGTATCTTGTGTTTGTTTTAGATGGACCAGAAGATGTTTCTATTGAAGGCCCAAAAGTGGTGGATTTAGGGGTTCGAGTGTCTCTGTCTTGCTCTGCAAATTCTGAACCTTCTGCCTCATTCATCTGGAGGTTTAATGGAACAGACACCAGTGTGACCACAGACACTTTCACCATAGATGAAACTGACTTCACACGCAGTGGAGATTACGAATGCACTGCCTCGAATAGTGTCACGAAGAGAAGTGCCTCACAAAGACATGCTTTGCTAGTTAAAGGTAAGCAGTTAAAGGGGCATTCCACCCATTTGAACATTGTTTTTTATTTAAAGTGGGTCATATATGTAGTCGAAATGTAAAATAAATTTTGAATTTGGTGCCTTCGTGACCGAGGAAAGACAAAAAATAACTTCAGGACGCATTTGAAAGACAACAACTCCCACAATGCACCACATTGCACAGCTCCGCAAGCCACTCCCACTAATCCAGAAAGCGCATATCTGCCTATAAGAGAAATCACTCTTCCGTCTACAAGGCTAGCTACCACCAGAGCTTGAAATTCATTTCACATTCACACAAAATGTCTAGTTAGTTGGCGAACTCATTAGTGCATTACTCCTCGTTTGTATTTCTTTCGAAAAGGTGAATTATTGCATGGTACCTGGATGTTCAGTCAGAACATATGCGGTGCGAAACTAGGATAGTTCACAACACAAACGTCCGTGTCCTCGTCTGATTCAGAGATTTCGTCCAGGAGAAATTGTCATCGTTGAAATTCTTTGCCGCAGACGGACTCTATCTCTGTGTCCGTAGCGGTTCGTAGTTGCAGAGTGAGATCGCCGGCGCCACCAGTCCGCCCTAACTCGAGCCAGTCCGGGCTCCTCGTCCGCGGCAGGCAGGTCTTCTGCCTCGGCTGCTCTTCGCTATAATCCGGCTTGTAAAGGTAGCCACAAACACCTGATTCAAGCATCAGACTTCCGAAATCCTCTTCTTCTATATCATATTGAGTACTCTCCTCCGCTATTGTCATAACTTTACATCTGTCTCCACAGCGCCTGTTAGCTTAGCTTCAAACAAGATGGAGGATATTGCTTTCAGTTTCAGAGAGTAAAGTCCCACCCACTGATCTGTAATAGGTCTGTAGCGTGAGCGGGTCCCGCCCCCTGGGAAAGATGAGGAACTAGTGCTTGTAGTCTCAACAGAAATCCCCCCCTCTTACACTTCCTCCTACAATGACGCAAAATGACGATTTTTGCGTCATTGTAGGAGGAAGTGTAAAAGGTAAATAACGGATTTCTCCCGTCTCAGGGGAAAATGAGAGAGTGTTGCACGACCATTCAATAGTATGACTGGGTTTCTAACAATGCAAAGCTTAATGCAAATGGGTGGAGTGTCCCTTTAAAACTAACCTGAAACTTGTAAACATATGATAAGCAATGCCCTCACTTTAATGTACCACTTAATGTACCACTTATTTAAAAATGTTTAAAATAAAAACTATATATAAATAAATTGGCTGCTGTTTTAGCATGGTGTTTTAAATTACTTTTACATTTTTGATGAAGGATAAAGTATTGTGTGCACCACATGATCTTCATCTGTTGTTTCCTGTGTCTTTACTATTGTAGGTGGTGGAGGAGCTGGAGGACTGACAACAGGAGCGATAGTTAGGATTGCCATTAGTGTTTTAGTGGCAGTTGCAGGCATTTGTGCTCTTATTTTCGATTTAATAAAATCCAAGAAAATGTGAGTAATTTTAAAATCACATCACAGCTTTAACACATTTATTTTAATGAATTTTGTCAGTGAGTGTCTTTGTCACAACTTGTGTCTTGGTCATTAATAATCTTTGTAAATCAAAGTCCTAATGATCAAAATCCCATTTTTATATAATACTATACCGTATCAAGTACAGTCATTACAGTCATTTTCCCTTAAAACATGTTAATATTTTAGTGGTATTTCATGCATAACACAATCACAATGGTCTCAGTGGAAACTATAACTGTCATATGCTGCCTTTTTGTGAGACAGAAATGTGGTAAAGAAAAACGACTTTTAACTAATTGTATTTATCTTTACACTACAGCCCAAAAATAAATGACCAACAAAAAGGACAAGCAAGTGGAGGTATGTTTGTTATTTATTCTTCATAATACCAACATCCCAGACGGCAACATAGTTTCGGCCCCTGTTCCGGGCTGGATCTGGTACATGTGGATTCAACGTGACGGATCTGGGAAAACACTATGTTGCTGTCTGGGATGAGTATGATCTGATTGAAATAGCACAACTGTCTTCCCCAGTTGTAACAAGATTGACTGATAATGACCTGTAAAAGATTTCAGTATCAAACTCACTGAGTGTTTCTTTCAGCAGCAGAAAACATACAGGAGCTTGTGAGTGACTTTCAGTTTTTGTTTTCTACTCAGCACAACACTCTTTTTACCTTATATTGACAAATATTCAGTCATTATGATTGGCATTACCACTGTTTAATAGTGGGCTTTATGTTTCAGTATTTAAATATCAGCAACATACTTTTACTTCATGTGACATCATCATTGTATATGACATTGTAATGTAAGAAAAACGAATTAATTTGTTTTTAATTTGCTGTTTGTAGCACTATGAAAGAACCCTTGATTTCCAGATGACTAGTGGAGATGGAAATATGAGTGAAAGGAATATATATGTGAATCAATGTGAAACTGATGAGTATGAAAATAATGAATGACAATGAAAATGTAAGGGCTCCTACACCTCCACCAGGTGAGCAGTTTCATAATATTTATATCCATTCTGTCCCATTTTATACTTCATATGTGTGCTTTGGCTACATCACAAAATAAGAGCTATTTATTCTGTCCTGCAGTTGCAGACATTTTATTTTATTACATTTGTTACATTCAGGTATCAAACACTCTTCCTGTGTGTATACTGCAGTGTTGTATCTTCCTGCATACTACACATTTCACATTTTTGAATTTTTGTATTACGTAAAATGTTTATTTGCAGGTCCATGTGAAATCTGACCACACAAAGCGCAGACAGCAGATGCAACACTTCTTTACAAAGTATTTAGGCTAGTTTGATTATATTTTCATTTACCAATTGTGGTGGATTTTTAATAGATAAAATAGTAAACTGTATATTAAACTAACCATGTTTCTAACATCTGATGTTACTTCTTTTTCAGGCCTAACATGATAACACTTTGAAACACAATGTACTAAAACATTCTGTCCTGTGTTTTTGGATGTTGTATTTTTGCCATACCCCTTTGACTTTGGTTGTGTGAGTGTATAAATAAGTTTGGGAATTGAAACTAGGCCGATGACTAAATTTGAACCTTGTGATTAACAATGAAGAAATCATTACAGTTTTTCTCGATTGCTTAAGCACTATAACCAGGCTTTTGAACTAAAATTTCAAAACCATAACGCCATTTATCAAAAAGCACACCCATTTCACTAAACTATAAACACTATTCCCTGTTTTGACACATGAGTCAGATTTGTTGAACTGTCACTGTAAAACTCTACACACAAATCCCTTCATTTCTCATTGCTTAGACCATGTTGTCATTTAGAAAGCACTAGCATTCAATATTGTTCACTCAAGTCAGCACAGCTTCAGCTCAGTTAGCACACAATTACCCAAGTGGAAACACTAAGAGTCAAAATTTAACACACATCAATCAGAACCTTCAATAGATATATAAAAGGGCCCAAATCAGTTTATTGCGTTTTGGAACAATGGATCCAGAAAGACATGAAGGAAGAGGGATAAGAATGAGGAGGAGGAAGGGCAAGGACAAGAAGACAAGCAGTTTCAGATGAAATTCAAGCCACTCTAGTTGCCCATGTCTTTATCAATGGTATGACTATGAGGGAGGCTCGGCTACGAGTAAGGCCAAATTTGAGTCGCTTTACCGTCGCCTCGAGAACCTTCAGGGAGGTTTGGTGGCAAACAAAATTCTATCACTGAATAAGAGACAAACATTTCCAATAGTCTTTGATGAGGTCTATTTTCTTGCAAGAAAAGGCCAGCAGTCGTACAGTCAGACAGTGTGGCTGCAGAGTGTGACAGTGAAGGCATCCTTTCTCCTTTATAGACTTGACTCCCAGAATGTTATCTTTCTAGACCAATGATGGTATTTCAACCATATGTGGAACATTCTTAGACGTGTCCATCATATTGTCTCCTTGAGTGGAGGCCCTCCTGTCACGACCAACACTCTTTACCATTCCAATACAATTCCATATTAGAATAAGGTTTGTGTGTGCTCTTTTACTGTCATATGTCTTTTACACACACATCTTACTGTAAGTAAATATAAAAAATAATTAGAGGAGAGAGTAAAAAAAAAAGAGTAAAACAGAAAAAGAAAAAAAGTTTTTGTGTGTGTGTGTTTTCTGTGTATGAATAAAAATGTGCCAATGTATCCACTGGTTGTGTCTTTTGTGTTCATCATGTGAAAAGGTTTGTGATGGGGGAAGCACAAGCAACATAACTTACCAGTTTTGGAAATGTTGTTTTGAATTTATTGCACCAGTGTCTTAGACTATGTTGTAGTGTGTGTGATTTTGAGGGCTTGTGTGTCCAGTCTGAGGGCAAAGTTTGGTTTTTCAGCAAGAGTGAATGGTTTTGAGTGTAGAGCTTCATTTTGACCTGAAAATAGGATGTTTGGGGAATTGGGTGAGACGTTATGGATTTGTGTATATAGTTTTGAGAATACGAGGCATAGTTTCAAGAAATGTGTTTAAGCAATCGAGAAAAACTGTAAAACAAAGTTTGCTTTACCTGGTAACAGAAGGTTTTGTCTATGAAAACCAATCAAATTGTGGGGAAATTATGTAGTGCAGTATGACATTTTTGCCATACCTCCTTATTCTATAAAAACTGTTGTATTCTTTTAGCTGGTGGGATTCTCAATGGAATTTGTCTGAGATCCTCCGGCCTTGCTTCTTCTTGGGGGAGATTCTCTGAGAACTGCTCGGGAAGATCTCCTGGCCGTGATCTCCTGGCGCCTCCTGGCGCAGGAAGTAAGCTAGTTACGGGAACAGGTATTAGCACCCAGTCGACGTCGACGTGTAGACGCGCAAGGGTATAGGGTTGTGCTCAGCCGACGTCGACATATAGACGCGCTAGGGTATAGGGTTGTGCTCAGCCGACGTCGATGTGTAGACTCGCTGGAGTGTAGGATTAGCACCCAGTCGACGTCGATGTGTAGACGCGCAAGAGTATAAATATTATAGGCCCAGGTAGGCTTAGGTCAGATGAGATAGGACTTAGTTAGGTTTAGGGAAATATCTACGACACAATATAATAAGAATGTGGTTCATTCAGCTTTAACACATTTCACTATCATAAAATCCATTTAAATTTTCACCAAACATCAGTGTAGAAACTGTAACAAACATGCACATGATCACGATCCTGCTAATGTGTAAATTATCTGCAATATTTGAGCAGTCTGTACTTAATATTCATTTAAATGTTTTCACTATTCCAGTTCATTCAGATTTCTTCTGCAAATGTGTTTGTCAAATGTTTTATATTTGTATGCTAATATTTATCTACTGTTGATCACACAGATACAGTTTTTTTTAAATTGCTTACACAAGTGGTACTTGAGTGAAACCATTTACTCATGTACACATAATTTGTTCACTTAGAAATCAAAACTCATTGTTTTGAGAAAGAAATAATTTTATAATTTTTACCCCCTTGCTTTTCTGTTTATAGTGTAAATATACATAATTTGATCACTTAGAAATCAAAACTCAGTGTTCTGAAAAACATACATTTTCCACCCTATTGCATTTCTGTTTGTTTTGTAAATATATAATGAAATGCAAGTCATTCTAATTTCTATAGTGCTTTACAATACAGATCGTTTCAAAGCAGTTTCACAATAGTAACAAATTCAAATTCATCTGAAAAGCAACCAAAAGTGTCATTATTTAGCTCAAGTCAGTTGATTCAGTTCAGTTACAGTAAATAACTGTAAAATACAACAATTGTGCATACATACTGTATGTACAGTATTTGTGCACATTTGTTTGAGTGTTATGACAAACTACTGTGCACTTCACTGCACACTGAACAAGCAGAAGACACAAGATAGTAGTGTTTTACATTTTGAACATCTGTATGTAGTTTGACGTATATGACTAATCAATTTATGGTTTGTGTGTAGTTACTATGAAAAAAGAAGTGTTTGTTTTCGCAAGAGATGTGTCGTTTTGCATGTTGTGTGCATGTTTTGTGGTTTTGTGTAGAGTTATAAAAATGGAGCCCATAGTTTCAGAAACTGTGTGTAAGCAATTAAAAAAACACTAAAACTGTCTCTCGGAATTCATAAGAAAAAATCATACTCATTCTTTTGTGCACTAGGCAAATAAAAGCAATTTACATTTATGACTAAATTCCCCTTTAGACCTGAACACAACATTACTTGGAAAAGAAACAAGGAAGTGATACATTTTTATTGCTTCCGTTTATATTTTTGCAGAAAGTTCTAATGATTAAGGGCATGGTTGATCTTCTGAGGTTTGGTTGAATCATTGTAGTACTCATTTCCATGCCTCTATGATGAGGCCCACCACGACCATCTCTCAGAAGGGGTGCTTGTCCCCTGCTATTCCTTTAACCACCACATATTCCTTGTATTCCACCTCCCACTGCTGGCTCCATGTTTTTGCCGCATTATGTGGGATACCACTTACTTTATACGTGTATCACAATGTGAAATCAACCATCAGTAATGAGTTGGCAGTAACCAAAAAAGCAATTACAGGAGGCATGGTCTGTAAAAGTGGTACATGGGACCATAGAAACCGTGTCTGATAAAGAATGACGATTACATTTTTCATCCATACATAATGTAGTCCAACTGGGTCATGTTCTATGGTAATTGGTGTCAATTGATCAATATCCTGAAACTTTCATGATCTAAACATGGAATTGTGTTAGTCAGTTTCCATAAAAACTATGCATCAACACTGTAAAAAATTTCTAACCCTCCCAAATCAAAAATTTCAAGTGACCGATAACATCTAAATTTTTCAATTGGCCCAAGTGAAATTCTGTAAATTATAAAATTAAATTTACAGATTTTCACATGGGCCAATTGAAATTTACAGAATTTCACTTGGGCCAATTGAAAAATTTAGATGTTATCGGTCACTTGAAATTTTTGATTTGGGAAGGTTAGAAATTTTTTACAGTGAAGAGTTATGCAGTTACTTATCATTTTCAGTTGTATCAATTGATAGTTAAACCATTATAATGAAATGATTACATCTCATCTCAGATGTAATGTGTGAGTTGCATTTTGAAATGGTAATACTTTGATGTTAAAGGGATAGTTCACCCAAAAATGAAAATTAGCCCATGTAACAGAAAAACTTTAAGACTCACTTTTCATGTTGAGGTCCTATTATGTATCCTGTGACCGCTTTCGTAGACAGACCAGAGATTACCTAAAAGAATATCACAGTTTAAATACTTTAATGTAGAAGGAGTGTCATGTAATTTTCTTATGCTGTATTTGTTCATTAATTCCAATCCCTGTTTGACCGTGCTCAAAGAGTAGTCTTCATCTAAAAACTGTACAAAGAAACAAGATGTAAACGGTGTCATCTGCTAATGGGGAAAAATTACAACATTACAAACTTTTCAATAGATCAGAAGAGAGGGTTTCTGTATTCATTACAGCTAAATGTCTCTTTTCTTATACACCGTACATACTTTTGTAGTAAATTGTGCACTTGCAATTGTTGCATAAAGCGTATGCCTGAATTGTATCCATAGCCTTCACAAGGGCAGGTAACCTTAGTCCTCAAATGTGATTGCGTTGCAATATTGTGGTACAGTCCCTCTAATAAATCTGACAGAATCTATTTACATATTGTAAAATGTTTATTACAACTTATGGGAGGATCTGGGAGTGTTTTGTTTATGTCAGCTTAAACTATTTGTATTATTTTGTATTTTGTTATTTTTTGTATTAATTTGTTTTTTTGCATAAAGAACTACATCTTCAGCTCTTGGATGTTAAATAATTTGAAATGTATGTTTGTCAAAAGAAAAATCATCTGTTATCATGGTTTAGTTGTATTTTAAAACACTGCTTTTTCTTAAAAACATTGTGTCAGACGTATTTGGTAGTGTAGGATTGAAAATAATCTAAGATATTTTAAATGAACAAAGATATTTGCTTTACTGTTTCCATCCCCTCTTTCCACCACAAGGACCATTTGGAGTTCCTAAAGGCACAGAGGGGCTGATAGTGATCTAGGCCTGTAGGACAACATGTTTGTACTTTGGGGGTCAATGAATTGTCACACCTTTAGTACGGTGGGGGAAGTGTAATTATCTGATTGGTCAGTTTGAATGTCTCACATTTGGGTTTTAAGTCACATGGTCAGGGAAAGGATAAAAGAATATTGAAACTGTTGCTCTGTCTCTTTTGATGCTCTGGCTCTCTTCTTCTCTGGGTCCCTTTCTTGGGGCTCTCTCTCTCTTTACCTCCTCTTTCCTCTCTCTCTCTCTCTCTCTCTCTCTCTCTCTGGTAACATTTTTCATATATGCTGGGTACAATTAATAATATAAGTTATCATCATCTCAACCATAACCATAACCATGGATAACCTGGTTCTTTAAAGGAGAACTCCGGTCAATTTTAACATCGAGCTCATTTTTTTTGTAAATTTGGAGTGCTGTCAATACAGAGAACAACGACAAAAATCGGTGTTGCCTACACCGTGTTATCCTCTTTTTAAAATGTGCACCCTGTTGACTTCAATGGGGCAAGTTTTAAACCTGCTTTTAGCCTCTTAACATCCTTGATGTGTCATTACAAGTGCCCAGCCATGTGAGTGATTCCTTCAGAGTGAACACGAGTGAATCTTTTTTTTTTTTTTTTTTTTTTTTTTTTTTATATTGCAAGTTAAAACATTGTAGCTTATACAAGGTAAAAGATCAATGTCATATATACACATACAGAAGAGAGAGGAACATACATAACACCCAAAAAAAAAAAAAAAAAAAAAAAAAAAAAAAAAAGGAGAGAAAGAAAAGAAAAGAAAAGAAAACAACTAAATATAAATATCAATATAGTGAAGTATGCAGGTACATTGGTAAGTTTAAGCAATGAGATGTTTTAGTGATATAGATAGAGGCAATTTTAAGAGATCATAATAATTGTGACAGAGTTTGTGGTAAAAGTAGTATTCATACTACTATTAATAATAATAATATTAATAATAATAATAATAATTAGAACAAAAATAATAATAGTAGTAGCAATAGTAGTGGTAGTAATGGTAACACTCATATTCGTGATAATAATAGTAGGGGTAGTAGTAGTGGCAGTACTGTAATTACAATAATAATACTAATACCATATTTTAGGCCATTCAATACAATCATTGTAGATACACGTTATTCTCTAGGCCTGGGGGCCACTCTGCTACTGCCAGTGAGCACAAACAACAGACCCCCCCCAACAAAGACACCTCCCTCAGATTCACCGATCCACCTGGCCCCTCCCACCACCACCATCAGTGACACCCAACCCCAGCAGTTAAGCTTCTATGTTTCGTTGAGTCTTCCTCTGCAGAATATGCTATGGCACCATTACAGGCACCTCCAGACCCGGCTCACCTAGTCTGGTTGTGACCTGACAGGACCGAAGTCCCAATTATTTATTTATTTATTTATTTATTTTATTTTATTTGTATTTTTTTTTTTGGTGATCTATGGCTTGGACCCTAGCGTGTACTGGTTAGCTCCCTAGCCAGAGACACCACATCCAGCCCAGATATCCGTCCAACACATTTATTTTGCATATCAGAAGCCTGGAATTGGGGCAAACACGAGTGAATCTGACTGCAGTAGATGTGAAAGATATGAATAAAAGTGATGTTAATTCAGCCAGCGCACATACCTGTATTTTACATCCTGTTTTCGGTTGAAGTCCACAGTAGTCGATTGTCGATTTCACTCGCATAGGTTTAGTTACTATGATCACGTGCGTGAACTCGACAACACACAGGACCAGCTGGACTGTTGGTTTGGGCCTTTGACGTGGTGCCTTCACCATCGATTTTGTGATGTGATTAACCAACTTGAGTCAAAGCTTTAAATGTGCCCTATTATGCAAAATTCACTTTTACATGGTGTTTGAACATAAATGTGTGTTGGCAGTGTGTGTACACAACCACCCTATAATGATAAAAATCCACCCAGTGCTTTTTTTATAATCCCCATAAATACACACTAAAACAGTAAAAATTATCTGTTGGGTATTATGAGCTAAAACTTCACATATACACTCTGGGGACATCAGAGACTTATTTTACATCTTGTGATAAGAGTCATAATAGGTGCCCTTTAAAGTGCCCCTATTATGGATTTTTGAAAATGACCTTTCATGTAGTGTGTAACATAGCTCTAAGTGAATGAAAACATCCTGCAAATTTTTTAATCTGAAAGTGCACCTTATATAAATGTAACCTTTGGCTAAATATAAAAAAAACCCTGACTATGCATGTTACTTCTCCACCTAGGAAAGTAAAAGTAATAAAAATACCCCCCAAAAAAGTAGTTAAACCAAAAGAATTACAACAATATGAAGGACCCTGCTGGTTCAGATTGCATCAAAGACAGAGACGGGACTTTCCAAAAGTATACAAAAATTATTTCACACAGGAAAAATCATTCATTTAAAACATCCTAAAAATAGATCTCATACACAATTTACCAATTAAATACCCACAGTTAATAAGAGACCATAATAAACCCACTTTAACAGAAAGGGACAAACCACACAGCAAATCATTGAACAAAGTTTCTTAAAACAAGTGCTAAACAGAATAAAATATACAATACCAAAAGAAAACAAATACACTCTCCCCTTCTGTTAAGCTTCAATATCACAGTTCAAGTAGTCACATGTGGATATACACTGCATGGCAAATACATTTTGTAATACCAAAGAAAGAAAAAACAAATTACAGTCAAAATGACATAATATTTAACATCACAACAACTAATAATAATAATAATAATAATAATAATATTTAAGATCGTTCAAGCTGCTTTAAATGGACCCAACTACCAGCGTGTTAGTTTGATATAATAGCCCATAAAACACGCATGTCCAATACTTCAACACATTTCGTACCGAGCAGGGCTCATTAAAGTGCTCGGTAAATACAGCAGTTCGAAACCGCAACGTCTGCTGCAGTCAGTCGTGCGAACAGGACAATGAAACAGTGACACAAACAGATATATATATATATATAAAAAAAACAGCAGCTAGCGCTCTTGGGCCGCACCTGCAATAAAAACATGAATAGTAAATCAATTTCAATTGATTTCACCCATACCTGTCAATACTCCCTTTTTTAAACCTTAGTGCCTGTTGCCACCAAGTCTTGCTGCAGGTCTTTTGCAGTCACTCTTTTTGTATCCTGATCCTTGTTTGTGAAGGGCGATGATATCTTCTCTTTTTTTAAACTTTTTGGACCATTCTTTTGACTTTTGAGCCATATTTCAAACATGCATTCAAACGTGACACCAAACAAACCTAGCCAGTTCAGATATTTCATGTGTTCTAGCTCAAGCACACCTGGTGCAACTAATGAAGCCCTTGATTAGCTGCATCAGGTGTGCTTGAGATAATACCGTTTTGCAGATTTGTGCTGTCGTGAGGGATTCTATTCAGTGGTGTAAGAAATTGTAGTCTGCCTCGACCCAGATTCCACTCCAAAATATATTTTAGAATGAGCTCATCCTCAAAATGGCTTGATTATCATAGAGATGAAAGAAAGTCAAGTTATATTGTTTCTTCACCATTTGGGTTGATCACATCCTGAACAAATGTTAGTCAATTGTAGAATGGAAATGGGTGTGGGATACAGAGAACTTTCTCAATGGGGTGTCACAACTTCATTAACATACAGACCACAGCTGTTGCAACAAGAGCAACTTAATTTACATTAAGAACAGGATAAAAGGTTTAAAATTTGGATGTTCTGGGTTCATTCGGACGCCAGTGAACCCAAGGTGCTTTGTGTATCTTGCCACTGCTATGCTGTAATAAACTTCATTTTTGAGATCTTCGACGTACACATCATTTTTTCTTACGTTGGCGAGCCACCCATCGAGGAATTTCCAACAAAAAGTGAGGAAAGGTAAGAGAAAAGCTGTTTTCTTTCATTGATGCTGGTTTTTGTCAGGAAAATTTTAAGGACAGAAGAGAATTTGGTTTATTCAGTATTAGCAGGAGGAGTTAAGACTATTTCGTACAATTTTGTTTAAGATTCTCACGGAACTGAATCAGCCCGAAGCAGTGTGGTGGCAGAGTTGGATTGGAATTGTTGTTTCTAAAGTAGGCTAACTGAAACAAAGTGCTTAAGTGTAAAGTTTCTAAAGAAACTGAAACTTGGTGTTGGTCTCTTATAATTCTGTTAAGATTCTAAAGTAATTGAATCAATCCGAAGTATAGTGTGGTGGCAGAGTTATATTAGATTGGTTGTTTCTAAAGTAACTGAAACAAATGTGTGTGTCTAACGTACTTGAAACTGATTGTGAAAGTTGTTATAGTTCTGAGGAAATTCTATAGTAACTGAATAGACCGGACGCAGTGTGGTCACAGAATTATTTCACAACTATTGTGTGTTATAGTGTAGGCTAGTGAGTAGTGTGGTTTTGTCCGATGTATTGTGACAGTGTAAAAAAAAAAAAAAACTTTCTTACTGTTCTGTGCAGTGAAATTTTAGGTCGAAAGGACTGTGGCCGTGGTTAAGTTTAGAAGCCTCGGAAGTGTGGCTATTTTGTTCATTTGCGTCCGAAGTAGGCTACTGGAGCTGTGAATAATTAGACTAATGGATATCTTAAGGCAACTAGAAAATGTGTAGTCATTTAAATCAGACGTTGCGAATAACTATTCGATCACAAGATACTTTTAAAGCCCGATAAGACTTTTGAAAATGGAAGAAATTATTGTGAAATACATTGCTAAACATGGTTCGCAGGAAATGTTTGATGGAATAGAGAATATTGTTGATTAACCATATAAGTGGGCTATCTCTAAGTTTGAAAATTATCCCAAAATGCCTAGGAACAAAAAAAGAAAAAACGCTAATGCGCTTCAAGCTGTTTGTGCTTCGTATAGTAATTAGGAGGAGAGTAGATGAGTTAGAGGCTGAAAATGAGCATCTCAGTTTTGGGGTACTTAAAATAATAATAATAATAATAATAATAATAATAATAATAACTACCAGGCTAGTGAAATGATATGGAAAGAAGAAAAGATCAGGAAGTTGATTGTTTTGCTTGTGGAAAGATGGGACACAAGGCAAGACAGTGTCACTTTTCACACAAAAGAAAGATGGGCTCGTGATTTGCTTAAGAAAATAGGTAATTTAGAAACCCAGTTGGCACTGTTGAAAGGAAATAAAGAAGAAGCCATTTTCACCTTGTCAAACATATCACCAGCAACATGACTGTAAAAAGCAAATTCAAAAGCAAATTCTGATGCAAATTAGAATTGGTTTTACGATAGTAACACATTTTAGAAAAAGGTTTACTATCAAAAGTGGGCTGATTCTTTATAAAATATGTTTTATTAGCTTTGCTATGTCGTTGTAATTTCTAATAAATGTTTTAATGACATTCATTTTCAAATGTATTTTTAAGACATTACTGATCTTTGATGTTCATTTCATTAAACCTGTGACTTTAATGTTTCGAATGTGAAAAGATAATTGTGGGGAAAAGGGGGGCAGCCTCTTCTTTTTGATTATTGTTTCAGATATAAGCATCAAAATGTTTGTCTGAAATGTGTAACCTCCTGGAGAAAGATGATCTAGGCGTTTGAAGGACGAGAAGGAAGTAGAACCAGTGGAGCCAGGGGATTTTCTCAAGAAAAAGAACAGAATACACAGATTTCCAGACCTGCGAGATCCAGAACTCCAGGCCTAAAAGACCTATAAACCCTGAGACCCACCATGGGATGGCTGGAACTGATGAAGAGGCACAGACTCGAACAACACCAGTGACTGCTTCTTCTAGAAGGACTTACGGTCCAAGTGGAAAAGAATGGACAATGAGAAGTGAAACAAGAGGAGATTTCAGAAAGAAAAAAAACATTTCAGAGACTGTCCGCAGTCTTTCCACATAGAGGGAAAACAAGTGATGTCCACACAGAGGAAATGGACAATTCACATGACAAAATGAAAAAACACACACACACACACATGCACATTATATTGTCTATTGATTGTTGATTGTTTGAGTTATCAAATCCAAACAATATGCTAACATCACTGATACACATTTTGAGAGCCCAACAAGGCCTTGAAGAAAGACAAGATTTTTGCAAAACAAATGCATGATGGAGATATGGCCTCTTCTGGTTTAATTTGGAATGTAACCTTTAAAACGGCTGTATGTGTATGTATCTTTCTTATTATTTGCCAATGCATTATGTTAAGTGTTATGTTTAAATGTCAAACTGCAGATAACTTAATGATCGCTTTAGGACACGCCTACTGGCTGTGATGGTTCTTGAATGTCTTCTCACCCACACCCAAGAAAATGTTTATTTATCATAAACAACCTAAGACAACCTAAGCCAGGGCTTCACCACCACCTGCCCGATAGAGAAGGGAGGTGTAATCTGTGAGAAGGGACTGGATGTGATGCTTCTTTTGGGCCTAGAGCATCAAAGAGGGGACTGTAGGAAATTGTAGTCTGCCTCCACCCAGATTCCACTCCAAAATATATTTTAGAATGAGCTCATCCCCAAAATGGCTTAATTATCATAGAGATGAAAGAAAGTCAAGTTATATTGTTTCTTCACCATTTGGGTTGATCACATTTGTGTATCTTGCCACTGCTATGCTGTAATAAACTTCATTTTTGAGTTCTTTGACATCCACATAATTATTTCTTACAGTGGGTTGAATAATTTTGAGACTGCAGAAGTCATTAAAAGTTGAATTGCAAACAGCTGAAAGTCTGTAAATTTAGCTAATAAACCTGATTTGCAATGGTGGTTGAATAATTTCGATTACAACTGTATATATCCATACACGTCTACATATTTCTGTCATGACAACTCTCTGAAAGATAGGCATTCTAATGGATATGGCAATGTTATTGTGTCTTGGCGGAATAGATCTGCTACGCTGCTGCTGCAGAGCAAGTACAGAGACATACATTCACACTTCACAGACATTGCTGTGAGCATGTAAGACATACTGCTGTACTGCTGCACATAACATACTGTACATGAAATTACCCTCCATGAACAATTGCGTAAACGTTGCAGCTTGAATGCTTAGTAAATCACGCCACAAGACTGTTAAACATAACGCTTAGATTATACTGTTATGATTGCTTATTTAATAAGCAAACCACACAATATGCACAGAGAAATGGAGTAAAAGAGTGTTCACTTCTTAGATGTTGATTTCAGATGCTCTCCGAAAGTGCGCTGCAGACTGCTCACCAGTAATTATGTAAGCAATGATGAAGAAATATTTAAGATTCTGCACTGTTTCTAGGTCACTAATAAATTAAGCGAACCTTAATCATGTAAACTCATTTGACTGTCATCAGACATGCTTGATTTTAGATGTGTCATGATGTGAATAACTTATTGGCACTTCCTCATGCTAGACCACAAAACGGATACATCTGCAATATTCCGTCTCCCAGGTTCTCCTTTCAGAGATGAGATCAGTGGAAGTCAGTGGTTGTCACGGTGTGCATATCTACTTGTGTAATATACTGTATAATTCTGTGATATTCATGTATATGCACTGCCAGCCAAAAATGTTGAAATAATTAAGAATTTTTAATGCACTATCAACAGTAATATTATTACAGTTTTAAATAATTGTTTTCTTTCTTTATATATTTTTATTTTTATTTTATTTTCATGTGATGACAATGCTGGATTTTCATAAACATTTCTTAATATCAGTATTTGCTGCTTAATATTTTGTGAAAACTATGATACATTTCCTCAGGATTCTTTGATGAATAGAAAGTTCAAAAGAACAGCACTGTCACTTTTAATCAATTTAATGCATCTGTGACTGTTTCCAATAAATAAATAAAGAGTAGCCTAGTCCTTCCGCATTGCTGTTCCTCACTCCGTTCAGTTGGTGGTGGTAAAGCGCATAAACGCTGGTTTGCCAACCACCAATAAACAAGATCCCAGGATGCATCGCGGTCCGATCACGCTTTTGTTGCCGGAAACCCCTTTGGGAGAATGCAGTCACAGCCAGATACTGAGAGGTAAAACACAAAATACCTGATAAAATAAGATCTAATAAGCGCTGTTATAAGATGTGTGTTTGTAAGACCTTACGCCAATGAATAACGTGGTTTTGCCTTCACGAAATCTCCGCATTTGAATGGACGAAAGACTGAATGTATCGCCAAAAAGTCATGTTTTTTTAATGGCAAAAGAAACTCATAAAGCAGCGTAACGAAATGACCTTCAGACAAACATTAGTAATAATGTAGCAGTAATACTTAAAAACAGCTGAAGTTTGTGTGAGGCATTAAAGCAGTGGAACCTGTACACTACTGCTGTGTCTCTACATTGAAGGACAGTTCAGTTAACTCACATTGCCTTCCCCATAATATAATTGCATTTAACTAGCATACAAATATAGTTCAGTGTTGCAGGGTAATACAAATCAGATTCAATACAGCAGAACATCAGTTCAGTCCAATATAACCACAGCTGTCAAGAATTGTGGTTACAAGTTATGTTAATTCTCAAATAATTTCCCACCTGATTAAAGTTCTTGAAACAAGCATTCAGTGGTATGATTTTATTAAAACAATCTTAATTTTTGCTAATAGCCATCATGCCAGAAAACTGTTTAAACTGAGTCAATTATGATTTCTTTCTTTCTTTCTTTCTTTCTTTCTTTCTTTCTTTCTTTCTTTCTTTCTTTCCATTTGTAGGTTGGAAAGTGGAGAAGCATCTCAGGGAGACTGTTTACTGGGAAAAGATCCCACCGGTCTTCCTGACCAGCTGTTTAACAGCTCTACAGTTTCTTCAAGGTTCCTGCAGGCTGAACTGGAGCTGAATCTAAGGTTACAGACACTGTCGTTTGGAAAACCAGTGCGATACACGTACAACCCGCTGGAGTACGCCTGGGACACACACCGATGCTACGTGGAGACGTTCTGTCAGGCAGGGCAGAGCGTGCTCTTTCTGGGCATGAACCCGGGGCCGTTTGGCATGGCACAAACCGGGGTCAGAAAACTTTCATTCTTTATTCTGAATTCACAATATCTATCTTTGCTCAGTGAAGAAATTAAGACTTAGGAAGCACAACCTTACATACACATAAGGGATAGTTCACCTAAAAATTTGAATTCTGCAGTTATTTGCCCATTGATCCCACTCTTTTTTTTTCTTTTTTTTTCACGGCAGATTGTTTTAAAGCAGCTTAGGAAAATAACAGAATCAGTAATGCTGTAAAGATGCACTAAGATAACAATAGTGTCATTATTCAGCTCAAATCAGTTCAGTGTTGATTCAGTTCGGTTAAATAACTTCATCAATTATAAGTTTTGAGTTTTGTCAGTACATTGACAGACAGTGGGATAAATGATGTATGGATCCCAACATCATTCATAATATCTTTTGTGTTCAGCAGAAGAAAGAAATTCTTACATGTTTAGCACAACGTGCGTAAATTTTTATTTTTATACTTTAATTATTCACAAAAAGACAGAATCAGGTCCAAAAATAGAGTTACAAAATTGCATACACATACAGCTGTTAAAAGAAAACACTGAACATCATTACAAAAATTCTGGTATCCTCACATAAAGTGAAGGTAAAATTAATAGCAGAGTTCTGAACTAAGCTTTAGGAGGAGCTTGTTCAACTAATTAAGTCAAATGTCTCAGTGCAAGATTACAACTCTCTACATTAATTTAGTTTAATTTAGTTCCCCTGTAATCAATCATTTTATCCCTTAAAACTCATCTTTGATCACCAAAATTACATATTTAAAAATGTTTTCCTTGAAATTGTCAGTGCTTTAAAATATCTTGAATGTAACTCGACACCCTTGCCTCATTTAGTATGCGTGGTTCTATGAATTTGCTAATTAGACCCGCCTCCACTCACTCACTCACTCAGCTCAGAGATCCACTGGTTGACGATCACACGTTGATCTGATTGGTTACAAGGTAGTTTGTGATGTCAGAAACACCAGTGATTTCAAAGCGTGTTTTTGAGACTGTCTTTGGTTCACTGCAGTTTTAAGGAGAAAATACTCAGCAATGCTGTCGACTTATGAACTTACACATGGTTTGTCTTAAAGCATATTAAAAACACCACAGAGACATATAAACAACATTAAAAGCTGGATTTTCCCCATAGGGGGGCTTTAAGTTTTGGCCAGTTTAATTAAGTTGTCTAGGTTTGAGTCTCGATCTTGAGCCTTTTATCTGTACAAATGGACATGTGAAAGGTGGTTACTGCAACGCTTGGCCTAGTTGGGTTGCTATTTGTGGACGAGAAAAAACTTTTATGTGACAGTTCATGTCAGATTTTGTTGCTCATTTGAAATATGTTATTTAAATGTGACTTTGGCAAGCAGTTTTTGAGATTTCGGGATTCTCCCATTAAAAATAAATAGGATTTGGTCTTGGATGCCCGAAGTAGATGCCCAGAGGCGTTGCAAATATGGCTGCCGAGTGAACAGACTTTCCCTGAAAGGTTAGTAGAGGTTAGTAGAGGCCAAGCACCGAAAGCATACTGCGTAGACACTTATTGTAATCATTATATATATAAATTATTATTATTATTATTTTTTTTTTTTTTTATTCTTCGCTCTGAAAGTCCATGTCAGCCCATAGAACCGCTTGCGGGAAAGTTATGAAATTTGGCACACCTGTAAACCACAGCACTCTGACCACATCACATTAATTTGGTCTGATAATTCCAGGCATGTTGGCATGACTTATCCTGTTCTTTTTGTTTGGCCCCGATATTTGCTGCTTGCAGCTATATTTATTGGTTACTATTGTAAGATTCTTACACTGTTTGCATGAGATTTTATAATAATTTCTCATGGTTTTAAAAAAGTAACAATAACTGTAGCAACTTTGGTATTTTTATGGAAACTGTGGTTTGTGAGGGTCTCATTTGCTGAAAATACATGCTAGTGTAACATAAGTTCCTGGAGCAAACAAATCAATCTCGATCTCTTTATCCCTTAACAAGGTTCCGTTCGGCGAGGTGAAAGCGGTTCGTAACTGGTTGAAGATCAGTGGATCGGTCGGGCGCCCGGCAGAGGAACACCCGAAGCGACGGATCACGGGCCTCGACTGTCCTCACAGTGAAGTGAGTGGAGCCCGTTTCTGGGCCTTCTTCCAAGAGCTCTGCGGTGAACCTCACAACTTCTTCCGCCACTGTTTTGTGCACAACTTGTGCCCTCTCATCTTTATGAGTGAGTCTGGCAAGAACCTCACGCCTCCTGAGCTCCCGGCTGCGGAGCGGGATGCCCTGTTGTCCTGTTGTGATAGCGCTCTCTGTCAGGTGGTCACTGCACTGGGCGTCTCAATGGTCATCGGAGTGGGTAAACTCGCTGAGCAACGAGCTCGACGTGCGCTCTCTGGAGCAGGGATCACAGTGAGGGTGGAGGGGATCATGCATCCTTCCCCGAGAAACCCACTGGCTAATAAAGGATGGGCAAACATAGTCCGAGAGAAACTAGATCATCTGGGGGTGTTGAGTTTGCTTACCAGATGAGGAGGAGGAGGAGGAGGATGATGACAGCTACTACCTCATACGCATTTTAAAATTCCCCAAGCAATGCTTTTGAACCTTTTCCATTTTAAATTACTTAATGAAACGAGACATCGGTGGATGAGATAATGTATAAAACAGATGTTATGCCCATTAATGGAGAACTTACACACTTTATTTTATTTCTTTTTACATTATCTGTATTTATCTGTGTGTGTGTGTGTGTGTGTGTGTGTGTGTGTTTGTGTTTGTGTGTGTGTGTGTGTGTGTACTTGTTTGTACCTGTTTTTCTATCCCGGTGTGGACTTCAACCTGAATGCACACAGACTCATGGGGACTCGTGTCACAGTGGGGAACTAAATTGAGGTCCCCATGGGTAAACAAGCTTATAAATCATACAGAATGAGTGTTTTTGGAAATGTAAAAATGCAGAAAGTTTTCTGTGATGGGTAGGTTTAGGGGTAGGGTTAGTGTAAGGAGATCGAATATACAGTTTGTACAGTATAAAAACCATTAAGTCTATGGAGAGTCCCCACAAAGATAGTAAACCAGACTGTGTGAGTTTGAGCTTTAGACCATTGGAGTGAGGACAAAGAGAGTAAAGAGAGGACATGTTGGCCGGTCCTCACTTTCTGAGACCCCTTTAAAGGCCTGTTTGAGGGTCAAGACTTGGTTTTAGGGATAAGGTTATAATGAGGTCAAGGGTCGGTTTAGGGTCAGGGGTCGGGTTAGGCACTTAGTTGTGATGTGTAAGGTTAGGGTAAGCGGCTAGAGATTGCATTGTGTCAATGAATGTCCTCATAAAGATAGATGTACAAGAATGTGCGTGTGTGTGTGTGTGTGTGAGTGTATGTCGAGATTTTTTGATGGTCATTTCTCATTTCTTTTGGGGGGAAGATCTTTTGTATGTTAAAATGTTAAGGTATACGAATATGTGATCATTTCTTTTTTTACTATTTTTTTTTTTTATCTGAAATGTATTTTTATATACATTTGGAATTTATTTCTGGAATTTTATATTGTGTTATTTTATATTTATTAGGACATTTGTAGACCTAGAAAGGGTTAAACCAACGATTCCATATAAATCTAATTACTGCACATGATTAAATTTGGCTTAAAAACTACTGTACTTACTGTATATAAGTATTTAATTATTACACACTAACCCAGGTTAAGTTAAAGAGTTATTGATCTTTTGATAAGAGGTCATATCCTGTAAGTTTCTGAACTGAAAAATGCCTTTCATTTCTAAATTATTTTCGATGTAAAAATCATACTAACATTATAAGTGCACCCCAGGAAACATTATAAAATAATGCAGTTCATGACCTTTTTAAGCAGGATGCTTGTATAGAGTTCAATCTCGATTTTGCTGTAGTGGAGTGTATTTCATTCTGTGTTGTTAACCTTTAATGTTGAGTTAAATGTGTAGGTGATAACAATAAATTCTACCTCATTTTCATCACCATCCTATAATTTTGTGTTCTTCTGTTAACCAAAGTGTCAAATGAAAACACATATATTCATCGTATCTGATGTAAATTCAGAAGCTGCTTTATTTTTGGCATAATGGTCTGTTACTCAGACCCTTTAATAAATATGTTGTTTTTCAGTTTAAACCAAAAAAAAAAAAAAAAAAAAATTCCTTCACATTTGTATTAATAAGTTTAGTGCTTGAGTACCATGTAATCGCAAGGCTATTAATATAGATAATCTGAAGTATAATGAAAAGTTCCAGCCGTTGAATGTATATTAATAGAAGGAAGGGAAATATTGTATCTGAATACACTCTCTCATATGAACAATGCTCTGGTCTTCATTGAGACTCAGGTGTGCAGAGTGGGTTTATTCTGTCATCTAGTCTGTCTGTCTATATAGTCCAAGAGTGTGGTTAACTTGTGCATATTAAATTATAGCCCAGATTTCACACAACAAACATATAAGTGGTGCACACACACACACACACACACACTTTCAAGGCAATCAACTCTTGTTGTCACCCACTTTTATACATAAACACTCTTGCCTTTTAAACATGCTCTTTCTGCCATAGAACATAGTGGGACATAGAACATCATTTTATTTCAATATTATGATTTTGGGACGTAAAATGTATTTGGTGTTGTTCATATTTCAAGGTGAATAGCAAAATGTCCTGCAGTGTGACTGTAACATTGATGACTCATCAAATGTAAATATTTAAAGCAGATATGTTTGGAGCAGCTAATAAATGCCTTGGCATTATTTTGTATGTATTTACTTAATTAACTATTCAAAAGTATTCAAAATGCTAAAAAGTACTAAAATAATATTTACAGTACATTTAGTTTTGAAACACAAAAGCTGTCCTGCAGTGTGTAGATTTTTGAACTGGCAGTTACATGGACAGCCATAGGGGTCCTTTAGTCAAGCCCACTAACAGGAAGTCCCCCAGATGTTTGGATGTGCTAAGGAGGTTAAAAGGTGAGTGTTAATTTCTTATTAATTTGATACATTTCATCATTTCTGTCAGACCATGAACGTGTCCATTTTTGATAGTCCTGTGGTGTGACTGATCTAGTTCGAGAAAAAAGAAAAATATTTTTAAAAAAAGAATCATATTCAGGTTTAAAACAATGAACTTATTCAGTTAATGTAATGCCCAAGGTCAGTCTTGTATAGCAATGACTCAAAATGGCTGCAAAGGTGAAAAAGTCCTGTGGTGTGACAGCCCGTCCTGTAGTGTGACATAATTAAGTCAGATGTCTAGCTAGATTCTCGTCTGTCATGTTTGCAGTATTAAACATAAATATATCTCTGTCTCTATATATATATTAAACAAATATTGTAAATATTATATATAATATACCTATATTATACATATATTAAACATAAATATATATCTGTCTTCATTAACATAATATACATATATTAAACATAAATATATATCTGTCTTCATTTGTTTGTAATATGTGTATGTTAACAGTCACTGATCATTGTTTTTAAAGTGATTTTTGTCAGTTTTTTAGGCATGAGCAAAGAAAGGACAAGGAGGTACCGGGAAAGGTTAGCACAGGATGAAGCAAGGCATGAGGAGATCCTTAGGGAGAGAAGGAGAAAGTAAATAAGTTTATAGAAGGAGAAAGTAAATACGTTTATAATAGGGAAATTGAGTTGGTGAAACATTCTCTAAGACGTACACTTGTATAGAAAACATGTAACAGCTGTCTCTGTTCCATCAACAGATATCAAGAAAGAAAGCTTCAACCATAAAATATAACCAGCCTCCCAAAACATAAGAGACCAAAGCTTCGTGTGGAATGGAAGAAGACAAAGCAAAGGAACAGGAAGAAGAAGAAGGATCTGGCAGCCATTTTGGATATTACTCCCCCATCACCCGAAGAACTTGATGTGTCCTTTAGTCCAGTTCATCTTTCTCCTGCTCATGGTTCTATTTCCCCAATTCCAAGTCCCCCCAAAAGGTTTGTCCACCCAAGTTGACAGCAAAAATTAAGAGGCTGGAAAGAGAAAACAAGGAGCTAAAAGCAATGCTTGATGGCATGAAAAAAGCCAATAGTAAAATGAGGGTTAAAAAGCATCGCTGGAATAAAGTTAAGAAAGCACGTCAACCTACCCTCAGATCTTCGACAAAAAGAGCTGCGACACAAAAAAGACAGCAAGTCACCAACTTTCTTTCCAGGGATGAAAACAGCAGGCTCTTGGCAGGGAAAAGGTATACTGTGGGCCGGAAAAACAACAAAATGCAGCGGCGGGTTTTTATGAGTGAGCTACACTCTGAATACAACCTAGAATCTAGCTTCACAATGCAAATGTCGTACAGGCAGTTTGCTCGCTACAGGCCCAAGCACATAACAGAGACCAGGCCAACAGATAGAAATACCTGTGCATGCTACCAGCATGAAAACATGCGCCTACTGACTGACTCTTTGGTTTTTAAAGGCATGATTTCAACCAAAAGCCTGTCTAATCTTCTTTCCTCCATTACTTGTAACACAGAGGAACAAAAATAAATGTACAGGCAGTGCACCAACTGGTGTTTTGATGAGGTGCGTCTCAACTCACACAGTCCTGATGAATTCGCTAGGTGGGAGCAGTGGGAGTGGGTGAAGGTGACTGTAGGGGAAAATATGTTCACGAACTGGGTTAAAAAAGGGGTTGAGGGAACACTGGGAAAGCTGGCAAAGACCTTCCAGCGTGACCTGGAGTCAATTGCATCCCATCAATTCAATTGGATGCACCAATCAGCCAAAATGAGGGAGTTAAAGGAGAAATTGCAAGAAAATGATTTGGTGTTGCACGTTGATTTCTCTGAAAATTATGGATGCAAGCTGAACACAGAAATTCAATCTTTCCACTTTGGTGGAAATAGAAACCAAGTAACCATACATACAGTGGTTGCCTACACCAAAACGGCCATTCAGAGCTTTGCAACCGTCTCAAAATCTCTGAGGCATGATGAGCGTGCTGTATGGGCTCACTTACAGCCAGTCATTGAAGACCTCCAAATGCAGCATGACACACAGTTTGATATTCTCAAATATAAGCTTGTTGTTTTTATATAGGCCTATTGCAGAACCTCATCTTTCATATGTTGTTTTCTTGCCAACAGATTTTTTTTTTTCTTGGATCCCTTTTTCCTGCAATATTAGGAGCAACACCGGTCTTTAATTTTCATGCATGGTGCATGGTGCATGCATGGTTGCAAGTTAAAAATTCTAATTTATTGTTTTAATTAAACCATTTAAGTTGCAAACATTATTTTGTAGAGTTGTTGACGTAATAATGCTGATCATTACATCAACTTAATATTGTCTGTAATTGAAACTTAAATTTTTGTGTTAATTGGCTTTTTTTTATTAGGTTATAGTAACTTAATTTTTTTAAATGTTAATACTTGTTTCTGAATATTTAGAAAACTTTGAAATGTAAAGTTCCCAAAATGTTTGATGGGTAAAATGATCAAATGGAATGTAGGCCTGCCCTATAGCATACCAAAAAAAAAAAAAAAAAAAACTTTAAACCATTTAAAAAAACTGGACATTCAGAAATATATCATAACTTACAGTTGTTGCATTACTTACACACTTTTTGCATAATTTGGCTCATTATGTCAAAACTAAGAAGCCAATCAGACATAGCACTTGGAGATTAACAGCTCACATCTGTGCCAAAATGAAACACTGCCATCAAAACTTAACACTCCTTTCTAAAAATGAAATTCTTGCAACAAAACCACACACACAAGCACCATTTAACACACTGATGGGCTTTATATAAAACACTGCAGTCTTTGTGTTTCTATTTCTATTGTCATTTTCTCAGACTCAGTCTTCTGTAAAACTCAAAAGTAGAATTTCTGCAGTAATCAAACAAGAGTTTTTACAAAAAACAAACATTTTCACAGAAAAAAAAAAAAAAAATAGAATCACAAATCATCAAATTTAGAAACAAACCAAAAGTAAAAAAACAAATCAATTACTGGATAAATTACTATTGGTGAAAAAAAAAAAAATACTTGTTTTGTGTGTGTGTGCGCGTGTGTGTGGTAGTGGTGGTGGTGGTGGTGGGGGGGGGGGGGCTTACCTGAGGCCTGTTTGTGTATACACTACACACGTTTTCTTACATTAGACACTTTGTTCAAAAACGAAATCAGCTGTTATAATTGGGAAAACACTCTGTTCAAAATGCAAAACTCATCTGGAAATTGTAGGCAATTACATAAATACCTGAAAACACTTGCACAGAAAACAGAACACCAATCGGTCTGAGCCTTAGCACTACAATAGAGTAGTGCACTACAATTAGCACTACAATTTTGAGAACTTTGCAAGCATGGAGACAATGAGAGTCAGAGTAAGAGGAGGACAAAGAGAGAGAGGAGTCGGACGTGGAAGAAGATAAGGACCAGTGCGGAGACGTGTATCAGATGACATCAGGGCTACTCTGGTGGACCATGTGATAAATCACGGCCTGTCCATGAGGGAGGCTGGGCAAAGAGTCCACCCGAACCGCAGTCGCCTCACAGTAGTGTAGATAATAAGGACATTCAGACTGGAGAACAGGCATATCTTCACGTTTCTACTCCAGACTGTATGTGTCACATGATTCTGTATCATATTACAGTAATACTGTACTAACTATACTATACAAAAATGGGTAGTGCTGTGAAGTATATGTAAAGGAATACCATTGTGATGTTACAGTACTGTGTAGAGTTTGAAAGTACAGAATGTGAAAAAGAATCTAACCAATGACATCTTGTGGAGGCATTTTCTACAGAATGGTTGGACGACCTCCTCAAGGTGGAAGGGAACGGCTCTTCACTCAACAACAAGAGCTTGCCGTCATTGAAGTGGTGCGAGAAAATAATGCAATCCGACTTCGTGAGTTGCAACATCGCATAATTGCAAATAGAAATGTATTCAACAATATCAACAGGGTCAGCATTTCTGCACTAAGTCGCATCCTACAGAAACATAACTTCAGAATGAAGCAGCTGTGCAGGGTGCAGAGGAACAGGGTCAGGATCTGCGCCATGATTATGTGCAGGTATTTACATATGATATATTGTGATGTGGGAATGAGGGTATATGCTGCCCCCTGCCCTGCCTTGTAGTTTTTGTCTATACTGACCCAACCCAGCCTCTAATTGTGTGAAAATAGACATTGTAGTTACTGTATGTGTTTTCAGTAACACTATTCAATATTTTCTGTAACAGACAGTTCTGGATTTTGATGAGTTCATCTACGTGGATGAGACAGGCTTCAGTCTGGCCAAAACCAGGCGTCGGGCCGTTCACTCTAGGACCCTACAATACAGGACAGATCATTGCAGTTCTAGATGCACTGCATGCAGTTGTGCAGGACAGACCAGAGCAGGTTTGTTGTCATCGGGGATCAAGTTAGTTTCCACCGGGCTGCTCTGGTCCGAGATTGGTTCAACAACCATAACCATTTCACACTTTAATACCTGCCCCCTTACAGCCCCTTTCTAAATGCAATCGAGGAATTATTTTCAGCGTGGCGGTGAACCACACACCCGCATGACTCTTCTGCAAGCAATGGAAGAGGCATGCGGAGACATCGAGGTGGGATCAATCCAAAGCTGGATTATATTTCCCCCGATGTCTATCCCACGAGGACATCGCCTGTGATGCTGACGCAGTCTTGTGGCCAGATCCGAACAGAAGGCGGGATCCATAAGCCCTCCCCCCAAGCCCCCCACCACACACACACACACACACACACACACACTCACACTCACACACACACACACACACACACACACACACACTCACACACACACACAAAACAATTATGTTTTTTTTCCCCCCAATAGTAATTTATCCAGTAATTTCCAGACTGAGTCTGAGAAAATGGCAATAAAAATAGAAACACAAAGACTGTGTTTCTATCAGTGTGTCAAATGGTGCTTGTGTGTGTGGTTTTGTTGCAAGAATTTCATTTTTAGAAAGGAGTGTTAAGTTAAGTTAAGTTATGATTGCAGTGTTTCATTTTGGCACAGATGTGAGTTGTTAATCTCCAAGTGCTATGTGTAGAGGTTTGACATAATGAGCCAAATTCTGCATAAAGTGTGTAAGCAATGGGCAAAAACTGTAATGGGAACATTGACAAAACATTCTTAGAACATATATTTGTTATCTGGGATGAAATACGAATGAGAAAAAGAAAGCCTTGATACAGCTGAAGCAGAAACAGGACTATCGACATGTGTGATTTACAGTAATGTCACGTTGAGTCCCGCCCCTCCACATCTGTTATTCCTCTGCTCATCTATAGACTTCTCAGTTCACCCTTCACTCTCTCTCTCTTATTCTTCCTCTCTTTTTCTCATCTCTCTCTCATTTCTCCACCTCTCATCCCTCACTGTCGCCCTCCGACCCCAGGCAGGTTCAGATGGAGGTCACACAGTGTGTGTGTGTGTGTGTGTGTGTGTGTGCGTGCGTACGTGCGTGAGTGTGTGTGTCTGTGTGTGTGTGTGTGTGCATCAGTGTGTGTGTATTTGTTTTACTGTGTGTGTCTGTGGGAGTGTGTGTGGAAGTTTGTGTGTGTGTGTGGGAGTGTGTGTGTGCGTGCGTGTGTGTGTGTGTGTGTGTGTGTGTGTGTGTGTGTGTGTGTGAGAGAGAGAGAGTTTGTGTCTGAAGTGAGGCCCATTGTCTTTGATTTTGAAAACTCCAGGTCTATAGATCACAATTGATAAGACGACATGCATGAGCTGAACAGCATTCTTTATAGCAGAAAAAACAGTGAATCGTGAGTCTTTCTCCTTTCATTTGAAATTGATGTGCACGCTCTCTCTCTCTCTCTCTCTCTCTCTCTCTCTCTCTCTCTCTCTCTCTCTCTCTCTCTCTCTCTCTCTCTCTCTCTCTCTCTCTCTCTCTCTCTCTCTCTCATGTGTCCGTTCAAGGGCAAGGAAACGCGAAAGAGGAATCAATTCGGAGCGCTGTCTGAAACACACCTCTCTCTCTCTCTCTCTCTTCTGATCATTGTTAGCCTTTCGTGAGTTTCTTTCTCATGTTATCATCTTGTTTCTGGTTTATTTTGTCCGGTACACTCTTAAAAATAAAGGTTATTTATTGGCATTTATGGTTCCATGAAGAACCATTAACAGAATCTTTCCCTTCCACAAAAGGTCTTTGGATTTTTTGAATGTTATTTTAGAAAACTGTTATTTTAGAAACTCTTCATAGCAAGATTCTTGAGAAAAATCTCTGAACACCTCCTTCTCTTCTCTTCTTCTCTTTTTCTCTTCTTCTCTCCTCTCCTCTTCTCTCCTCTCTTCTTCTCTCCTCTCCCCTCCTCTCTTCTCCTCTCTTCTTCTCTCTTCTCTTCTCTTCTCTCTTCTTCTCTCCTCTCTTCTCTCCTCTCCTCTCTTCTTCTCTCTTCTCTTCTTCTCTTCTCTCTTCTTCTCTCCTCTCTTCTTCTCTCCTCTCCTCTTCTCTCCTCTTCTCTTCTCTTCTCTTCTCTCCTCTTCTCTCTTCTCTTCTCTTCTCTTCTCTTCTCTTCTCTTCTCTTCTCTCCTCTTCTCTCTTCTTCTCTTCTCTTCTCTTCTCTTCTCTTCTCTTCTCCCCTCTCCTCTCCTCTCTGCTTCTCTCCTCTCTTCTCTTCTCTTCTCTTCTCTTCTCTTCTCTTCTCTTCTCTTCTCTTCTCTCCTCTTCTCTCTTCTCTTCTTCTCTTCTCTTCTCTTCTCTTCTCTTCTCTTCTCTTCTCTTCTCTCCTCGATCAGCAGATCCACCACAGTCCAACATCGCTCACGATTGCTTTGCTTTGTGTGAACGGTTTGTGTATGAATATACTGCATACATTCTGCTCTTCAGAAGCAACATGTTTCCCACAAGATAAAATATTAACAATTTACACCAGTCATTTATTTTACATACTTTTGGTTCTTGTGCTTCCTGAGCATCGGTGCACTGTTAGGAGGAGCTCAAATGTGCAGAAGATGCTTGAAAAATAAATAATTTGCAGCATTTTTCTTAAGAACGGTGAGCAGATTTTCTGATGGAAGCTTGTTTCTGCCACGGAATTAAAAAAAAGGGTAATTGCGGCTTTTTAAATCACAATTCTGACTACATGATCACAAAAGCAGTAATACACAAAAGAAGCCGGACGCTGATGCAAACTAGACTATCACTTCTGAAACCCACTGTGTAACAAAACTGTTTGGAGGATATAAATTCTTATTAGTGCGTATGTTTCATGTTTCCAGCTGTTTAAAAGCATCTGTGCTCCTCTGAAATCAATGTGACACTCTAAAGTCCCATGTTGCCACTTCATAACGTCCGTTATTGAGTTGAATGGCCTCTCAATCCGATTTGGCAGCAATAAACTTGCCTAATGATTTTAAATGTCACATTTTCAATGTAAACAACCCCACACAAATTCTGATTATTATGCTGTGTTAGAAGAGAATCAAGGGAATTGTCAGGAATCAATAGCCTGTGGTCTAATCTGCCTAATCTAGATCCACTCAAGTTTTAGGATTGGGAAAGTCACAGGATTCACACTTTGGTTTTCTGAAAAAAGGTTAACTTTTTATATTTTGTCACAGTCTGATATTGTTTGCACTTTTGTCTTGAAATGTTACACTTACATGAGCAAAGACAAGGAACCTAGCCTTTAATGGAATCAGCAGTCACCACTAAACGATGCACATGACAATAAATCTGTCCAAAAATAGTTTAAAAGAGACAGCAGAAGCAATCAGTGTGTCAAGCGTGAGAAATAGACAAAAACGAGTCTAATGTTCAGCCGTGATTCGTTATGCAAGACATTACTCTTGGCTATTGTTAGGCCTACTGCTTTTCACGTGAGCGCTGTGTACGGGTGTAAATACTAATTATACAAATAACTAATTATAAAAACAGTATTATTTCTGTATGTTTAAAAAAATATTATGTTTATGCATGGACTCTCGTTTTATTAGACAAGCGCGGGCAAGTGACGTATGTAGGCTACGCAATTTCCCGCGAAAACCATCCCATCAGGTCTAAAATATTAACATAAACACTCTAAACAAATCCGTAAAAATAGGGCACAATGTAGCATTTAATTTAACGAAATTTTCCGTATTTTTAAAAAAAAAAATTTAATAGGCTACGTGTTTTACCTGTATTTAGAATTTTGCACTTCTTTGCATTGTGTTTTAGGGTTAACATAAATGTCCGTAGAATTAGCCTACTGGATAATGTCTGGGTAATGAGCTGCCAGTACTTTTTCTGTTATTGCAAAGATTTATTTTTTACAGACTACTGTGTACAGTGTGGTTTTGTAAGTTAAAATATTTCACTCACTGAAATGCAAATCAATTTATAACCTTTATATAATGTGTTTTTTTTTCCTGGATTTTTTTGGTTGATATTCATGTCTCTATCCGTTAAAATAAACCTAACATAAAAATGATAGACCCTTCATTTCTTTGCAAGGGTGAACTTAGAAAGTCAGTATAGGGGATCAAATAATTATTTCCCCCACTGTATAATCGGATTACCATAGTGAATCAGTGTAGCCAAGACAAAAAAACGTTTTAGAAGAAGGATTGATGATGTATTTACTCATTATTTAAATTAAGTTAATTTTGAATAAATAAAAAAAAACTTAGACAGTGTACCTTTAAATTCATCCTTATTTTCATGTGTTGCTGTTTTGGTTTTGTTCCTTGTATGACAGTTGTATGCAGTTTGGCTAATTTGGTTAGCCAACAATTTAACTTGAGCATGAAAGCTATAATGTAAAAGATGGAAACTAGAGGTGCAACATGAGCATTATGAACAGAAATCATGATCATCATGAGATTTATAAAGAGTAGAAGTTCAAGCTCAACAGCGTCACTTTGTGGTTGACTGCAAAACTTTTTATTAGTGGTTAAACATAAGCCAAACTGACTTCACTAATTAAAAACAAGGACGAGAAAAAGAACAGTCATCTCATTTATAACTAATTCAATTGCATTACACTGCCATAAAGCCAATGGATATGAGTAATTATAATGCAATTAATATTAAATTAGAAATATATAATGATGATGCATTACATTTACAACAAGATTTACATTGGTATTTAAAAAAAAAAAAAAAAAAAAAAAAATTTAATTATATTAACAACGTAATCACACACACACAGTGGCTTACAGTAACTTCAAACAATTAGGATGAATTAGAAACCCAACAAAGTTCATATTGTTATTCCAATTGTACAAAGTTTAATCAAATATTATGCAACATATGATGCATGTGCAGCTGTAGATATATAACTCTATATAACTCTTGTTCTGAGTCAGCCATATACTGTTGGTAAGTTAAGCATAAAATAATTGTGTTGTTTCTGGGTTGTTTTTGTCTGCAGCTATGGGGAAAAATAGCCTATTATTTATAGCTAAAAGTCTATTCAGCTATACTGCATGGCACCATATGCTTCAGTTTGTTGGTTGATATTAAAGATTTCAGGATAGAGGTAGTTCATGTAAAGCAGTGGCACTGGCTCCTCATCAACTTTCTCTTCTGTGGATGAAGCTTCTCTCATGAAAAATAATCCCGTTAAAAAACGGTAAACTACTGGCAGCTGTGGTTGCCATAATCATACCGTAAAAATACGGCGAGTTACTGTTTTTGAAATTAACAGCTAAATACTGTTTTATGAGCTACAGAATAAAACTGTAATTTAACATTACAATTTAGCATATAGCTGTTTAAACATTAACTGTAACACACTGTATTTTTACAAAATGCTGACAACCACAGCTGCCAATAGTTTACCGTTTTTTTACAGTGAGGCACATCATGAAGTTCTGTCCCGCTGACAGACCTCATCTTATCATCAGAGTCACATATCACATACAAACATATCAAATACAATGATTATTTTTACATTTCTTTTGTTTTCCCTTGTTTTCAAGATCTTCATGCAGCATCTAAAATCATCCTCGACCAGAAAAGATTGTTATTGTCATCTAGTCAATTATCTTAGAACAGAATACTATAGAATGTCACGATAGAATATACATACAGCAAATAAACAAATATAACCTGTAGATAACCATATTAAATATAATAAATATGTAAGAAGCTACTTGAGCAAAAAATGGTTCAGTTCTCTAATTATAATCCATATATACATATGGCTTATGAGAAACAATAGAGTCAATGTCAGTGTTCTTGTTGAACTCATTTGATTATATATATATATATATAATTATGTACAATTGTTAATAATATTTATTCTGTATTATTACTGTTTCTTTTAACTACATGGCAATAGTTTTATTCTACTTTATCAGAGAAAAATTCTTTCAGTTTACTGCAACTTTACATGTTCAATTTTGATGTTATATTTAATAGTCAAAACGGATCACGGATTCCCTTCCTATCACACTAAAATAAACATATACCAAGACAACATATAAGTGCATTTAATTGAAAAAGGGGTCCTAGGGATATTTTCTTTATTTAGTTTGGATTTGGTTCTGCTCCTGTGTGCCTGAATTCGGTGTCATTGTTGGTTTCAGTAGTTGTTAATTAGTTAACACCTGTTCCCTGTTCTGTTGAATATCCTCCCTTATAAACCAGTTCATTCAGCTCTTTGTCTGGTATTGTCTTTTATGGTTGCATTCTATGAGTTTCTCCTTGACGTATTATTAAATGTGGTTTGTTTCTCTGAAATGTACAAACAAGAGTTCAATAATATCAGAACATATACATTCATGTGAATGCAAACACACATAAACGCAAGCAATATCCAGTGTCACAGAAGGAGTGTGGCATTGGTAAAAGACAGGGCATTCAAAGCCCTTGTGTGTTTAAATGAACAGTTTTAATCTTAGACTGCCTGCATATGCAGAAGTGCATTATGCACTTCTACAACACACACATTAACAGTGGACTTTAAAATAATATGCATACTGTGCACTTGCCATGTCACATATACCCACAAACATTCACAAAAACATCATAAAATCAGAGATTAATAGAGGACTGACTAAGTAGAAAGTTAGTACTTTAATCCACCAAATTCAATTCAGCACATACCAGATGACTGAACGGCCCATAAATAATCTTCCACATGCAGCGACAGGTGGTTCATTTGGACCAGTAGGCTATCACTTACATGAACTCTGGGGCCTGTAAATCATTATTTATATCCACAGAGTGCACTATGAGGCAATGACAACACATCTCAAAGAGGCAATGCATGGTGATGTTAAATGAACTCGTTAGTGTGTTTCTGTAGTCCTCAGAAAACAGGCCACAAATAACCTGCTGTCTGAAAGAATGTGCACATCTCTGGCGCCACCGTGTGGAGATAACGATGTGTGATTTTAGTGTTTTGCCTCCAATAAAATTGCTGTTATGTTGGCTATTTTCAGAAGCGTTAACAAAATGTAGATCATTGTTGCTTCTTTACTTTTCGAAATCAAGTGCAAGTAGACTGCCATTGAAAAGGTTTTAAAAGAACAATCCACAATGCCATCAATGGAGATATTTATTCACTAATCTCTTTGTGATGATATGCTGTGTCGAACCTCAGCTACACTGTCACTAAATACAATTAAATTATTCATTTTAAAACAATATCTTTATTAGTAGCCTACCTCTTAGTTAGGCCTACTGTAGCCGAATTATTGTTGTATCAATCACATAAAACAAAACGCATATGATATCCCAATTCATCTCTTTTCTGCATGTTTCCCTCATTCCCTCATTGCCACTGCCACATCCCCCAATACAATATTCCTTTTCATTGTAGATGGTCGCAGCCCTGCCTTTTTTATTTAAATTCTAGATTATTTTCTAATAATTATCAGATATTTATTATAGGCTAAATTAGAATCGCATTCATTGTAGGGCATCTATAGCCAACAAGGAACAGGCTACAACATTTTTATGAGTCTATGAGAATTAATATTTGTGTTGCATTAGCCTACCTGTTGACATAGGCTAATATTCAAATGGTGTGTTCAAGTCCTCCTGGGAAGTTCGTATTTACGAGATGGGAAGTCGATCGTGTTTACGACATATTGCAGAAGTCACTTTCGTGAGCAAGATGGCGGTGTACCTTCACATAATTAATAGGCCACACTTAAAAACAGAAATGTTTTTAAACTCTAGGCTACTTCTAGAAAATGAAGAACAAAGAATGTGCATCAGGAGTGTTTTGCTTTTAATTAATTTTAAAAAGCCACTGTAAACTTTATCGTTAGGTACACACATTATTTATAACTAGCTTATTTTGTTGTAAATATAAAAGCCGACAATGTAACTGCTAAATACGTCTAGCTATTATAGTATTATATTAAACTATATAAACTATATAAATTATATAAACCATGTTTCTCACTGACACGCCCCCAACTCGTGGCTCAAAGAGAATCCCGAGTTTCCCACTTTACGACTTTGTGGTGGTTGTGCTGCGTTAACGCCATGTCTTAATTACTGTAAATAAAGCACATTTCCAATCGCAAAAGCAACTGATCGTTCAGAATGACGTGAACACACCTTTTATGTAAATATTGTCTAACCGGGATGAATTGACACACCATAACTTAAAGCAAAAAGACAAATTGCCACATTATGAAATGATGTATTACTGTATGCTAGGCAGTTTTTAGAGTGGTGCAACTGGGACTTGATAAAAACCTTACATCGACTACTGAATCTACCATCTAACAAACTTTGCTTGTAGCCATGGAAATTTCTAATTGGATTTAAATGATTGATATACATGGCAAAATAACCATGGTTGAAACTAAATAATGAAGACCCAATTTAACATAACTAAGCTACTCTACAATTGCCAAAAACAATCATTTGAGAGAAAAGTGCTGAGTTGAATAAAGCTTGTCTGTTATTCAGTTACAATGTTGTTTAACGTGGTCAGGTCTGTAATTCCCAGATGAGGAATCAGGTTTAGTTTCAGTGGAGGGCTAGACAGAAACACAAACCATAGGGGAAAACCTAGAGGAATGAAAAATTCATTCGTCCCGCTGAAAATGTGTCTGTCCAGGCGGCTGTTTTGCCCCATCTAGATTTGGTCTAATTTCTCACCCAACAGGGCAGAAGAAACAGAAAAGGCTTTGTAAAAACTCGAGGCCTCTAACCACCATGATGGCATTCTTGAGTTAATGACCCGGAGAATATTCTTCTCTACTTCCACCTCTCATGGTACAGAGAAGCTCATACCATGTGTAGCCTAACATACATTATTCTATCTGAATTCATAAAGCTTCTGCCAAATTCTGTGATGCATTAACAAATCTGAACATTCGATTAAAACTAACATGTCTATCATTGATAAATGGGTTGTGCTTTATTTTACAGTATATGCACTTACCAGAGAAATTAAGAAGTAATATAAAAAGTAAATACATGTCAAAGTTAATTTTTTTATAACATGGCAAGTAAAATTGGTTTCTTAATAAAACAGTTGGCCATGAAAGCTTCCCGAACATGGCAGAGATTTTAAATGCTTCAGAGCAAGTTGTGCCAGTGATTTAACTAATGAAGTTGAGCATTGAATTCAAATGCAGGAAATACTATTATATTGGTCTCATTTTGAATTTCTTTCAAGATTGTTTGATTTGAAACAGTTAATTTTTCTTTATTCGAAATGTATAATATTGTTCACATTTCTGGGACAACTCAGTACTTTTGTGGTTAAATACACTATAAGTGCGTTGAAAGTGCATGTAATGAAAAATAAAGTGCAACCAGATGGTATGCTTTTAATCTTAGTTGGCATGCAAACATATACTGAAACATTTATTATACTGCATTAATAAATTCAACATTCCACGCCGTAATGTTAACTTTTATTAAAAGACATTAAAAAATTGTACAATTTAAAGTAACAATTAAAAAACAAATTTTTTCTAATGCTGTCCTGCAGCTATTGTTTGGTTCCATGATTTGATAACCTGAGGGGGAAAAGAAGAGAAAAACTTGTCAAAAGTGCCAAAAACACAAATTGGAATGCTTAAACTAAATTATTTACTTGTTATTGCCTGGCATTAAACATTCTTATGCATGGAAAATTCCCACACAGAATGTATTCATTTGTTTAAAATAAATACTTGCAGCACTCATCGAGTCAAAAGATAGCTTACCGTTTCAAATATTCTGTCCATCTGCAAACGTGGGTAAAACAGCAGTTTCATAATAGGAATGAATGTTAAAATGTTTGTGCAGTTGCTGTTTGCGACACTCTTTAACTAACCTAGAGGGGTAAAGACAAGAATAATTTGAAAAACAACTATAGATAACGAACCAAACGATGATAAATCCAATGAAATGAACTCACCTTCAAGATCACCGGCCATTTGCATTTGCTGTAACTGTGTCACAGGTATAAAATCCACCAGTTTATATCCCTGGAAAAAGAAGGAATCGACTTAAAACCCAAACAAGGAGACAAACAAAAAGACATGTAGCCAAGCACAGACTGAAGATCATAAGTGTCTCATGCACCACTGACACAAAAGACTACTTTTAGAACATAAAATTTAGATACCGAACCTTACTTAAGACACAGTTGAAAATGTGGTCACTGTGACAGTTCGGCAGTCATGTTTTCACCACAACCACGAAAACAACCAAGCAACAAAATCTTTACACTGTTACCTCATTTTGATGAGCACAAATCATTCACATGAAAGAAAACTAAAATTCTCCTCTTACCTACCAGTCTGGCATGTTAAACACCTTACTTTGGTAGCTGTTTCTCGCTAGTCTTACAACAGCAATCATCTGTTCTCAATAAGACTTGCTGGCGATCCCAATAAGCTAGCCTCTCAGCTGGCTCATCCCAACGGCTAGCCTCTCTTCGATGAAGCGCTTCTCAACAGTCTCTTCTCTTTGGCTAGACTTTAAGCTGGCTCCTTCCTCCTTTGCTGGCACTTCTGACCGTTTACGTGCGAGATTGCTTTCGGGTGGCAATTCAGAGTCGCTAAAAATCCTCTTACGGATTTCATTCACCACAGGATCTCGTACGAAGAATAGTTTGTCCAAAGGATGAACTACGTGCTACCCATATGTTGCACAATACAAAAAGACTAGAACGTGTGCTAAAAGTAAAATGAGCAAGCTGATTAAGCTATATTTGTTAATGTACGCAATCTGATTACTGCTATTTCACATGGAAGTTGAAACGAAACCAGCATTTTATTAATTAGTCAGCAAGCAAGGCTTATAGTTTTCAATGTGACTTAAAAGCTACAAAACACTGAAATACCCAACGGCATCAGAATACGCTGTGGGTCCGTTGCGTGAAACACAATCATGCAACTGGGCGAGTACTGAAGAACATCATTTACCAAATCAAAACACTGACGAATGCAATTAAATAAAAAAACTGGAGCGGTTTATTTAATCTTGATTGGTGACTGTTTACATTTTAAAAAAAGAAGAAAAAAAAAAAGAAAAGCAAAAGACAGACACCCTACTGGTTCAAGAGAAAAGCCAACAACAATTAAACCCTGCATAAAACCTCATTGGAATGCTTTGCACTTCATAGACCAAAAAAAATAAAATAAAAAATAGGGAAAACTACAAACTAGTAAGTGTCTTCAAGGACAAGAGTACTTTTGAAACGTTACTTTTTTTCTTCTTTTTTTACACTTTCAAGACCCCCAACCCCATTCCCACATGATTTTCCTCCCCTATTGAACACGTTCTCTTCGCGTGGCAGACGTTAATATTGCCACCACGCTGCTTGGCTGGGCAGATCTAGGTGTAAACCTGCTTGCTTCTCTCCTTTCCCTGTCATCTCTCTCTGGCTCTCCTCTAAGTACTGTGGCCTGTTGGACAATACGGAACATAAATTCAGTTACACTTTGCAACCTTGCTTTGTCTTTATCAAGAGCTGAACTGGAGGGGAATGAGTAGTAGTAGCACAGAAGCAAACCTTCAGGTCAGCTAAGACTGCATTGTTAGGACAATGAGGATGAGTTTGCATGTGCTGCAGCCAGAAGGTTTGGAGAGCAACTCAAAATCAACATTCGTCTTGTGATACTGGATCTTAGCTTAACAAGATTTGAAGGTTTGCTGCTGGATCCCCTGCACTGAAAACTCAATGGGTTTTACTCATTTACCGACCAATTGAAGAGTGATTAGGGGCTAACATTTGCATAGGTTACGCATCTTATGAGATGTTTGGACATGGATGAGCTAAAACAAACTAATGGGAAACTTCAGAGCCCTTTTTGCATAAGCGGGGCAATTCTTACCCTGGAATTTAAAACCTTCGCCCGCCAGAGCTGCCTCCATAACCACCACTGGAGCCTCCTCCATAACCACCTATGAAAAGAAGCATGATCGAGCTATGACAAAAGTTCAGTCATAATAGTTCCATAATTGCTGCTTTTGATAAAAGTCCACACCACAGCTGTAACGATAACGGCATAGAGGAACGGAATATCGTTGGAATCACTTTCAGGACGATTTTTATCCTGCTAATGACCAATAAAAACACTGACAGCCAATCAGAATCCATCCTGCTGTAAAGAGCTCGAACAAACGAAATAACAGAACGATATCGGCCGCTGGTGTGGACACTAATTTACTTATAGTTCTTGGTTTGAACGGGCCTTTAAACCGTGTCCTAACCATATGCAACACGTGATAAAAGGTATCTTTTCCGGTTTAATCAGACTTTTGTCCCAACTAGCTGCAACGGCAATATGCAAAGAGCAACAGGCGATTCTCTTTTAGAAATGGTTTGTATTTCTGCGACGTCCCTGCTGGAACAACAACATACAAAGTATGACAATGATAATCTCAGGCACTGATTAAATTCTTTAAACATTAAGTGACTATCATTTTGTGTGACCTTTATAGCCATACTCAAACCGACAATGGATAATTCAACCCAGATATTGAAAATAAATTTAAGGAAACAAGAATGTTTAAACAAAAAAAAGTGTATTCTATGACAAAGATTGTTTCAGTCAATCAGTATGTATTTTTAATAATGCGAAAAAGGTGAAACATTTATGAATTTGTTTGTGTGCGAGTGCAGTGCGTTTGCAGAAAGAGCTCCGCCCACACGCTCTTCTGATTGGCTGTGATTTATGACTGATTTTGTCATGTCCTGTAGATGCGTCACATCTGGTGTAGACAGACAAATTGCTTGTCGCTGGAATTTTATCGCATCTGGTTAAGACACGGAGTTAGTGCAACAGTTTGAATTGAAATATAATGTAATAATACTATCCACACTGCAATATTCACTCACCACCATACGGGCCGCCGCCGCCGCCACCACCACCGCTCCTTCCACCACCACCACCACCGTAGTTTCCCCCCTTCATCGGGCCGTAGTTAGAGGAAGATTGGTTGTTGTAGTTGCCAAAGTCATTATAGTCACTGCCGCCTCCACCTCCGAAGTTACCTGTGAAAATACAGTGATCTTATGAAATCTTTTTTGATATATACATATATATATATATATATATATATATATATATATATATATATATATATATATATATATATACACACACAAATATTTTTACAGTGTGTACTAAGTATTAACATTTTAACTTACTTTAACTTAACTTTTATGACTTACTTGTGCTCTTCGCCTTTGGTCAAAAATGACCAATGAAATGAATCTACTACATTCTAGTTCGATACATTTTTTTTTTTTTTTTTTTATCTTGTACTTTTAGAAGATTTTATGGAACTAAATTACTAAAATAAGCTAAATGTATTGGCTTTTTGAGCATAGACCTGTAAAAAAAAAAATTCCAACTTAAACTGTTGTAAAACTTGAATGCTTTTAAGATCAGACTTAAGTTTGCTCTTTTTAAAGACGACACTTGGCAGATTATTGCTGAAGTGAAAAAAAAAGTTTTAAAAAAGTGAACTTAAAAAAGTTACAGAATTTTACATTTATTGTTATGAAAAAAATGCACAAAAATACAGTTTTCAATTTTTATATGAAATACATATTTTCAAAAACACATTTTACTCAAAGCCATAAATCTAAAGCTGTGGTCCAAATTTTAAGTTTGATATCTCAAAATTAGCTTTCAGTAAGATTTTGTTTGGCCGCAGTACCAAAAGTTTTCACTAGATGGAATTCGTCTCCCATTCATTTCCAATGCGCTAATTTTTGACCCATGAGGAGCACAAGTGTGACTTTTTTTCAGGACCATTTAAACTTTTCGAATCTTGTCCATTATTTTTTTTGTGTGTGTTCACACATTAAAAGTGCCAAAACCTTTACAAAGTTTTAAAAAAAAAAGTAAAACTTTATGAAGAGCACCAGATGGTTAAAACAAAGAGTTTCCAAGTAAACCAAAGAAAACATAAATGGGAACGTGATGAAGTGCTGACAAGATAACTGACCTCCACCAAAGTTGCCTCCTCCACCACCATTGTTGTAGTTATCATATCCGCCGCCGCCTCCGTATCCTCCACCTTGGTTTCCATAACCGCCTCCACCACCACCACCGCCTCCATAACCACGGTTTCCACCACCATAATTCGGCCCGCCTCCACCATAGCCGCCTGATAAACAGAAGGGAGATATAAATTATACATTATTATGGAAACACTGTTTAACAGTCAAGTGTAATGAGAATCACATGTTTTAAAGCCTATTGATTTACCATTCCCTCCGTAGCCATTATATCCACCATCATTTCCACCATAACCACCTCCTCCTCCTCTTCCTCCTCCACCGCCACCACCACCTCCTCCTCCTCCATATCCACCTACAAATGAAAAACATCTCAAAATGAAAAACTCAAAAAACACCGTAGACCAGTAGTTCTCATGCAGGTGGGTCAGAGTACCATCGGATTTGTCCTTACAACCCGAATAACCTTTTCCAATTATTCCATGAAATATGGATTTTCAAAACGTTAAATGAAGGACTAATTGGGGTTGTCGCGATAACCGCAATATTGTAAAACCGTGATACTGACAAGCCAAGTGCAGAGGAGTGCAAGCAAACCGCGATGTTCACGTTTTTTCTTTTTTTCATAAAGCGATGCCCTTGTTTTACACTTTATGTATATGTATTGAATGCAATGCGCAAAACAGAAGTGCCATTCACCCTGTTGATGAACCACTGAAACGATTTTGGAAACATTATTTTAAGGTACAAAAGAATCTTTGGTGTTGCTTTAAACAAAAGGCATAACATTACCTGATGTAACGTTGGTAATATTTTCAGAAGATGAGCATGTCACAGTTAAAGGATAATTCCGGTATTTAGCACTTTGAGTCTCTTTTCTGGTTCGTTTTGGATGAACTAGAGTGGTGGACGATGGGTCTTGTCTCGACTTTTTGACTGGTTTAGAATCGCCTTTGACCGCTTCAGAGTGGCTGGCTACGGGCATGCACGAACATGTCCTTAAAACAACCCTTAACGTTCGTTTTCAAAACTGTGCAACTCGCCGAGTGGTTAGTGGTGTTCGTTGTTTAAAAACAAGTAGCGTAGCGAAATACAGTTTCTGTCGTGTTTTATTTGGCATTTTGTAAAATCCCATTGATTTCTGTTGGAGGACTCATTGCTCGTTGATATTACTGCGCTTCAGAGTCAAATATCGAGCGGAAGTTTATACGCGGTTGTGAGGTATCTGAAAAAATAGTTCCACTATAGCAAATAACACGGATTGAAATCATACATTATGCCGATATATTTGTTTTTAATCACCAACGAACACCACTAACCACTCGGTGAGTTGCACAGTTTTGAAAACGAACGTTAAGGATTGTTTTAAGGACATGTTCGTGCATGCCCGTAGCCAGCCACTCTGAAGCGGTCAAAGGCGATTCTAAACCAGTCAAAAAGTCGAGACAGGACCCATCGTCAACATTTCTGTGTCCACCACTCTAGTTCATCCAAAACAAACCAGAAAAGAGACTCAAAGTGCTAAATACCGGAATTATCCTTTAAGCAAAATGAATGCATGCTTCCTCCTGAAGTGACTTGCGATGCACCTTCGCCATTTGTAGTGCATTAAAACATTATTTTCCAGCATCCACGTTTCATTCACAAAAATGTATAGTTTGCCTAAAGTGGTGTATACAAACAATGTAGTATATGATGCAATCAGCCCGCGCAGTCGTCCCTCCATAGTATGACTTACAAAAGCCGTGTGTTTTCTGCAGGCTTTTCATCCTCTCTTTGATTACTTCCAGGAGATCCGTTGGAATTTCCCGCACGTTAATTCTGACCAATCGAAGAGCAGTTTAGGAAATACGTTCAAAGACACATCTGACAAACGAGTGATGTGGATGTTGTCACGTGACTGCATTTTGGTTCGTTTCACCAACTCGTCAACTGATTCGGACCAGAACAATCAGTGTGAAAAGGAACCAAAAAGACTGAAAAATGCTACAATGAATAATTTTTTGCCCTTGGCCCGGACCAAATGAACCGAACAACAGATGTAAAAGCACCCTTAGAAAGCCTCTCGTCCAGTCAGATTTGAGGATCGGAACGAACTGTTAAATAAACAATAGTCCAACAAGCTTAATGTCTCTGTTCTGTTATGCGGACCCTTAATTTGACATTCTGTTCTGTTCCCCCGCTCTGTTTAGTTTAGCTTCCTTTGGTTTCTGATTATGTTCTCATTCGTTGCTAGACTGGGTAAACCCAGTCCGATCTGTCGGCGATTTGATTTCGTCTTGAAGCTCAGGCTGGAAACCTGTACATTCTTCTATCCTGCTTTCGTTACTCTGCTGGGACCAATCACAAACCGGCTTATCCACCTGACCATATTGGCGGTTTAATCCAATCCAACTCATTTTAATCTCTTGACGATGCTCAATGGCTTCTTTAGTTTAGCAAACAAATCGCTGGAGTGTGTGTAAATACCACTCACTTTCATGTGTTTTTTTGCACAACCTGCAAAACTCACTGGATGCCATCGCTGCTTCTGCAAACCGCTGATCAATGCTCCAAACCAACATGTTTGTTGACACGTTTCCTGAGTTTTTGCTGCAAAGTACGTCACCCTAGCCTGGTTAAAACCAGACCATTCTCAGTAGTAACTGAGTTACGGTCTGGCAAAGCTCCATAGACAAATCATTTCCAAAGGGGCGTCACCAACAGACGTCGCTCAAATGCCTCTGGGCGCAGTTGGATAGACCTAAAACCAATCAGAGCGATCGGCATCATGTAAAGCCATATGCTGCATCCCAATTCGCCTAAGTTACACTACGCCATAAAAGTATGTACTCTTTTTGTGAAGAAAAGGTATTTACTTTTGAATGTGTAGCAAAAAAGTAGGCAAGCTTTGGGACATACTACTTCGTCATCTTTATCGGACGGATCTGTCGCGTGCATCCTGTCACTTAAACTGCCCTGTCAATCATCTTGTCACAGTTAAAATCCTCTATTAAATCTAATTTAATTTCCTACCGTTTCGGAGAGAAATGTAGTAGCACGTTCATCTGCCAGTGGGTCTTTCATGGAGACTGTCCTCATGTGTTTGCAATTTGAATATAATAATGCATTTAAAAGTTGAACGGACGTCGCTCAAATGCCTCTGGGCGCAATTGGATAGACCAAAAACCAATCAGAGCGATCGCCATTGTGTAAAGCCCGCCCCAACGTTTCTGATTGGTGCCGCGATTTCTAGGCCATGGAAATGGGCTTGAATGAGCTCTTTGCCAGACTACTTCTCGAGCAAATCTGAATTTGACGGAAGTTGTCTGGGTTTTCCCAGGCTAACGTCACCCGGATCGTTGGTCTGATTGGTTGAAGGACTATCCAGTTGTGTACAGAGTCATTTGAGCTCTGCCCGTTGATCACGCCTCTTGTGCAGAAGAAACTACAGAGCAGACTCTCCAGGCTAATGTTCAATCTTAAAAGACTGAGCTTGGTCTGGTGATAGCTAGACTAGTTCGTTGCTATAGTTATGTATTAGTTTCACATATGTCTAGTTTACTTTCCTTTGTTCTACTCCTGTTTATATAGACCAGAGTTTCAGCCGTTATTGGTCAGTTCTCGTTCATGCATTGTATGCTTTGCATTATTTTGCTTAGTGTTCATTCAGAGTGATTGGAATATTAATAAAGCCTGTTTTGTTTTTGACTCTCCATTTTCGTGCCTGCTGACTAGGGCTGGGTATCGTTCCAAAAATTTCGATACCGATACCTTGATTTCGATACCGGTTCCTGAACGATACTTTTTCCGATACCAATTTTATGAAATCCATTTTAACAAGATTACATAACACATTACCTCAGAAAAACTTTGGTTTTATTTTTTCAGTTTGACTCATGCTCCTTAGCCAGTGCACAAAGGAACAACATTTTTTTTTTTATAAAGAGCTCATGCTCACCAAAGCTGAATTTGTTTGATCAAAAATACAGTAAAACTTGTAACATTGTGAAATAGTATTACAATTTAAAGGGGTCATATAATGGTACATGCACTTTTACAAGTTGATTGCACTGAAATGTCTGTTGGCAGTGCCTGTACACAACCATCCTATCATGATTAAAATCCATCCAGTGGTTTTGTTTTAATCTCCATATATGTTTGACCATCTATGAAATCAAGCCGTTCGATATTGTGACGTCATAAGATCGTACGCCCCTCCCGCGATTGTGATTGACAGCCGTGTTTCAACACAAGACCCGCCCTGAGCAAGCTGTGACAGCCGTCGTCATAGTAGTCCGCCATTGTTGATATGCTGGAGTAGAATGGCGTCTAAGCGATTGTGGTGTTCTGTTCTTAGATGTAATAAGGAACACAGCAGTCATTTGGATGTTCCTAAATCTGAGCCGTTGAAGATGCAGTGGCTGAGTTTTGTTTTTGAAGCGATATGCCCAAAGGATTGACGCGGGGATTCCCTCACGGGGATTCCCCACGATCCTCCATGCTTTCATGTTTACGCGAATCATTTCACACCAGACAGCTTTACAAACGAGAAAAAACGGATCGGTACCAACGTGTTACTGCTGAACCTCCAGAAGATGTGAGTGTAATGTTTTATTAACCTTTATATTAGTATTTATATTAATCTTTGCGAAATTTGCTAACCTTGCTGCAGGCTTCACAATGAATGCGTCTAAGGTTTACACTCAGGGTACATTACGGCATGTTTTCTATGTACGACGTTCTCAATATAATTCATAATCACACGTTTATAACGAATAACACGTGGTTATTGTGTTAGATACGGTGTGCGCACAGAACAGAGGGGCGGGGTGAGCAAAGCTCATTATCATTTAAAGACACATGCACTGAAACGGCGTGCTGAAAACAGAGCTGTTTTTGACCAGGTAAAATTAGTGTTTTCTTACAATACTAATGAGAATTTTTAATTAAAGTATATTACAAACTTTTAATTTAGACCCTAAAGAATCATATTAGCTTGTACAAAAATGGCATTATATGACCCCTTTAAAATCTTATTTGAATATATTTCAAAATGTAATTTATTCCTGTGATGTCAAAGCTAAATTTTCAAAATCATTACTTCAGTGTCACATGATCCTTCAGAAATATGAAAACAATGTGCTGCTTAATATTTTGGAAACTATGATAAATTTTTTCATGTTTCTTTGATGAATAAAATTTTCAAAAGAATAGCATTTATTTGAAACAGAAATCTTTTGTAACATTACACATGTTTTAAGGTCATTTTTGATCACTTTAATGCATCCTTACTGAAAAACAATTCTGACTAACCAACAATTTTTTGAACGGCAGTGTACATTCAGTAGGTCATTATTGCAATATAAACACTGTCAGAGTGATCAATAAGGTATCTCTTCATTTACCAGTCGAAGACGGTGCAACTTTCTGCTCTTATGTTTATTCCGTGCACTGTCAAGATCTTCATCATATCTGTCGTGGTACCGGTCTTTGCAGCAATTATTTTACCGCAAATACTGCATTGCGCGCTGTTGGCATCGAGCCTGGAGAAATGTACCCACACTTTTGATCGACTTTTCCACATCTTTAGGGTATTGTGTGTGTGCGCGCGCGCTCACGTCTCATAGGAGTATGTATGTGCGTGGAGAGTTTGTGTGTGTGTGTGCTCGCGTCTCATTGAGTATGTGAGCGAGTTTGTGTGAGCGCGCGCCTCTCATATGAGTATGTGCGCGGAGAGTTCCGCGCGTCTCGTGTGTGTAGAGTTTGCGTGTATGTGCGTGAGCGACTTTAGGTGTGTCGTTGTGCATTTTATAAGTATTTGTTTGAGCACTGACGTTGACGAGTTAACCCCTTAGGTATTGAAATCTGGTACCGAACAACAAGTCATTTCTCGATACTTGATAATATCGAGGCAATTCGGTCGGTACCTAAAAAGTATCGAACTCGGTACCCAGCCCTACTGCTGACCAAATCTTAATACCTATTTATATAGCAAAAAAATATATATAAAAAAAAAAAAAAATGGCGATATCGCAATTTCCTGCAACAGCACTAGGACTAATCTAATTATTCATATTTGAGGATGTATGCAATTGTATTTTAAGAAAATGTGTGAGTATTTTAAATTTCATGTTTACTCAAAGTAATATTAGGGGGAATTCAAGAACCTCTGCTATAGAGCACTACAACGGTAAAATAAAAATAAGAACAAAACGGTACCTCCTCCATATCCACCACCTCCTCTGCCAAAGTTTCCGCCGCCACCACCCCCTCGCCCACCTAAGATGGGTTTTATGAAAGATTTTAATAGTCAGAACAAAACATCACAGGACTACGCGACAGCTAAAATGATTGACTATGAGGTACATTTTATGTACATAGAGGTATATTTTACGGCATACCATTTCCAGTGTGTAATTCTCACCTCGTGGAGTCATTGAGACTCGGTTCATTTCCTCTCTGGAGAGAGCTTTCCTAACTTCACAGTTGTGTCCATTCACTGTATGGTACTTCTGAACTGTGGGTCAATGGGGAATTTTTTTTAGATGGTTTTAAAAGAAATATATTTCTGTATATAAAACTGCTGACAAATGCGTAGCAGTCACTTACTGACAATCCTGTCAACGGCGTCATGGTCATCAAAAGTTATGAAGGCGAAGCCCCTCCTCTTATCACTGTTCTTCTCGGTCATGATGTTCACTTCTTCAATCTTACCAAACTGGCCGAAATACTCGCGCAAGTGTTCCTCATCCGTGTCTTCTTTGATTCCACCCACAAAAATCTTTTTAACTGTGGAGTGAGCGCCTGGTTTGCACGAGTCCTGCAATCAGAGAAATTATGTCCTGACATCAATCATTCATATACAAATGTAAGATAAAAACATATTATTATTAATATATGAAAGAAAGAAATTAAAAAAGAGGCATTTTAAAACTTGTTAGTGGTAGTGTTTTTTTAATTCGATTTTATAAAAACTGGGAAAATGTATATTTCACAAAACAAAAAATCTTCAAATATTTGAAGAAAAAAAAAAAAGTTTATTATATTTTTTAAGCATATTGCTGGCTGTTATAACGCAAAGAAACGCAAAATTGTGCGACAATGTTTGGCCAGGCTGTCATACAAAGAAATTATGAACATGCAAAAATAAGAGAGAACCAATTAAATATTAATAGCTTTTAAAATGATGTTGTAGTCAATGTATGTTTTTCCTGTGAACTTTGTATTTCTATGTTTTCTTGTAGTCGAACGAAACTTGTAGTTTGCCATTTTTGCCAAATAATTGTGTCAGATAAATACCTTAACCAAGTTTAGTTTTTGTTTGTCGCTCATATTTAAAATATTTAAAAAACCTAAATTATTCTCTTCATATTGGATGGTTTTATCCAAACTAATAAACATCTGGCCACTACTGTATGTGTGTGTGTGTGTGTGTAGAGAGAGAGATTGTTAACACATTTTCTAATTTGTTACACTGTTAATTTGTACAAATAATTTAATTTGTACATTAAAATTTAAGTTATGTTATAATATTTTATTCTTTTGATGTCTTTATAATTATTCAATGTATTCCATGCTTTGGCAATATTGTATTATGTACAGTCATGCCAATAAAGCAATTTTGAATTTGAGGGAGAGAGAAGGAGAGATTTCTAGTGGTAAATACCAGAATGTTGTTTAATTTTATTTTATATAAGCTGGAATACTGCTTGTGCGAGTAAGATTTCTCAGAATTAGCAACCTACTTCTCTAGAAACCGCCCTCTTGGGTTCAACAGCTCTTCCGTCGACTTTGTGTGGACGAGCGTCCATCGCTGCATCCACTTCACCGACTGAACTATAGGTCACAAACCCGAAACCCCTCGACCTCTTTGTGTTGGGGTCCCTCATCACCTGCGAGTAGAGAAGGGTTAGCCAGCTGGTTTCAGTGCATGCTTTCGCTCATTAGCATGTGAATGCATTGCAGATGGACTCACCACACAGTCTGTAAGAGTTCCCCATTGCTCGAAATGGGCCCTTAGACTCTCGTCTGTCGTCTCGAAACTGAGACCCCCGATAAAGAGTTTTCGGAGCTGCTCAGGCTCACGGGGGGTCTGTTGCTGAGAGAGAGAAACCATTAAAGGAAATAAATGACAACACTACAAACAACTCTCCGTTTATTTACCTAATCAAACAGAAGCAGTATATATATTTAATCAGGTATCTTTGCAATTACACAATCGTAATAAACACTGTAAAAGAAGTTTATTTAAAGAAAAGACGCTAATTTAACCAGCTTGTTTATTCATTCAAATCAAAATTGCCACTGCTTGTGCGCGCTGCCGATGTTGTGTAGATATTTTCGATCTGTTGTGCACGAGCGCATCGCGCGGCCTGCAAGCGCCATCTAAAATAACATGTATTTTCAAAACGCCGACGGTAAAATAGATGCACACAAACAAAAACAGGGGTATTAATAAAGCCCAAATGAATGCAGAATGACTGGTTGGAACAATTCGAAATAAACGAAATGCGTTTCAGCTCGTGCATCGTTACGAACCGCCGCTGCGAACAAAGAAATGAGACGAAGCCGCGAAGAAACGGACGTTTAATCATACATTTAATTTCTAAATGAATAAATCTTCTCTTCGGCAATTTGCTTTTTAACAACTACAGGAAACTTTGCAGTTATAATGTAATCTATAAGCTACAAGCATAATATTTTGGGGTTTTTTTTTTACCTCTTTGGACATGGCGGTCTCCCGGTGACTGACAGCAGACCTCGCGCAGTCTCGCAGAGAATGTGCGTGCGCGTACCCGGTCACTGTGCGTCGATACGTCGTGAGGTCACGGTGCGTCATTACGTCATGTGCAAGGGCGGGACCACGCTCGCTTTCTTCTTTCATGTGAGAAAATGGATGGCGAATAGGATGTGCACCAAATTCAACTTTAATTATGATAAAATAAATTTTATGAAAGTCTTTAGAAGTGTTCCTTTACCAATGATTAGTATGTTAAAAGTTTTTTTTTTAACATATTCCACACTTATTCCCAAAGTATTTGATCTAAATTTAGGCTAAATAAGTGTTGTTGGTAAAGTGTGTAGCTATATAGCCTACTAATAAGATTATAAGGAAATGTCATGTGCAGGAAAGCTATCCTTATGTAGGGATAGGGGAGAGCGAGGCACAAAGTAACGCTTTGTGACTTTCTCAGTTTGTGTAAATCTACTTAGGGTTCAGATTATTTATTTTTTCCACATTAATTTCCCACATGTCAAGTACAATTAAGTGGTTTTGTTTTATTAATACAGTATATACTTTTTTCTTGATATACCCTGAAAGAATGGAAGTGAAATGTGACAACATGCCCCATAGGTGGGGTACATTGTAACATGACCCTATGATAGATTAAAATGCTATCTGATTTAATAAAAAAAATATATATATACAAGACAAACTAAAATATTTTCTCAATAAAATACAATTATAAACTTTTTCATAAAAAATAATGGCATTTTTTAATAATTAAAAATAAACTAATTTTTGAGTTTGACTACGAACACAGGAAATACAACATAGTTCAAAACATTTCACATTTTTCTCATGTTTTCTCAATAGAATTCATAAAAGTATAGAATAGAATAGCATATTCCTAATAGGGGCACATTGTAACGCAGTGAGACAACATGCCCCGCCTGCACAACTGGGATTTAAACCCGGCTAGTGTCTTCTGCTAGTTAGCGAAGCATTAAAGAACTATATCAGCCGTTAAATAACATATTGTTGATTAAAATAATATCAGATTTGTCTAATTTTAAATAAACACAAAAAATAGAGATGAAAAATTAACTTAGAAATGTACTTTTGCTATGGTTTAATAAATATCTATTGATATCTTCCAAAAATGTTTGAATTTATAGTGTTGATATGGCAAGTAAATACACCAAGTTTCGTCATGCTATGTGTGGAAGTATTTAAAGCAAGTGTGTTCCAACTAGCCCTGCGTCACATTCTGCCCCGCTCTCCCCTAGCCTTAGCTGTAAGGAATCTATATGATTAAGATTTAATGTGGATTCACTTGTCACATATTGTGATATTGAAACTGTTGAACATTTGTTTTGTTTTTTCAATGTAATTTGGTTAATCCGTTTTGGAATGAGGTGCTTAATTGGATCAAACATTACATATCTTGGGATATGGTGAAATTTAGAGGACAAAAAATGTCTATATTTTGTAAAATGTTTTATTTACAAATGTAAAGTTTTGAGAACTGAACCCCAGTTTATTATCTTTAAAAAATGCAGCCCTATATGCCGATGCCTTAAAAATGTGCCGATGAGAACCAAGAAATTAACTGATTTGTTTAACCAGTATGATTTTGTTTAACCCCTATCTATGTAATGCCAATTGTTATATATCAGTCTGTTAAGTCTTATGTTAGCCTGTTATGTTAATGTTGGAATGCAAAAGCTATTATGTGTCCTCAGAGAACTTGTTAACTTTTTGGGGGTTATTTTACATTTAAGGCGTGAGGGTTCCCCAGATGTCTTTACTCATGCGATTCAAAAGCAAGCATTAAAGTCATTTCATAGGCAGAGAGATCACAGTGAAAGATGACCAAGACAAACCTTTTCTTTCTTTGTAATATTTCACAATAATTTGCATTGTGCACAATACAGAATACATTAATAAATATTTATTTTGACTTTAATTTGACTCAAGATTTTACAGAGTTCAAGGCCAGTAACAATATACGGAATGTAACTTTACTCTATTGTAACGGCCCTGCTTTCATCAATCATTGCTTTTAACTGAGAGATATTTACACTGACATTCAAAAGTTTGGGGCCGGTAGGCTTTTTCTTTTTGAAAGAAATGAATGCTTTTATTCAGCAGCAACCGGTAGGATGTAGAATGACAATACACACTTCACAGTTTCCTCAAAAACATTTAAGCCTCAAAATAATAATAATGTTTCTTGATCATCAAATCATCAGTGATTTCTGAAGGATCATGTGACACTGAAGACTGGAGTAATGATGCTGAAAATTCAGCTTTGATCACAGGAATAAATTACATTTGACTATATTCACATTGAAAACAGCTATTTTAAATAGTAATAATATTTCAAAATATTACAGGTTTTTTGATCAAATAAATACAGTCTTGGAGACTTCTTTCAAAAACATTAACAAATCTTACTGACCCCAAAATTGTGAATGGTATTTGATCCAGTTGCTGTTGTCATTCCTTTTGTTTGGTAAAATTCCTCTGTTTTGTCTTTGCTTCTGTGATCACCGTCACACTTTATATTATGTCTTTAACTATGTACTTACATAAAAAAAGTGCTTATTGTGTTGATGTATGGCAAAACACTTGTGCTGCTGTTGAGGTGTGATAGGTCAGATTGGTGGTATTGTGCTGTGGACTTTAAGGGAAGCATCAAAAGTATAATTAGATGTAATTACAGAAAATAATTACATGCAGGTATTTTTTAAGAGCAATCTAAAAACATGTATGTGCACAATAAGTGCATTGTATCAAATGATTCATTTAAATGTTATTACATAGTAGTTAAAACAATGAATATAAGTGGAACCTCTTCTGTTGTTTTGACTGCTGTCTTCTAATCCTAACTTTGTTGTTATTGGCCACACGCTGGATCACATACACGTTTTCACTCTTTTGAGCCTGTCGTTTTCCTTCTTCATGAATGTTTCCTTCAGATCCCAGCAGAAATGCAGCAGTCATTAAGAGGTTCTGCTTTCTGACAGATATATATTGCCTTTGCCATGCCATTGGCCACCAATGACATGTGTGATTTAATGCTCACCCCCTATTGGCTGAGCTCTGACAGGAAAATTTATTGACATGCTGTGATTGGATGTTAGGCCTCTTTGAGATGAATTATGTCATTGGCGCTGACAGGACACAGAAACTCTGTCAGATTACAGTCATAAAACTATATTGAGGGGAACACAGAGGTACAAATGTATGTATCGCTCTCTCTCTCTCTGTGAGAGAGAGAGAGAGAGAGAGAGAGAGAGAGAGAGAGAGAAATTTCAGTTAGTCAGGTCACATAAGAGCATATGACTAAAGCAGAGTAAGTGTAGATTAAACGTAAAATGTCCTAAACAACCAGTCCCATTTGAACAAGTGTTAGCAATGCACTTTTCGAGACAAAACAAGCTTTAGAAAAACCTGAAGGGGGTTTTACTGATGTATTTTATGTTGTAGAATAGGCTAAAACATGAAAATATCTTGAGCTTGTGCTCAACTTCACCACATACCTAATTTCAGCCATTTAACAAACAAAAAATGCATTACTTCAGGACAATAGAACTGGAAGTGAACTTATCAAAATGTTGAACGTAGGGATAACAAATACATTACACGTAACGTGAGTTACATAATCAGATTACTTTTTTCAAGTAACTAAAGTAATGCATTACTTTTAATTTTAAAATATCTAAGTTACTTTTTCAAATAAGTAAAGCAATTTACTTTGTTTTCCCATGTATTGACTGACAGCTCCCGTCTGAGTTTTGTTGAGTGAAATCAGGAGTCGTTTGTGAACCATGTGTGAACATGGGTATTGCTAAATGTTAGCATCTCAATTGCACAAAAACATTCAGTATTTCTCAAAATGACTAAAAACGGTGAAATGCAAACTCAATATAAACCTGCTATAATTAAATACAGCTACTTATGTGTTTAATCTCACTTCAATAAGCCATGTCTTTGCTGCTGACCTTCGACAATCCAATTCAAGAATAGAACAAGCAAGCCCAGCCCAGGTAGAAAAAGCAACACAAAAGTAACATAACACATTAATTTCCATAAAAAGTAACGCAAGTAAGTAATACAATCATTTACTTTTTTAGGCAGTAACACAATGTTATAAAGCATTACTTTTAAAAGTAACTTTCCCCAACACTGCAAGTCATGCTTAAGAAACATGCAGAATCATGAATTTGATCGGTGAGTCAACAGCAAAATCTGATCTAAACATCTGCTTGTTTTTGTACACCAGTAAGCATGTGATTAAAGTGTTTCTGTTCTAAAAAACACAACAGTTTACACAAATACACAGCTTTAAAGGTTAGAAGGCCGTATATTTATTATTGTGCCAGCAGCCATATCACCCTGTAGCCCAAGACTGGTTTCCCACTGAAGCTAAGCAGGGCTGAGCTTGGTTAGTATGGGAGACTCCTGAGAAAACCAGGTTGCTGCAGGAAGAGGTGTTAGTGAGGCCAGCAGGGGGCGCTCTGTGTGGGTCCTCCTAACAACCCAGTGTAGTGATGGGGACACTATACTGTCAAAGAGCACCGTCCTTCGGATGAGAAGTTAAACCGAGGTCCTGACTCTCTGTGGTCATTAAAAATCCCAGGATGTCCTTCGAAAAAGAGTACACAGCAAAATCCCCAGTGTTAAATCAACACCTACAGTGTCAAATTTAACACCAGCCAAGTGTGTATATGTGTCCACACTACACAGTGTTATATTTTCTGTTAATTCAACACTGTATACTGTTAAAAGTTAGCACTATTCAACACTTAACATTGTTGTTTTTACACAACACTAGTGTTAGTGTTAAATTACAGTGTTATTGAGTAATACTTTTTATTTTACACCAACACAAGTGTAGTGTTGAATACAACATTAAGTGTTAAAATACTGTTCAGCAATAACACTATAGGGTGTTAATACCAATAGGCTACCTCTAGAGCTGCTTCCAATCCTACTAAAGACAAATGGCAGAAAATATCACAAAAACACTTTATTAAGGTACACCACATTTAGTATTTGAAACAATAAACATTCACCTTTCACATTTAAACATTTAAGACTTGTCAAACTTTTGCAGTTAATTGCACTCCGAAACAAAACTACAAGATGGTACAATGTAATGACTTTCATCATCTCCATATGAAAACTGCCTGTCATATGGTCTGTAATATAACAGGTCAGATACACAAATGACAGTAAAAACATCATCAACCTCCTCAATACAAAATGCATGCACATGCTCATTAAAATACATTGTAGTAACCTTACTAGTCAAAAGGAATGCTTGCTCATCCTTCAAAACAACATTAACTATCTTATTAAAAACTGGCATTTCATTTTCAACAGCAGAACAAACATACATTCCAACTTGGTATTCAGTTCCAAAGTGTTTTACCCAAGATGTCGTCGAAATAGTTGACACATTGAAAGCTTAAATTAAAACTTCACTACCTTCCAGACTGCAAGTAGAGACCACATGAACAGGACCAAACTGAAATCTTTCAAAATAAAAATTTTCCCAATGAAAGGCCAACTGACTCTGATGTTTCTTTACCAGTGTTTTGGTTATATTTTTGAAATTATTAACAGACCTCTTAAAGAAGTTGCGTTTACCTTCAAATCTCATACACCACACGTGTATGAGTGGACCTATTTCCCTAATACACCTGGGATAATGAATCATCAGATGATGCTTTGGAATCAGACGTTTTTCTGGAAACACAGACTTGAAAAGTTTATGATGATCAAAAATTAAATGTTTCAAAACATAGGTCATACCATCCGTTACAGTTTGTGAGAATACAATGTTCACAATTTGAATCAATAGTAGTATCAAATTCCAATAACTATTGTCTCTGTCAACTAGATCTCCAAAAATCAAAGGGGTATTGCGCAGGAGGCACCACGACTGAATCGCATTGAGGCCAAGGTCATTGCTCCCATCATCGACTTTGACTCCACTTGGTCTGTTCTTTCTCTCACTGTATCCATAGTTAAAGCTCTGAATCCGTTCTTTAAGGCTGTTTACAGACATGCAGTCTGTAACTATGTACTGAAATAGGAGCTTTAACTCATACTGTACAACCCCTTCAAGTAAATCGTGCATAGGCCTGTCGCGATAGTCAATAAATCAATTAATCGCACGATAAAAAAAAATGAGCTCGATAATTTTACTGGCCTCGATAATTCCATTTGCATGCTTGTTTGTTTTCCTCGTCTCTCTCTCTACCAAATAGACTGGATGACCACTCTCGGTTCCTTAGCGTATAGGAGGAGTGAACCCTCTTGTCAGTTGCATGGTCTTTGTGTGGGTATTTTTTAGTCTATGGTGGGGAGGCGGCGCTTGTCAGTCACATGGTCTTTGTATGGGAAAGCGCCGGCGGGACTGCTTGCGGCGACTGCCGGGAGAGAGAGAAGACGCTAGTTGTGAGTTGGAGGGGAAAAAAAAGAAAAAGATGGAATTGGTTTCAAAGCCAAAAGCGACAGCGAGCCCAATCTCATGAAAATGCATATCTATACCACGAATGTTATTTCTCGTGCCATTTATACGCCAAAAATAGTTTTTGCGTGCATATGAGACGCACTTTATGGCGTGTAATACGCACGTGCACTCCTCACCCCTAATCCTAACCAAGTATTTTCAATGCGTAGCATATACACGCAATAAAGCGCATCTCCGTCTTCCAGACAGTAAATTACACAATCACTCGGGCGTTTGTTTAGTCGACAAAGTAACAGGAGGACAGTGCAAAATGGTGTGATATGGCCTGTTGAGGCTTTTTTTAATTTGTTTACAAAGGTCCTAACCGGCAGTTTTGCCTGTTATGGAATGCCACTATTTATGTCTAAGCCTAATGTTTAATATTTTTTGAAGTGCAATTTTGTTTACATCCATTTTATTTATTGTATTTGGTATTTATTCAAGTGAATTTTTTTGTTAACAGACACAGAGTCCATTGCTTTTATTGTTTTTGGATGTTTTGTTAATTTTTTGTGGATATTTAAAATGTTTTTCCGTTTTCAATGTTTAATATTCTTAAGAAATAAAATTTATAGATCTTTGAAAATGTGTACTGCATTATTATGCCATTATCATTATATTAGATGAAAATGGTCTCGAACGACAATATTATCGTTTATCGCAATAATTTCTTGGACAATTTATCGTCCAGCAAAATTTGTTATCGTGACAGGCCTAATCGTGCATAATGTCAACAGCAAAATTGTCTGAGGAATGAAAAAACTGCAATGAATTGAGAGGACAAGTCCTCTTAACACCAAACATTGAAACAAGAGTGGGATCTTGTGCCAGAGCATTGCAATGTTCTAAGTAGAGTTCCTTTGTGCGGAGAATCACGCCTGGATCATCCTCACTGAAGACTGACTGCAACTTTGTTTTGTCAGTTAAACAAAATCAGCAACAGTAGGTTGCACTGAATGACTCAACCATACCAAAAAGTCCATGTATAGCTAAATTGTCGCCAGTAACCTGAATAACTGAACCCTTTAATGAAGCATCTGAAAAGGGTACACAGATACCCTCAGTCTCAAGGGTTTTTAGATCGTCAACGAGAGGCTGGAGGATTGGACCAAAGCCATATTTTTTTAAGTCCTCTGAATGAAAAAGAGCCACAAGATGAATGTTCATCAAAACGGAATTGAGCTTGGGGGGCAGATTTCTTAAAGGTCCCGTTCTATGTGATCCCATGTTTCAAACTTTAGTTAGTGTGTAATGTTGTTGTTAGAGTATAAATAATATCTGTAAAATTATAAAGCTCAAAGTTCAATGCCAAGCGAGATATTTTATTTAACAGAAGTCGCCTACAAAAAACGGCTGGATTGGACTACACCCCTCTACTTCCTTCATTAATGATGTCACTAGAACCGTAACCTCCGCCCACAGGAATACAGGCGTATTGATGGCGAAATGTCAACAGACGTGGTTGATGTTTATCTATAATCGGATACCGCAAAAGATTAATTCGAAGTTGTTAGTTTGCTCTGTCCATTTCACCACGGACTGTTTTTCTAACCTGGGATAATATCAAGCAGGCTTCTCTCAGCGTTTCATACTGACGAAGGGGACAATTTCAACTATATTCCAGCAAGCGGTAAGTAGTGATTTAATATGGAAGTAGCGATCAACTTCACATCGTTCGTTTCTCTTAGTAGGATGAAAATAATCTTACTTAAACTGTGATTAATATACAGAAAGCAATCAAAGAACAATCCCTTTCCAATCGCCCAAGCTATCAATCACACAGCGCGAGTTTATCTGGACACTTGCCAAACCTCGTTATGAAATCAATGACGCTGTTACACTGCACAACGAAGCTCTTACTGTATTTATATACCTCATGTTTGCATTGGTGAAATCATTAGTGAGAGTGCAGGAACTGCGTTGCAATGATAAGATCTTTTTTCACGCGATCAACAGGCTGTCATCTGCTCAATGCTCATCACTGCAACCTTTTATGTGATGGGAATAGATCTAAATACTTAAAAAACTTCTCACGATTCGTTAATCCAGATAGCTGTAATAGTAAAAACGTATAATAGCTGTAATAGTAAAAGTTTTCCAGATAGTTCCACATGTAATGCCAGATATTTCATATGCAAGCATGTCAGCCAATCACAGCAGAGGGCGTTTACACTGAAGTCTCACAGCAGACACGCCCCTTCAAACAGGGTGTTCAAACCAGGGAATGAAATCAGGCTAGGAAATATGCCTTTTATTTCTAAATTATAACAATTTTTGATCTAAAAAACATACTAACATTATAAGCGCACCCCTGGAAACATTATAAAATAATAAAAATAATCCATGGAATGGGACCTTTAAAATGAAATAAACACAACCAAGTTTGTGAATCCGTTTTTTTGATCCGAGCGGATTTGCAGTTTCGAAGTCGTCATAATATAGTTGTATCTGAAGAGCATGTTCTTTGTGTCCAAATAATGTATGGTTTTGAAAGTATGAACCATCATTAATGTCTCTGTAAATGCCATCTTGATGAAGCTTTTCTTGCTGGAAACAGTGGCAAAGTTCAGAGTTGGTGAACAGAGACTCAAGAGTTCTTAAAATGGGAACATACATACATGTATCATTCACAGGGACTTGGCTGTATACACCTGTAGTTTTATCTCTGCGCACATCGTAACGCACACCGAGAACATATTCTACTGGTTCAACGATTTTCCATTTATTCTCAAAGTGTTTCTGTCTCTTTGCTTCAGTATTGAGGAGTGAGAAAGGATTTTCAAGCTGCTGAAAACACTCTTCAACTTTGTCCAGGGTTTCCCTAGATGCCTCTGACGAAATGCATTTAAGAACAGCATCTTGTGCTTGAGCATGAACATCACTGACAAGTTCCTCCATAGAACCAACTAAACATTGAACAGTACTTTCAGAAACTCCAGATGCTTGTACCTGAGCAACAATAGAGCTACACATATCTAATAGCTGCCTATTGTCAACAGGAGTCGGGAAAGAGACAGGAGGAACCTCACTTTGCTGTGAATTAGAAACAGGTAGAATGTCAACCCTTCCCAAGCTGTCAACAACATCTGAAGTAAGACAGTCTCCAGCAGCAGTTTCCATGCACTCTTAAATGTTTCTTAAAACCGTAATATGTATAGAACACTGATGAACAACCAGGTTCGCCACATTTCAAACGCAGTGAACGCCCTGGGTACAAACCACGGTGAAACTTCAGATGCTGAAATAAAGCAGAACAACTTCTGTGGTGTACCTTGCAAATGTAACATGAGAACATGTTTCAGGAAGACTGCAAAAAGTATTCAAATCTCGGTGTTGTGAATTCTCACTCGGATTTCCTTGACCCTTGGACTCTCCTTGGCACTGCCCACATCAATGCCATATACGGTTGTTTGGATGAAAGTGAAGAAGTTACACAAGGCCTCATCGTAGGATACAGCAAACACAAAGTGTGTCTTAAAGAGTTCGTCGAAGGCTGCAACAGCTGTCTGCGTTGTGCAGGGTATGGCCTTCTGGTCCAGGATGATGTAAAACTTCTGGATACTACTCTTCTTTTCCCCGACACAAAGGAGGAAGGGCTGTGTTGATCCAACTTGGTCAAGGAATGTCACAAAGCTCGTTCCCACCTAAGACAGGAGAGAGAAACTTTTGTTCAGCCCAACAGACAGGTCTTACATTTTCAACTTCAAATATATTTTCATCCTCAGTTGCAAGGGGGACAACCTATGTAATGTTACTTGAAAGCACAATGTTTCTTCCTGGTTTCTCATTGGTTCTCGCAAGTCAAGCAAACATGCTTTAGCATCAGCTTACCATATCTGGTGTGTCTGAGTTGATGAATGTTTATATGTGAATAAAAGCCTAAATTAATTCTGTTTATAAAGCAATAGAGTCGCTTCAGAAAATTGGATTAAATCAATGGATTAGTTTTAAATGTTTCTATAAAATTTACAGAAGCGCTGAAGTGGTAGTTGGGTAGACTGTCAGTGGAGGGTCAGAAATCTCTCAGATTTCATAAAAAAAAAAAATTAAGCCTGTTCTTAAGATGAACACGTCTTATGCTGCGTTCACACCGAATGTGAATTGAGCATCAAATTCACGTCTAGTTGGATGCTTGAACATTTTCGCTCAAATCGCGTTTGGTGTGAATGCAGCATAAGAGGCTTGGAACGATTTAAGGGTGAGTAAATTATGACCGAATTTAAATTTTTGGGTTAACTAACCTTTTAAACTGGTTGTACTTCAGTATTTTGACTCAAGTATTATAAGTATCTCTAGACTAGATTAACTGTTGGCAGACAAATAAAAATGCAACAATGTTAAAAGACTACTAGGACAAACCTTCATGAACTTGACCAAATGATCAGCAGCTTCAGTAGCACTGATTTTCCCAGTCTTCCTTCCTTTGATGGTTGGAGGTAAGAGATGAACAAGCAGGAGAATAGCTGCCACGTCACTGTCCCATCCTAGTCGTACAGAATTGTAACACCCCAACCCATGAGTATGCAGTCAAATTAGTAAACACACACACACACTACACTCACCATAATCAGACTCCTCTTGAGCAGACCGGAGGTCATCCACATATGCACCAGTGCTTAGGTTTTTGCAGTCAGCTATTATCCTAGGCTTATAGAATGTTGGCCATTTCGCAATGAACTTGTCTGAGACTTCCTCTCCAAAGAGCATTGTGAAGTCTTGCTCAATCTAGTACAAAGAGAAAACATGTTAATAACAATTATAAAACACAATTAGAACATCAAGATAATTGCATTATTTCTTACCAAGCCTGGTGTATCTAAGAATCGGGGAAAGTAATCCAGGATGTGTGAAGACTTGTCTGGATCATGCATCATATTCTGTCTGTACTTGAACGTCGCCTTCATTCTCTCCTTAACAATTGATTGGTCTGTCGAATGCTTCATTACAGATACAGCTTCTCTGCACTGATCACCTGACAGCTGCTCAACTGTTGAAGATGTCTCACGCAGGGTCTTGGGGCCATCTTTGTAAACAGACTTTGATGTCCTCCTCGAGTTACTTCCTGTGTTTCGCTGAACAGTTTTTAGTCTGTAGGCAAGGTAACCCTGTCCACTAAGTGGATCATAGTAGTGTTCCTGCAAAAAAAGAAGTTTTACAGAAATCTTAGTTTAATGCATTCAAAACAAATATGGTAGTTGGGGCTGGGCGGTATGACAGTATACTATATATCGTTACCACTAGGGGTGGAACGGTACATGTATTCATATTGAACCGAAACAGTACGGGCGTCACAGTTCGTGCATGAATTTACACGGAGAATACACGGTATAAAATTAAATAAAACTCGCGAGATCGGCTCTCTGCAGAAAAAGCAGCCAATTACAATTCCCTTGTTGTACAGTCTACCGAAGTTAATGAGAATTTTATGATAATAATAATACTCAAGTTGTACCAGCAAAAGTGCGTTGTGATGATCGCGAGTGTCACGACTCACGAGTCACCACAGCAATCACCTAACCTCAACCATGTTTCGAAACATTTCACCTGCTGGTACTTTCACTTTTGCCGCAGAGACCCTTATGTCCTATAAATGTGTTGTAGCCTATTTTTGATAATCCGTGCAGATTTCAGTTGATGAATTTGTTTAGTTATTAATAACGAAACATGAATGAATGAGAAAGAAAAGAGCAGGATGTGCTTTATATTGAAAAGAAATATTAAAAGCACGATAAGTCGCGAAAGAGAACTGAACTCTACTGACAGGATGCTGTACGTGCGCTCTGAGCGCAACACGGACAAGCACAGTAGCCTTTGTCTTCGGTTGTGTGCCTAAACGGCCAAATAAACACAGAAATATATCAAAATGCCAAGTCGAGTATTCACGTAAACACAGTAGATGTAAGTACTGTGTGCATTCCCTCTCTCTCTCTCTCACACACGCACACGAAGATGATTTATGCTCATCAGTTGGTAACTCAACCTCACAGTGAAAGTAGTGCACAATTAATTCCATATCACAACTTATTTATTGTTTGCTGAATATTTGTTTGTTTTTAGTTGTCTATGGACCTAATAATTACTACTGTTGAAACTTTATCGAAAAAAGCAGGTCTTTAATAATAATTTTATATTATTTTTTTACTGTGGCTCTTTTGGAAAAATGCATTAACCAAAAAAACATAAAAAAAATGGCTCTTTGGCCTGAGACATGCACAATAAAAAAAATTGCCTTCTGCATTTTTGATTTGCTTTTCCCTCCATTGTACCGAACCGTGATGTCTGAACCGAGGTATGAACCGAACCGTGACTTCTGTGTATCGTTCCACCCATAGTTACCATGGTATAAAATGTCCACGTAACAGATTTTTTGAATCCATGTATACCGCAACATGTAAATAAGTGGAGGTGGTTCACTGACGTGCAGTGTACTAGAGACTGAGACACAGCAATTTGTCTGTAATGCTCAGTCACTTGCAAAATATGATATTTTTGCCATAACACCCACCCCTACCGTGAAACAGAATTTTGATCATTTTTGATCACCCCTAATGGTAATCGTGCTCCTTTAAAAAGGTGACCATGTACAATATGTCAGTTCACTAAATACTCACATAACCAGTTGGTGAGCACTTGTCCTTTAAATTGGGGAAAAGAGTCACTATTCCAAGTGCATATGTTATGCGTATATTGACTGGTGGGATCCTCCTGTATGACAATAAAGATTGAAAACAATATTTGTCTAAAATGTTATTTAGTCACAATTTGTTTTTATCTAACATTTTACATGATTGGCTAATAAGAATATTACTTTTCAAATTTATATTGACATTCATGAGTTGTTTTATTTAAACTAAATTTAACATTACAACTGACCAGGATAAAAGAGGAACAGAGTGGACATTTTTATGCTTTATTTTAAGAACTAAATTGTAGGTGTTTTTATCGGTCACTTACCCATGACTCTCTACCATATCCGCCACAAGGATGTTGACTAGCTTCCTTCGAGTTTGATCAGACAGGCTATTGGTTTGGTTGTACTCATTCAATATAGCGGAGCCTCCAGGTTTTGAGTGCAGAGCTGCACAAACCAGCTGTAACATAGATCATGTAAAAACACTTTCTTAAAATCTTAAAATAGTTGATATTCCATGAACAACTTTAAAAAAAGAGAGAAAAATGACTTGCATCTTTTGCCAAATTACAGTCAGGAGGTGCTTCTAACAGCTGTCTTTTGTGTGCCATTGAAGACTGAGGAATTACTGAGGAGTCTGAACTTTCTGATGCCACTGATGAAAAGGACTCAGAGCAGGAGGCCTCAGATAAGTTTCTTTCAGCTGGGAGAACATTATCTTGGAATAAAAAAGTAGCACACAAGACAGGATGTTAAAAATATTGAAAATAATAATCTAGCAGATTGCAAAATCTAAGAGAAAGATGCAATCATGAAAAGTGTTGTACAGTATATGATAGGACTGTAACGATATTTGTAACGATGATTTGCGATATAGTTGTTTTAAGCAAGGCTCAACTTACGATATTTATATGGTAAAATTCACCCAAAATGTTTTATTCTGTCATCATATACTCATCCTCATGTTGTTTCAAACCTAAGATTTTCATTAGAGATGCACCATTACAATTTTCTTGGCCGATTCCGATTTCCGATTTTTTATTGAGTTTGACCTGCCGATACCGATTTGAACCGATTCCGATTTCATTTTTTCTAACTACTTTACAGCACACACAAATATTTATTTTCTATCTTTTCTTTAATAGAACATTTTGCATAGAACATAGAAATTTTTTTGAACAGATAATTGCTATAAAAATGGAACTATATAAATTACTCCTGGTGTGGGAAATTAAAAGTTAATTACAATTAAACTAAAAGAAAGCTTATACTGTATATTCTGACTAGTTTACTTTTTTTATATATATATAAAACACCATATAGTAATTTTACCCAAACTGAATAATAAAAACAAGTTTAAATAGGTCAATTTTCTAGAAATATTATTTTCTGACAGCCTACTCCAGTTCTTGTTAAAACACACTAGACATGCAAATTCTGTGCATTTTGGGCACTTTTTGTGTGAAATAATACTTTTGTCATTCAAAAGTGTGCTTTCCATTCACTTTAATTGAGCGTGAGCAGCAGCAAAAATACTACGCTCCTGCTTGCTCACGTGTGCAATGCAGTGTGAATGCACTTTTTGATTAACATGCACGCCGAAAAAAATACGCGCTGCTCATGCACCACTCACGCTTGTGGTGTGAAACGGCCGTAATTCACGAGGTTTCCTATTGTGTTCCGTTTGCACGTGTGATGCTGATGTTGAGCAATGTTAATCATGCGGCGCCCGGGTGCATTTGACCGGCATAAAATCGGCACATGTCAGACTAACCGGCCGGTCGCCGATCATGTGAAAATAGGCCAATTCCGGTCACCAGCCGATCAATCGGTGCATCTCTAATTTTCATTCAACTTCCAAATAAGAACAAATAAACAAATTTCAAACGACAGCACAAAAACACAATAGAATGAAGAGTAAGGTAAGAAATACTTCACAAATTAAAGTAATCAAATGTAAAATAACACTGGATAGTCTTCATTGTAAAAATTAAATACAGATTAATGCTTACAATTAGTTATAAAAAGTTTTGTAAAAGCTAAAAAAAAAAGTCATAAAGGCATCGTAAAAATAATCAATCGAAAGTCTAATCCAGATCCAAGTCTTCTGAAAACAGGATGGCTTTATATGATGAACAGATTTACACCGACATGCATACTGTAAACACGGACATGCTTGCGTGACACGTGAGAATAACATGAGAGTGACTGAGTAATGCAGAAAGTACAATTTTGGATGAACAAACCATTTACAGTTTGGGAATAGTCATTTTGAGATGCTTTTCTGCGATTAGAACGGTTTGATTGCATTGATAATCTGAAGCGCACACGCTGGAACAGCACTCCTCAAAGTGAAAGCGCAAACATAATTTAAATCACCATATCAGAAGTAGTTTTCGTAGAATGCGTTTTAGATGGTTTATTTTTATATGTAGTGCATTAATAGCGGGAGAGGCAGGTTATAGTGAACACCGAGAGTCTGTGCATGTGCGGCTTGTCTGTGTATGAGATCCAAAGAATGCCTGCATTGAAAGCACAAGTAATGCAAAAGGAAAAAAAATTCAGTAACATTACTTTATTAAACTACTATATGATGTTGAATGTAATGTATAGTAATGCAAAGGTGGCATATTTGTGGGTCCTGATAATAATCACATAATAATACTATTTTACTAATAAGTAATAATAATTATTATTATTATTTGGCTTAAAATATTGCAATAGTATCGTATTGAGTTCAGTATCGCGATTTGTATCAAATCGTGACATGAGTGTATCGTCACACCTCTATATTAACAATGTGTATACAACCATGATAGATTTCATGTAAACATGACAGAATGTTGTTTAAGTTTCTTACCAGACTTCTCTCCATCCAAAACCTTGAAAGAAACCTTCGATGACCTCACCAACTCGTCAAAAATATCTGCATCCACATCAACTCCTGCAGAGTCTTTCAGGATAACCTTAGATCCGTTTGGCAGGTTGAACTTGGACGAAGCTAAAGGAAGAAACAAATACTCTTAAATATCAAGTTCAAAAGCATTACAGTGAATAAAACTATACATTTTTTAATGTAAATCATTGCCTAATATTACAGTACAGTAATATTACAGTATAAAATGACTGAAACGACAGTTTAGCCTCACTTTCGAGATAGAAATAAATACATAAAGATTTAAATGTGAAATTATCCAAAAAGAGGTGAACTTACCTTCACAAATAAATTGGTGGTAATCAAAGCTGTCATCTTTCTCTGGGATTCTGACCCATTTCAGACTCCCATCAAACTCCACCTGAACCAGCATTTCTTAGGAATGAAGCACACCTCTCTGTGTTAGTCTTAGACAGCCACGTGTATATAGTTAGTTAAAGCTCCAATATGTAACAATTTTGTAATAAAATTTCCGAAAATAACTTGCACAGTGTGATATATTTCCTCCAGTTGTGTACTTACAATATCTCAAAAGTCTCCAAAGATTTTTTATTTCAGAGAAATTCCGATTTTAAATAACTGTCCGTCCCGGAAAAGAAATGTCGCCTCTCAGTGACGCAATGTCCGCACTATCCTTTTTTCCCGGGGTGGACCATGTGATATTCCACCACACCGGAATATCACATGGTCAAATTCGGAAGTGGTGGTTATAGCGTTATAGCCATAAATAGACTGTATGGTTATAGCTGTTATGGATCACGATTACTCTTTGGCGAGTATTGAGGTGCCAACAAAACGAAAGCGTCCATATTCGGATACACGCAGACTGTGTGACAAACGGAGGAATAAAACCCGGATAAATATCGGCCAGGCGTTTTCGAGATGGAGAGAGCTGCGCGACAATCTTGGACTTGACAGAGACTCTGCTCTCGCGAGTGTATTGATACAGGTAAGCAAATCAAATGTTTTTTATTGTACAAGTAACGTAATAGTTACAGTAAAGATGATTTTAATAGATATGAATTTATGACAAATAGCTGTAAGTTGTAACGGGATAATATAGCATAACATTTCACGTTCCTTGCAGTTCATTATGATGACATAAAATAATACGATCAGACATACAGGTAATGGGTCAATGACGTATAAGGATTTTCAACAGGCCAATTTTAAAATACGAAAATTAACAATATATATTGCAATTGTTCAATCATTAAGAATGTTGTGTACATATAAATTCAAATAAAAAAATTAAATTAAGTGATTTTAGTGTTTTTTCATCTAGATGAATTGTCCATAGGCTTAAAAAATGTCATGTGGGGCGACCGTGATTTATCTTAAAATTAATTAATTTCCTTAACATAAATGTTTTTTTTTTTTTACATGTTCTCAGTAATTAAAGTGTTTAAAAATAGAGTATTTAAATTTCTTTTGAGTTTTTGTATATAATGATCTCATATTTTTGTTCTGCAATTTCAGTCGCCTTCTAAAATGCAGTTAACAGACTTATTTTCCCTGTAAATCGCATAAAACTGATAGAAATGTTTTAAAAATATAATTTACTAAAGCATACTGTATCAGTGATTCATATTTCAGCCACAGAAATAAGATATTTTATTTTAAATTTAATACAGTGATAGCTTTTATTGGTCGCACCACATGATAAGTGGTCGCTCCAAATGACACGAAAACCTTATATAGTTAAAAATCTATTTAAAGAGATCAATGAACAATACATTTTATACAAAATTTATTTAAACCAGATTTTATACAAATTTCACAGAATTTTCCTGAACATAAACATTTTATAAACTCACTTTTATAAATAAAAATCACTTCACAAACACAAGTGCACTATTTAATTTAACTTGACTTAGAATTTATTTCTAACAAATAATAATGTTATAGATATAAATTATTTCATAAAAGTATTGTATACAGGTAACATTTGGGGTCAATAGTTTTTTTAAGTAATTAATACTTTATTAATCAAGGACACATTCAGTGTCACATTCAGGCGCAGGCTATAATGTTCCGAAAGATTCTATTTCAAATAAATGCTGTTCTTTTGAACTTTATATTCATCAAATAATCCTGACATATAAAATGTATCACAGTTTCCCCAAAAAATATGAACATTGATAATAATCAGAAATGTTTCTTGAGCAGCAAATCATTAGTGACCCTGGATCACAAAACCAGTCACAAGTCGCACAGGGTATTTGTGGCAATAGCCAACAATACATTGTATGGGTCAAAATTATCGATTTTTCTTTTATTCCAAAAAATCATTAGGATATTAAATAAAGATCATGTTTTATATTTTGTAAATGTCCTACCATAAATTTATAAACATTTATTTTTGTGAGTGAATATAGCAATATTGCAAACATAAATGGACAACTTTAAAGGCGATTTTCTCAATGTTTCGATTTTGTAGCACCCTCAGATTCCAGATTTTCAGTTGTATCGGCCAAATATTGTTCTATCTTAACAAATCATACATCAATGAAAAGCTTATTTATTCAGCTTTCATATGATGTATAAATCTCAATTGCAAAAAATTTACCCATGTGACATTGACCCATTGAGTGGTTTTGTGGTCTAGGGTTACATATTAGAATTATTTCTGAAGGATCATGTGACACTGAAAACTGGAGTAACGATGCTGAAAATTCAGCTTTGATCATAGGAATAAATTACAGTTTACTATATATTCACATAGAAAACAGATATTTTAAACTGTAATAATATTTCACTCTTCTCCTATCAAGGTACTCTGCTCTTGCTGCAGGGTCAGAATTTTTTTGCTTGGCAGTGGCATCTGGTAAAATACATTAAAATAGTTTTAAATAAATAAATAGGCAATAATAAATACACTACTAATAAATGCATTATTACTAAACTGAAATTACATGCTCTAATTTTTTTTTGTGCATTTTTCTCATATTGTACAAAGAGTAAACACAAACTGTCTGAAATCTATAAAAAAAAGATCCCAAATTGCATAAAAATCTATTCCAAATGATACTAAAGTAAAGTACTTTTTTATATAAACCATCAATTGAATATAAAAGCATAAAACTGCCAATCTAGGACATATATCTATCATGGAAAACAGTCTGCAGTGGTCGCACCACATGATATTTGGTCGCACCACATGATATTTTCAAATTCAATCATAATTTACAGGCACAAAATTGGCCACCTAAACAAAACAAGCTAGCTTGCCAAAAAAGGTCACTAGGAAATTTATAATAAAAATATATATTTGTAGAAATAACTTTAATATTAATTTTTTTTTGAGGTCATACCACATGACATCCAAATGTGGCAACTACATACCAACCATTACAAAGGTGTATTTTTTTTCCAATTTGAGAGAATTACAAACCTGCTTGCTGCTTCCATGGGTCCTTTATAAATTGGTTTATGATGTAACTTCCTGTGTTTGAATAGTTTTCAACATATAAGTCCCAAAATGGTAGTTCCTTGATGGTCGCACCACATGATATTTCATAAAATGGACATCATCGGACAAAGTTTGTTTGTATATTATGATGGAAATATAAATACAAATGCTTTGAATTTTTTTAAAGGATTACAAAACATTTTGGAAATCATGCCAAATAGTGCAGAAAATAAATTTGAATAAATTCAGAGTAATTTCAAAGACGTTTTCAAAACAGAAGTTATGGCCGGACGGTCGCACCACATGATGTTTTGACACTTTAAATAACAAAAAAAATAACAAATAAGTAAAGGTTTTTTAAAAGTTAAAGTGAGTACATACATGGGAGAGGTACTATAAATATACAGTATCTTTTTAGGCATTTAAACCCATTTTTGCCTGAAAAAATGCAATCGGACAGAAAATTTAGGCGTCACGTCATTGACCAAATGAATAAATGACCTCATCCGTGATCATGATTCATTAATTCCATTTAGATACATCGCTAGATGGTGAAAACGCATTAAAAACGACATCTCCGATCGTCACCTCCTTCATAGCGTCATCAAGCTTCGCCTTTGTTATTGTTGGAAACTGTGCCCTCTTGTGGTGAATTTTATTTTATTTTTTACATATTGGAGCTTTAATTTGGTGTTTCACCAAGCTTGCATAGGCCTAATGTTAGCCTACATATTGCATTTACAACATTCAACTCTTTCTGGGATGTTAGCCATCTAACTTAGCTGATTCATTCACTTGTAGCTTTGCCTATCAGTGTACTATCACATTGACAATTATGAATAACATTACATGGGTTCGCGTAAATATGTAAGTTAACTTACAATTAAAAAAGCTAAGTTGACAAAATTATATTAAGTAAGAGATATTAATATCCAGGAATGCAAACAGGAATTACTATTGGTCTTTTAACATATCTATATCTATAACATATCTAAAACAGAACAATAAATGGGAAAATATTAAATGTTCAGCTACTTACATCGCACTCTTTGACCGTTACGACTGAAGCGTGACGCTGGCCTAGAATTCGCGCCCGCGCCTTCTCTGACGATAAATATTGGCGCACATATATTTGTAGCACTAAAGTACAGTTGTTATAAGATAACGTGTTAATTATTTCACTACTTTTTTAAGCACATCTCAAAAATACAGAGATAAACACAGAACAAGCTATCTTACCTTGCCCCTTAACCCCCTGAATCAGAGCTGCTCTTGTCAGCTGAAGTTAATCAAACGTTAACACAAGATACCGATTCGAAAAAGTTACAGGTCGAATAAATATAAGTTAGCGTTAAGCCAACATAAACTAATGTTCTTTATTTCAATGGCGGGTTTAACGTTACAAACCAACGTAAAAGGTGCATAACGTTACCGCAACCGAAGTGCTTAACGTTACCGCCATTGCTTCATCCAAACATTATTTTCGGTTATATTTCAACGGTTCTTTTGTCATTATTTGTTGTGAAATCTAGTTTAACTCTTTATAATCAATTCTCATTGAGTCTTTCATGTAGGTAGACTGTCTTACCTGCGCTTTCGTCGTCTTCATGTGAGAGAAATCAGAGAAAATGATGAATCCGTTAAACGCAGATAACCGCCTGAGCGAGGCGTGGCTTAGATGTACATCAGTTTTTGTTCATTTGAAAAGAACACTCAAATTAAACACTGTCACGATGTTATATATAGAGAACACTGGCAGTGCTGTTTCATTACCATATAGTGTTAAAATAACACCAACACTCTGTATTCAACACCGTCCCTGGAAATTTAACACTATTGATTTTGCTGTGTAGGGGTGTAACCCCGGCATCCTGGCCAAATTTGCCCCTTGGCCTCTGTCCATCATGGCCTCCTAATCATCCCCATATACTGATTGGCTTCATCACTGTCTCCTCTCCACCGATAAGCTGGTGTGTGGTGGGCGTTCTGGCGCAATATGGCTGCCATCGCATCATCCAAGTGGATGCTGCACATTGGTGGAGGTTGAGGAGATTCCCCCCATCCATATGTGAAGCGCTTTGAGGACCCAGAAAAGCGCTATATCCTCCTGGGACCCAAGAATAGACTTTTGTCCACTGTAGTGGACATTATATTTTAGTGAATTTCTCTGACGTCATACATGTCACATGACACAACCTGGGTGTCCTGTAAAGAGCACATTCAGGACTTTTCAGAGATACCAAATGTTTGGAGGTTTACCATGAAAACAACTTCTCCTTGGTCTTTAAAAATGTCTGACATTAATTTAGTGATCAAATGTAGCATTCTTATGGAAATATGATAATATATTGTAATTATAATTTAAATTGGACTACTTTTCAAATTGTATTTCATAAAACAACATCTCAGGAAAATGTTAAGGGGTTTCAAATAAAAAAAATATTTTCTGTTTCAGAACAGGGCGTTGATTTCAAACGTGTCCACTGTAGAAGACACCAGGACTTAAATCATGTTTATCAGGCATTTTGTGAGACACAACAAGTGAATATGGAAATAAATTATACATCAATATTCCTATGAAATATTAGATATTATTATTAAAATGTTGCCAATTATTACTCCAATTATTACACTTCTTTTTTCATTAAATGTTGCTCCAAGAACACATTAATGTGCAAATTAGATACAGTTTATATATACATTGCATTGAATGGGAATATTAATTTATGGACATTTTACCCACATATTGCATAATGTAAAATGGTGTATCAATTCATTCCGTTATTTCTTTCATAACATAGTTGAGAATAATCTTTATACAAATTTTGGTTGAAAAAATCCTGAAACCCCCAAATTTATTGGTGATTGAAAAAAAAATCCCATTGTTTTTGCCTATACATATAATTTCATGTCATTTTATTTTTTAAACAACTTAGTCCTGGCGTCCACTACAGAGGACATAGCATAACGTATGAATAAAATATTATTTTTCAAAAATGTTTTTTTACCATTTGTTTATTGTGATCTAAACAGTGTGATGACATGGAAAAAAACTAAATTCAAAAAACTTTTTTTTTCTGGGTCCCAGGAGGATATAAATGTAACAAATTATTATTATTAGAAATGAATAAAGAAGGGGCCCTAATACATTGGGACTTACACATTTTTGTGCTGTAAATGATAATGCACAGTTGAAATTGAACTGTAACGTCCTATGACATGCAATGTATCTAAATCGAAAATCTAAATCAACATAGGCTTAATCACATATATTATGACAGTAAAAAATGACAGAGGTTTTCTTTTGGGCTTCTCGTTCAGTAAGAGGAATGTCCTTTCGACAGCATGTGTCGCTGTAACCGGTTTCATCAGTGAAGACTCGAGATCGAGTTTGCTGTAAAAATCACATTTAAAAAAACACACTCATTTGAAAAGACATTTCAATTGCTCCACGTAATCGTCCACATGCGCCATTGGACCCTATGTTTGCCGTTTACGGCTATATTGTAATTGTTTTCATACATTTAATTTATTATTTTAAAGTGGTGAGAAATATTTTTTAATTCGCAAAGTTAAATCTTCCCATTATTTTGATGTTCTCCAGCTAAAAAATAAACTGCATGTGGTAATATCACATTTTTAAGAAACTTTCTGATGGGAATTTTGTTTTTTCTGCCAGAACAATCCTGCTTTAAAAGTGAATACCCAGAAAGTAAAATATGAAAACCATGTACTTTATGTAGTATTTTATTTATGCATGAAGGAAGCCCCTCTCTTGTCTCCACACAAAAACAATTCACTGAAGTGTCTGAAGTCTTTAAAGAAACGAATAACAAAACCTGTCCTTTTTTTGCATTCAGAAGATTTATGGAAAACCCTTCGGATGAAGAAAAGGAACTCACTAAAGTTTTTACATCAGATTCTGCAATATCATGCAAGAAAGAAAGTTACGTACTACTTCTTCCATCAAAAGAAATCCCAAAAACAATTTGAAGGTACAACTTCTATTGCTTCTTTCTTTTCAAATTGGACTCATGGATATCCAAGTATGCAAACTGTAATATCGTTTCCAACGCTTTGGAGAGAGGCTTTATCTAGTAACTACAGGCTAACTATATGTGTGTGTGTGTGTGCATGTGTATAAACATGCATACATGTTGAGTGCATAACCTTTTGTATCCTTAGTGCCCTGCAGATAACAGATAAAATATCATATTTATTTTTTCAATACTGTCCTTAAAAAGCTACACAAGATTTTTAGGTTCTTTATAAATTGTGTTGCTTTGAGCATCAGTGAATATTGGCGCTTTATATAATAAATAATAGGATTATTTGTGTAAATTCAGTTATTTTGTTGGAATATATGCTGATAACTTGTGTGAAATACTATATGCACTTAACAGTATGCAATATGCATTTAATAAGCTACATGCATACACACACACACACACAAACTGTTTATATGTCTATATAGTTTATCATTTCACACACGTATCTCTCCAGTGTTTTTAAAAATTATATTAGCATAGAAAAGTCCTTAAAATACACAAAGTTTGTTGCTATAGAACTAAGAGTTTTAACCAATTCAGTTATATAAACATACATGTAACATTATAAAGAAAAGGGGGGAAAATCAGTCATTATACAGAAATGCAGCAATCTTTTGTCAATAAACAGCAGACATTCCTCTGAAGATATATTCTGTTTCCAGTTGCCATATAACCAGAAAGCATTGAAATGCCCAATTCAATCCCTAGTTTGTCCATCGGCCCAAAAAAAAAAACAAAAAAAAAAAAACAGACGAGACTCTCGTCAAACAGTAGATATCATGTTAATGATAAGATGAGAAGTTAATAAACTGACAAATACAATATCATTTGGTACAACAATAACATCAGATCTCTGCCATTTTGCTCTATTAGTGGCCCACAGGAACTGAAGACGTCGCAGACTCGCATTAGACTGAACCTGTGCATCAGACAACACTGCGATCTCACACTGGAAACCTCGACCTCAGAAAAGAACAAATCAGTCTATCATCGACAAAACAACACAGCTGTGCTTGAACACAAGGCAATATAATGTTAAAATGACTTTAGAAGGAAAACAAAAGGCAGTGTATCTGTCCTCGTGTCAAGATTTCAGTAAAATAATACGTATATAATTACTATTTCATAACCAAGGTGTAAAAAAGAAAAGAAAAAAAAGTACAAAACAAAATAAACGAGCACATCCTAAGGCCACAAGATCGTATATGTTGCACATATAAATCTGTACATAATATTGTGGGTCTTTTGGACGTTTTCATCACGTGTAATGTATGTATTAACAGTGTAGTCAATACTAAAGTGAATCTCACAAGAGCCCTGCCATAAATCACTCTAAAATCAGCAAAAACTATTTTAGCATTTAGAAAATTAAGCCTATTTTTAAGACCAATACATTATTTTGCACTGTGACATTTCAACCCTTTAATTCTCATTACATAATGCACCAATTTTAGAGTTGTTCTGTAATTCTGTGATAATGACTTATGCAGTACAAACTTATATGTATTACCAGTTGTAATATATCTTTAAAATAATATGTTTACATTATACTAATAAAAGTATCAGTGAAATGCGAAATAATGTAACATTGAAAAACTTAATGGTCTTAAAAAAAAGACCTAATTTTCTTAATGCAAAATATAATTTGAAATTTTTTGAGGACCAATGACCCACACACGGCTTTGAGAGGTTCTGTGAGATTATCCCAGTCATTAAGGGAGTGATGTCACTTCCTGTGAGCAGAACTCAACTGGTGGTGTCATGTCCACCAGCTCACGGCACTGATAGAGAACAAGCCAGCTGTTACACAAAGTAATATACACATCTTTCGAATTCTTACATACTTACAACACCAGATCAAACATTTATCATTGAGAAAAAGCCTGTGAATGCTTAATGAATTCATCTACGGAAGCGCACTGTGCACTTCCACATGGTCACGCACGGGTACAGTGTTACAAACAGATCTTGCGATGGTTGTAGGACATTACCCGAGTCCTCAGGACAGTAGGGTACGAACCCTCAGCAGGCCTATACATCACATATGATGCTGATTTTAACCACACTATGCTGTTGAACTTACATTAAGTGTGTATCAATAGGTGTCAGTCAATAGATGATGGGTTGTACCTTTGCACAATTTTTTTTTTTTTTTTTTTGGTTAGTCACATGAAATTCCCATGTTAGGTGTGTTTTTTGTTCCTCACGTCTTAAAAGTACCATAAAACCCCTTCTAACCCCATATTACATTACCAAAAAGTATAAAACAAGCCTCGATGATCAAAAGAGAGCCTTGTGTTTCTCACTAAAGCAACAAAAGACGGGAGTTTGCCTCGTCCTCTCTGTGGCGCATCTCTCTGCGAGCAGCGGGTCCGAGTGCCGGTGGCGTCGAGAGAGAGGTCTGGGTGTGCCGTCTTCTCAGGGCTTGTGTGTGGAGAGGATAGTGTCAGACGGCGAGCCGGCCCGGGGCGGGGTGTAAGGGACTCCATGTGGACGGGGGGGCTTGGGGAGGCTCCTGGGAGAAAGAGCACGGCTGGGCCTCGACCTTTGCCACACCGCGACCCTGACACAAGCGCCGATGCCTCAACAGTCTGTCCGTCCGTGAGAAGTTCTAAAGGTGAAAAACACAGAGGTTTGGCTTTATTATATTGGTTCACCCAAATGATTATTCTTCCTTGTGCTCATTCACACTTGGTTCGATTGCTTGGTCCACACTAGGGTTCGACTGCTGTTGAAATCATCGAATCATTGCACCCAAATGATTATTGTTCCTTGTAGAGTCGTCAAAAAGTACAGACTTCGGTACTGAAATTTAAAAAATGTGATGCTTTGAGCAGAATCATAAACACCTCCCATCTTGTTCAAGCGCTCATCGGATTTGTCTGTGATTGATCAGCACTTAAAAACATGTTTTAAATATACATCAATAACACTCTTCACAGAGCGCTTACACACACGTGAGTTGATCATTGTAGCCAATCACAGACATATCTGATGAGCGCGTGAACACAATGGCCAATCAGAGGCGTTTACGATTCCGCTCAACACCGCTCAAAGCATCACAATTGAAACATTTCAGTACCGACTTGGTACCAAAGTCTGAACTTTTTGACAACTCTACTCCCTTGTGCTCATTTACACTTGGTTCGATTGCTTGGTCCAAACCAGAGTTTGACTGCACCCACCCCCCTTCCCCCGCTGCTCGTCTCCGTTCACATTATATTATTTGGGTCTGAACCGTGGTACACTTCTGTCATCAAGCTGCAGCTGTCTACCCATGTTGCCTCATAGGAGAATGAGATACACATTCTCTCCCCTCCCCTTGCGTTAGGCTAGGTTTGATTTTTGTGCATAACCGATTGAAATCCGATCAGATTTAGCAAGTGTGAACGGCAAAAAACAAACAAACAAAAAAAAACAAATTCACATGAAATAAGATTTTTACAAATCCGTATCGGGCTACACTCATATGTGGTTTGAAATCCTATTCAAATCGCTTTTCTGGAAACCTGTTTCAGTCTGACCGCTCTGATCAGACTTTGATTTGTTTGTGTCAATCTCACGCCACATAAAATGTAAGCGTCAGACGTTGTTATAGGAAACATGCTGAAAGTCACTGCAGAAACAAGGTTGTGTAAAACAAATTACAATATAACGGAGACGAGAGCGGAATAAAGCAGCTTATATCAGCCTACGTTTCCTCCAGCGCGGCGGATACACATAAGCCGCGTCACATAAGCCAAAACATCTTTAAATGTCGATAAAAAAAAATTGCGAAATGAAGCCATTTCCATTAACTGATGTTATACGACTAAAACGTTATTTTTTCCTCTCGTAATAAGTCATTCCAAAAATCATGGCAACGGATGTCAGTAGATCCCAGCAACCGCACTAGCCATTATTATTAATGGAAGGAGACGTAGGCGTGTTATCCCAGCATTAATGGAGAGGAAATCCCCTTATACTTGTGAGTAGTGGTCGACCGATATGGGATTTTTAATGGCCGATGCCGATGCCGATATTGAGAAAGCAATCTGGCCGATATGAGGCCGATACAATAATAATAATAATAATAATAATAATAATTCATTACATTATATAGCGCTTTTCTCGGCACTCAAAGCGCTTTACATAGATGGGGGAATCTCCTCAACCACCACCAATGTGCAGCATCCACCTGGATGATGCGACGGCAGCCATATTGCGCCAGAACGCTCACCACACACCAGCTTACTGGTGGAGAGGAGACAGTGATAAAGCCAATCAGTATATGGGGATGATTAGGAGGCCATGATGGACAGAGGCCACTGGGCAAATTTTGGCCAGGATGCCGGGGTTACACCCCTACTCTTTCGAAAGACATCCTGGGATTTTTAATGACCACAGAGAGTCAGGACCTCGGTTTTACGTCTCATCCGAAGGATGGACAATACATGTGAATACAGTAAATGAGAGACAAAGAATATTGGTGAAACTAAATGAACATTTATTGTACATACTATTTATGCAAAATTCTTTTTGCAATAAAAAATATTTACTAAGAAATTAAAATGTAAACAAAAAGGTAAGGTAACACTTCAATAAATAAAGTTTTAGTGCAACTTCTTGTCTGCTTTAATATTTACAGTCATTTTTTCAGTCACATAAATAATTACTGCTGCTTACTGCAGGTTACAAATAACATTTACCATTAATGAACCAATCTAAACAATATTCATAAATTAATGACAAAATAGTATGTGAGATTACATACATTTTATGTACAACATAGTTAAATATAAATCTCACATAGTGTAAATAAACTATTTACTTTAAAATAGTTTAAATAGTTCAACCTTTTTTTAAGGTTGTTTTACTTCAAGTATATTTAAATAATAATGATTTATGTGTTTAGTTTTGCTTGTTTGTTTCTTTAAAACGTTGCAAGCCGTCACATGTATTTGCATGACATACATGAACATATGAAAATGTATACTACACACGATATTACGCCAATCAGGGATAAATAAATACAGTAGATAGTGAATAACATTTTCAAGGATTTATTTTCAAATGTAGTATTACATAGTGTTCTCCTCTCATCCACCTCACGCGACCAACTGATCTGTAATGCACGCGACCCAGCTTTTCCGTGCACGCGAGTCCGTTGGAAAACAGCGTCTAGTTTAAATGTAACCCGAGAACAACGCGCGTATCTGAGGAACAGCCAGTTACAGGATTTTTGACTGTTTGTGAGGTAAAATGTTTTCAGTTTTGTTTGAATTTGTTTATATCACATCTGTGACCCCCACTGGAGCTACCGCTGGGCTGCGGATCTGACATATCACGGTACTGTTTGAATAGACTCTGCTGCACGCCGGAGTGTTTTTGTGTGTAACACAAGGTAGCGTCAGGTTAGAAAGCGAATGCGAATGGTCATTTACTGTGTCTGTCAGATGTCTGTTTCACTTCTGAGTGGCTTGTTTTACGGTGCTGGGCGGAGCAGAGCGAGTGTATTCAGTGAATTCACGCTCGCTCTGTTCGCGTCAGTGGAAAAAAGCGCTAATGCACAGTCACAAACTGTTTTGAAATATATCGGCCAAACGGAAAGATTTATCGGCCGATGCCGATATCTAAAAAATTCCAAATATCGGCCGATATATCGGCCTCGGCGATATATCGGTCGACCACTACTTGTGAGCGCCACATATGAGGCGTTTCTGGGTGTTTCTCCCTCATTTCTGCTTCAAGGTCTTGATTGAGGCATTTCTTTGTCGTTTAGAATCCAGTATTCCTGTAATACTTTTGTCTTTATGAGTTTAATAAAGAACTGTCTCATCTTTTGTCCAAACACAACACGTCGTCTTTAAAGAATGATTGACTGTTGCGTATGCCAGGTGACCAGTACATGCGAAATAAAATTGCCTGAAAAACCACCTCATGCCTCTGACAGGAAAGTGAGTGAGAACACACACAAACACACAGTTTGATCCAATCATATCCAGCAGTTCAATTTAGTACGACTGTATCCACATCAGCAGTGAACTGTACCAACAACACGCATGCATCGTGATGCTCTCATGAACGCGCAATGGAGATTAATATTTTGTAAATAAAGTGGTAAATTGTTGTTAAAAAAAAAAAGCACTCGAGTCGCTTCGTAAAATTGAGGTTAAACCACTGAGTCACATGGATTACTTGAATTTTACTTTACTACCTTTCTGGGTATTGGGAGTGGCAGTTGCGTCACTGTCAATGAAGGGACAAAGTGCAGAATTCATTAAAAAGATCTTAATTTGTGTTTGAGGGCGAGTAATTAGTGACAGAATTAAATTTTTTGGGTGAACTGAACCTTTCAGTCAAGATAGTTTGACTTACCATGTCACTTTAAAGTAGAAAATTCTGTCAAACTGATAAGGTTCCAGATGCTTAAATAATATAAAATACCTACCTCATTTTATATGCAAACAAGTATTTTTACATTCTAACCAAGTTTATATTCTATGGGAATTGTATATAAATTGAATTAAGGCATAAAATCAAAGACAAACAAGCATCAAAGCATGCTCTTTCTTCATGTCCGTTTCTAGCACTTTTTTAAAATATTTTGAACACAAAGGAGAACACAAACAACCACTGAACCATTTTCCCTGACAATATATCTGTGGTGAGTAGCCTTGATTCAATGTAAAAAGCTTAAAGAGGTGGTATAATGCCCTTTTCAAAAGATGTAAAATAAGTCTCTGATGTCCCCAGAGTGTGTGTGTGAAGTTTTAGCTCAAAATACCCCACAGATATTTGTATATAGCATGTTAAAATTGTCCATTTTCGAGGGTGAGCAAAAACGCACCGTTTTGTGTCTGTTCCTTTAAATGCAAATGAGCTGCTGCTCCCGGCACAGAGGGCAGAGCGTCAAGAGCTTGCACTCACACAGACACGCACTGAAAATTTCAAAAACTTTAAGCCTTATATGATCAAACCGGAGTCAGCTGATGTCAACTGAGTCAATGATGGAGAGACTCAAGAAGAAGTGACAACATGTAGAAGCAACAGGACGTTTCTGAATGGTTAGTTGATGAGTTTATTTAGCATATGTGTAGTTATCTTCTAGTCATTGATTAGCATATTCTGTCTTGATAATCTATAAATCGTGTTCCGGGGGCGGGTTTTTTGTAAATTTTAGGGTTGGTGATGTCACTAACCTGGGAGGAATGTCGTGTAGTCCCTACAAGCCATTTGTTGTAGTCCTTAAAAAGCAATTTCTTTAAAAGAAAATATCTCCCTTTGCTTTGAACTTTGAGTATTGCAACTTTGCAGATGTTGTTTATGATCAAACAGCAACATTACACACTAACTAAAGTTATAAAAGTGAAATCATAATCAACCACCCCTTTAATAACAATAACTTCTCCATCTTCCCAACATTCAGTATTCTTCTATTTAACTACAGTTTCAACAATAGATGTTGTCTTGCCTTAAAAAACCCATGTGTAAAGCGTGATCTTACCTGCTGGCAGCGCTCACACTGGTAAGGCTTTTCACCACTGTGAACACGCTTGTGTCTCTCCAGATGGTACCTCTGAATGAACCGCATGTCACACATGTCACATGCAAACGGCTTCTCTCCTGTCAGAGAAAAACAGTCTTTATTAAAGCGGCCCACACCTTCACTCTCACAGCATGCCACAACAATACACAACAGAGACTCTGAAACACTGATTGTCATGTAAGGATCGAGACTGTGATTGTCATATGGGTTTCAGAGTATATCCATGCTTAGAAATAAAGCAGATGACTTCATACAAACTCGAGTTTGTAGAGTGTGTTTAATATGGAATGAAAAACTAAAGTGGCACACTGGGGTTTTGGTTTTAAAGATCAGAAACCTGCTTTGAGACTTGGTTTTATTCTTTCTGTTTGGAGAATAAATACGACTGAGCATTAAAATGTTTAAAAAGAAACAGCTAGCGTCATTTTGTCTCTGTTTTTGCACACATTAAGCGAACGCAAATAAACTAAAAGGGTTAGTTCACCCAAAAATGAAAATTCTGTCGTTAATTATTCGCCCTCGTGTCGTTCCAAACCCGTAAGACTTTTTTTCATCTTCAGAACACAAGATATTTTTGGTGTAATCTGAGAGCTTTCTGTCCCTCCATTTACAGCCTACGCAACTACAACTTTCTAGCACTTTGAGTAAAAACACAAAATGTACCACTTTATTTACAGAATATTAATCATGAAACACGTGTTTGTTAATAATGCGCGATTAAATTAAAAAGATCTTCATGTGTTCCGAAGATGAACAAAAGTCTTACGGGTGTGGAACGGCATGAGAGAGTAATTAATGACAGAATTTTCAGTTTTGGGTGAACTAACCCTTTAAGAAAAAGAAAAAAAGAAAAAAAAAAAACAACCCCGGAGAAACGAAGCAAGAGCAACTACATAGATATTGATGCTACCAAGTAAGTCTGAAATGACTCGCAAAACTCGCCCAAGTGCAGGTACATTTTTGTTAAAAAAAATTGTCTTGATGTTGATGCAAATATTATATGATGCAGGATATGGTTAATTAATATTTCAAAAGTAAGAGTTCCTGTTCAAATTCATTACTAAGGTTAATTTGAATAAGTCACTGATCTCTCTTTTCCCCTAAACACCCCAAACACACAAAATAGACAAACTCCAATCCAGGAATACTTAGTAAATTGGGGTACAAAGAAAGGACACATACCAGTGTGAGTGAGGCTGTGTCTTTCCAAGTGGTAACGTTGGAAAAACCGCATGTCGCACATCGAACAAGCATATGGCTTCACTCCTAAACGTAGAGTCAATTTTTAGTGAATGTCTTTACAAAACATTCAAAGCACCAAAACAATTTTAATACCGTTTAAAAATGTAGAACATGCTATTGATTTTTTTTTACATTTGATTTTGACATTAACCGTGTCCCAATTCAGAGGCTGCATCCTTCAAAAGCCGATGCGTCACAGCGGCGTGACGAAGGCTGTCCCATTTCAAAGGCTCTTTCGAATGTGTCCTACAAATGTGTCCTTCGTTTCCCGGCCCACTAAGGACAGAACTCGTCTATCCCAAGATTCATTGCACGCCAGTGATGACTGGATTTTCTTTTTTGAGAAAATGCTAAAAATGTTTAATGAGTCAGAATGAATTTTTATTTATTTTTTTAAATGGTTTGAATGAATGATTCAATGACTAACTCATAAAGACTTCACTTGTTGAATCAGCGTTTTTTGAACGAATCTCTTAAATAAATGATTTAATGGCAAATACATTTTTAACAGTCACTTGATGCCACCTGGTGGCGTAACAATTTAATCAATTCAATCTTTATTTGAAGGGTCAAGTTACTTTCAAAAGGGGATTTACTCTATTTTGATAGCTTTTGTAGATATCAATGTTTATATCTGAACTATAAACTTTTATCTTAGTACTTCTGTGATATTTTTAATTGTTGTAACAGAATTTCTGATAAGTGAATCTGTTTCATACCTAAACATGAGAACTGTTCTCTCTGGATCAGCGGCCGTGCAAACACAGATCTGAATGTTTCTGTGTGATTTTGTCAAAGGTTTAATAGACATCGTTGTCATTTAGGAATGAGATTGTGTGGGAGTTTAAATAGAGATCGCAATCTTTTAACGATTAATCGTGCAGCTCTAGAGAACCTATTTAGACAGGTTGTGAACCCTGTTTTGTTTACAGACAGTTGAATATAAAAAGTCAAAGAAACGAACATTACAGGCGCTCATCAGCGGCAGCCGTCACAGTTTCTAGGCGACAAGAACAATCCTCCGTATCCCAGACCGTCCCATTTCACAACGTTAGGTTCAAGCTTCGCGCACTTCGAAGGATGCAGCCTCTGAATGGGGGGACACGACTATTATGTCCATTTCACTCATTACAGTTCGCATTTGGATGGTTTTAAATGGAAAGAAATCTTTCTAAGAAATATAGTAAAATGATGTTTCTGGGGCTCCTTTTTAATCAGTTCATGAGGGATGTGTCAAAATGATCTTCTGTAGTAATCAAACTTAAGCCACAAAGGCTCACTATAAAGCTTAACCTCAATCTCAAAAAATAAAACTAAAGTACAATTATGCTAATCTCATTTCAAAACCAATTTAAGCATTTATTCAGGTCATAGTAATGGGATAGTTGTTCTCAGTACCATAGTGTGAAGTAAAAAATAAAGTAGTAGTAGCACTATTCGTTAAATTATTAAATGTCATTAACTCTGTAATCTGTAAATGGTTGCTGCGCATACCGAATTGAAAGTCATTTAGCATGCAGAAAACTAACTTTAAGTACAAAAAGACAGGGGTTTGAGATGACACATACCCGTATGAGTGAGGCTGTGTCTCTGCAGGTGGTAACGCTGAAAAAACCGCATGTCGCACATCGAGCAAGCATACGGCTTCACCCCTGAATGCACAGAGCACCAACAGTTCAGGTATGCCTTTCTATTAATATAGCATTTATGGGTAAAACAAATAAACAAATACTGCTCATAGCAAGTGCATCTGCAGAACTTAATTTCAAAGCAGATGCTTTAATTATATGCATTAATCGTGTATTATATTTATTTCAAATTTAACATAAAAATGTTTGTGTGCCACAAAGTATTAGTTGTTAACCACCCCTGTTGATAATCACCTCCTCTTTAACATTTCCAGTAAAACAGAGATGCTTTATGATGATTTAACAAAACATAGTTTGGTAACACTTTAGTTTAGGGTCCAATTCTCACTATTAACTAATTAGCTTGCATATTACAAGGATGTTGGCTGTTTATTAGTACTTATAAAGCACATATTAATGTATTTTTGTGCATGGCCATAATCCTACCCAATACAACTACCTTACTAACTATTAATAATCAGCAAATTTGGAGTTTGTTGAGGCAAAAGTCATAGTTAATAGTGAATATGTGTTTCCCAAACTAAAGTGTCTGTCATTAAAAGAAGAGGTGGCATTATCACCAGCATGGACTGTTTCTATCATTTCATGCCTGCTGAATACATATTTTAAGCAATTATGAAAATACAAACTCGAGTTTGTTGTAGTTTGAACAGATTGTGTCTCTCTGTAACATACTGAGAGCTTTGAGAGGCAATTCATAATAATATATAAACAGAGATTTCTCCTACCCGTATGGGTGAGGCTGTGTCTCTGTAGATGGTAACGTTGGAAAAAACGCATGTCGCACATGGTGCAAGCATAAGGCTTCACCCCTGAATGCACAAAGTAGCAGTGTATTAACCTCACCGCCACATGTGAACTAAAACCAAGCACTCATGGGAACTGCTCAACATATACAACAATGCAAAAATAAAAATAATTCACTACAGTCTCATCAGCCAAACACAATGCAGCTGACAAACTGAACATCTGCTAGACATTAGACCTTAGAAATGTGGACTAAGACTGAACTGCTAAAACCTAAAGCTAAAAACTCTGGGTTAAAGTGTCAACTATGAGCTTATAGTTTTAGGCATAGAAAAATATTCATACTTAGAGCTTAATAAACTGTAAATCACTGGCTTCCGGCAACAACCATACGTGCGTTCACAAGAGAGTCAAGATGGGTGACCTTTGACGGGACGGTTTTCCTTTTCTCTTATATTGAAATCCTCTCACATTATGTTTTAGGCTTCTGATTAGTGACCGGCGTTTTGTTTTCTCTGTCTATATGGTGGTTCGTTAATTCTCATCTAAGCTTACGCTATGTCATACGTCAAGGTCAGAGGTCACCCTTCCTCCGGAACTCGACTCTCTCGTGAACGTGCGTACGGCTGTTGCCGGAAACCAGTGATTATAAAGTTTTAAATACGGATATTTGTCTTACAACGACGCATGGCTTCGCTTCAGAAGGCATTTATTAAAGGGTTAGTTCACCCAAAAATGAAAATTCTGTCAGTAATTACTCACCCTCACCTTTCATTTTTGGGTGAACTAACCCTATAACCCCCTTGGAGTCATATAGATTACTTTTATGATGGATGGACGCACTTTTTTTTAAGAGCTTCAAAAACTACAATCTACTCAATGCCATTACAAAGCTGGGAAGAGCTGGGATATTATTTAAAGGGTTAGTTCACCCAAAAATGAAAATTCTGTCAGTAATTACTCTCCCTCATGTTGTTCCAACCCTGAAAGACCTTCGTTCATCTTCGGAACACAAATTAAGATATTTTTGAAGAAATCTGACAGCTGGATCACTCCTCCATAGGCTTCTAAGGGACTGAAACTTGCTGGCCCAGAAAAGTTATTAAAGAGATCGTTAATATAGTCCAAGTGACTACAGTGGCTCAATCTTAAGTATATCAAGCGACGAGAATACTTTTTGTGCGCAAAAACCCCCCAAAATAACGACTTTATTCCACTATTCATTTCATTCTCTCTGGGCCTCGAGTTGGTTCACGTAGTGTTTTTGCGCAGCGCGTCAGTGTTGTACGTCTTGTACAGTGTACAGTACAGTGTATTAACGATCTCTTTAATAACTATTCTGGGCCAGCAAGTTTCAGTCCCTTAGAAGCCTATGGAGGAGTGATCCAGCTGTCACATTTCATCAAAAATATCTTAATTTGTGTTCCGAAGATGAACGAAGGTCTTACGGGGTTGAACAACATGAGGGTGAGTAATTACTGACAGAATTTTCATTTTTGGGTGAACTAACCCTTTAATATAACTCCGATTGTGTTCGGCTGAAATAAGATGAGATAAGTTTAATTTTTGGGTGAACTATTCCTTTACTCTGATTTTTGTGCATTTACTGTAAACGTCCCTGTGCAAGAGAGCATTGGAGTTAGAAAAAAATCAAGCGAGCTAAAGCAGAGCTATACAGTGTTTGCTATTAATACATTATTTAAATTTTGTATCCACAGAATACTTCATTTATTTGCATATACACAATATATTCCATGCAAGATTTCCTCCTCAAAAATGACCTCAGTCACAATTCACTTTAATTCTATAGAAAAAAAGTGAATGTTACTGAGGCTTTCATGCCCTTAATCTACCTAACATCTACTCTGGTGTTCAGGCGTATGTGAATATGGACGTGAAACAGTCACTATTTTACATATCAATAATAATAATAAATTATTGTTACAGAAAAAATAATTAACACAATAAATATTAATTAAAATATAGAAATGTTTACATCTGTAGTGTCAAGCCTAGCTGACAGTGTGCACTTTAACCCAAGAGCACAATAGGTTAATATAAATAAATACATTTTTACAATTCATCAATGCTCCATTTCTCCTTTCTGAAACTAATGTACTGATTAATAATGAAATTGCATACTTCTAATTTTCTGTTACACAATGGCAGTAGCTCAGATATCATCTAAGAGGGGGGGAAGACAGAAAGACACATACCCGTGTGAGTGAGGCTGTGTCTCTGCAGATGGTAACGGTGGAAAAAACGCATGTCACACATGGAACAAGCATACGGCTTCACCCCTGAATGACCAAAGCAAAATATTAACCAAACGCATCATCTAAACATCGTCTAACAATATTCCATCTAAGAATCAAAGATAACAGCCTAATGTTACATTCTGACCCTGTTATGTTAGTACAACATCATGGTTAGTTCTAAGCAAGAGTTTCACTAAGAGTCCAATTAAACATTAACTCTCCAACAAAGTGCATTAAGGTCAATATTGGAAATTCATATTTTCATAATTACTGCCAAATACAGAAATCTCTCCCATCATTAATTGACTGTAGTTGTACTTCATCCTCTAAAACAACTGAAAATGTTCTTTCAAAATATTGCAGCAAAAAGAGAGCACTGCTGACTATTGACTATATATGATTCCCTGAATTGTTCTCTCACAAAGAACTAAAGATAATGCATATTTGCATGAGTAAAATAACTACCTACTAGCTTCTTCATTATCTGAAAGGTTAGCGTCTTCCAAGTATGAAAAAAGAGAGGATATATTCTATTCTTAGCCAAAGATGAGCTACTGTAATTTTGTCAAACTTGTAATTAAGAAATTCTTTCTTCATGTAAAAGCCCATGCCTGATGCTCTATGGGTATATTGAGGGAAATGTGGTGCTTGACTGCTCCTCTTACAAAAATCTCATAAAACATATAATGGCAAAAGCTCATAATTTTGAACATTAATTTATGTTCATTTGCTCAACATGCTGAAGAAAACCAGCAGAGGGGTACAAAGAGACGACACATACCCGTATGGGTGATGGTGTGTCTCTGGAGATGGTAGCGTTGGAAAAACCTCATATCACACATTGTGCAAGCAAATGGCTTCACCCCTAGATGCAGAGTACTAGTATTAGAAAGCACTTGCAGATATCAGCATCAACTAAGTAAATTCATGATAAAAAATGACAGTAAATTCACAAAACAGCCACACACACACACACAAAAAACACATATAAGATGTCTAATCCTCCATGTCTAACACAGATGAAAATAGCAACTAAAGTCTCCATGCAAACTGGGTCCGGAGGGAAATAAAAAACGTGTCTATACTTGTCCCTTAAAAACAGTGTTTATTACAGTAGGCTCATTCTCAGGAAATGGTGCCATTTGTGCCCCATGAATGAACAACAAAAATATTTGGAAAAAGTACTGATGTGGTAAAAACTATATATAAAGGGTTGTTCTACAACATTTCTACAGTACCAAGTATATTTAGCACCCGGTGATAGACGCTGCTGTCAAACTCTCTAGTTTGCATTTGTTTCTATTTACAGCGTGTTTTTTATAATCTTGAGCATTGTAGCAATCATATCTGTTAAGCGTGGCCAATGACCAGAGGTGCCAGTCAGTAAGCTAGTCAGAATCTGCTTAACAGCTGAAAACGCATCAGGTTTTGCTTTGTCCAACATGAATCACACAAACAAACAAATTGTAAACACGATGTAAATAAGAAATTCATTGTACAATTAAGAGAGCTTTTTTATTCTAAAAATAGAGATTTTATTTATTATAGTTTTCAGGAGAAGGATGCATTGTGCAACTGAATCGTAAACTGCGATGATTGACAGGGATGACCAAGGGATGAGACAAAATGGGACGACGTTTCTTAAAGTAAAACGTTTTTGCTCTGGTACAAAAAAACGTTGGTAGGGTTGGGAATCGTAAGAAATTTTCCAGGTTCCGCGTTCTGCCTAACGATTCAGTTCCATTAAAATTATAAAACATCTAATAAAATATAGTGGTAAGGAATAGGGTTAAGTATCGTTTGAATTTTAACGATTCCGATTATCGATTACTAATTTCGATTCCTTGAACAAAAGTCAATAGGCTAAAAACACTTCCACAAGAAACGTTTGCCTATGGTTTAAAAATACCATAGAAAAAAAACAACTAGCCTAACTAATAGAAATTAAGCCTTTTTTAAAAACAAGTAAACACTCAGTAATTAAAAAAGAACAATTAAAAATTTGCAATCGCAACAAATACAACTAAACAAATATATGATTAAAATAAACTGTTTTAAGATTGTCAGGTTCAGAAACTAATTGAAATGTAAAAATAACATTACAAATATAGTTACAAAAGTTATTCAGTCAAGAACGAGTGAATTTCCTCTGTCTTTTGTTGTTTGATTAACGTTATTATAGAGACGGCAGCAGGAATATTAGGCTGCTGTCACTTTAAGAGCTCCAAGGATCCATTCAAGCGCGAGACGACTTGTGCACTGTTTTTCGTGCTGCAAGCGTGTGTAACAGTAAAGGTTTGAAATCACATTAAAATCACTTTTTTCTGTGAGCGCGCTTTGAGTGTGTGTGTGTGCAGCACGGAAAACAGCACGCGAGTCTTTTGCGCTTGAATGGTTTAAATCACATTAAAATGCACACACAGTAAACGATAAGCGGTTAACAGTTAAATATTAACTATTTTATATTTTGTGACATTATTTTCTAGTTAAGGCCATTATGAGCCATCTTTGCACTGACCTAAAACCCCATTTTGGGGTAATATATATTTTTGATTCTAATGTGATTAATGCTGCCTTCATGTGCTTTCAGAATTTCAAAATTATCATAAATACAAGTTTCCAACTCTGAAGTTACACATACGCCCCCTGAAGTAATTATGACTGGGAAAATAGATGAGTATTTGATAAGTCCACAGAGAAAATTATATTTGGATTATCTTTTTAGAAAGGCCTGACCAGGGACTGGGGTTGCAAATTAGCCTATTGGCAAGAAACCTTTTATGTAACACATATACACATATTGTTATGGCTTTGACCGTGATAATTATGTATGTAATAATGTGCGCTGCATTGTCCCTGACAAATAAACTAATAATAAATAAAAAAAAGAGCATGCATTTGAATGAGCATGTTTTTCCAAGAGAAGACCCACCAGTGTAGCCCAACACACCACATTGTTTTTGATGGTCACTGAATTCCACCACAAAATATTTGCCATAAATGCTGTTTCTGTTTTGCATCTTTATGTTTGGTGTTAAAAATAACAGTGTGAATGCAAACCAGGACTAAAATGTATCAAGAGAACTGAACTACAAGTTTGAACACACCTTAGGTGAAAATACCAGTCATCTTTTCAAATTATAAGCATAAGGATTCTAATTTTACTGTGACGGGATGTAAATAATAGCGAATTAGGGTTAGTAACAATAAATAATAACTACACTGTAAAATAATTAATTGGTATGAGTAGGACCAACTTAAATTAAACAAATTAGGTCATTCAAATTAACTTTTATGAGTATTTAGCACTTTCTTTTTCTTTCAAGTTCACAGAACTGATATATTTTAAGTAAATTGAACTGTCGTTTTCTTGAGTTTTATGAAATTATTTTTTTTAATTTGAACTTAAGTTTAACTGAAACTGGGCTGGGATTTCTATTTCCCAGCATGCTTTTCCCATGGCACCCGAAAGGGAGAGTAAATGCTAAAATTAAGAGTTATATAATGTTTTTTTTTTGTGCAAGATTAATGTTGTGAAAGATTAAAGTGGGAGATTCAGTAGTGATTAATGTTTTGTTATGCTAATGTAGAAGAGTTTCTATTAATGTGGGTTTTTGGAGAGTTACTGTCATGGTGACAAGTGGTGCATGCGGCTTAGTTTGAGAGCAAGTATGATAAATGTTTTATATGCTGCACTCAGCAAGTGCTATACCATGCAATTGTGAACATGTTAACAAATTAGAAAGTAAGCATTTACTTAATTAGCTTGTTACAGCTAGCTAAGTTTATACTAATGAACGTTCACATTGAAGTTACATGAAATGTTTAAGTACACTATTTCATACATTTGACTTAAATTCAAATTTAGAACAATTAAAATGTATAAGTACAAAATACAAATCTGCAAGTTCTTAATTTAAAATTGAGGTACATTTTTTGAGTTTTGCCAACTTATTATAGTTTAGTTTTGCTAAACTATAATTTCTTGGTGGTTCAACAGAAACGTCTTTAAATAAAAACATTTTTAAAAATGCTGTGCCGGGATATGGCACAGTTCCCTGAGAATGGGCCAGCGACTTCAAGACATGACACATACCCGTGTGGGTGAGACTGTGTCGTTGGAGATGACAACGTTGAAAAAACCTCATGGGGCACATTGTGCACGCAAATGGCTTCACCCCTAAATAAACAAAGTAACAGTTTATGGGGACAAGTACTAGTAAATAAAATTGGTGCAACTCAGGCGACAATTAAAATTAAAATGTTTACTCCTTTGGGTAAAAAAAAAAAGCCATAATGCACATGGAGAACCATGGAGAGTGTGTTTGCCATGTCTGTAGTAAAGGCTGCAGAATAAAGTGTTTAATATGCTTTAATGTGCATTGCCCCCTTGGACTCGTACCCGTATGGGTGAGGCTGTGTCTCTGCAGGTGGTAACGCTGAAAAAACCTCATGTCACACATGGAACAAGCAAACGGCTTCACCCCTAAACACAGAGTACCGGAGTGTTACGTTTTGATGAGTAAAAACTTTCAGTATGTCCAACACCCCAATGCATTGTCTGTAACTATGGCCAAACTCGAGTTTGTTGCAGCCAAACCTATATTTGAAAACTTTTGTATAAACTATAAAAAGTAATGTGTACAAAGCATTGCTGCCAACTTTTTAGTAACATGAGGAAATATTTGGATGTTCCCCTCTGTTTACAATCTTGTAGAAAGTTTAAAACAGGTTAAAAAAAATACACATGTACAACTGTCTGTATTGCAAAGGCAACAGTTGGGGGGAAAAAATATGTCTGAATATATTGACATTAACACTGTTAAGTTGGCAACAGTGCTAAGCTGTGCATCGGTGTAGTCAGGTAGAACAGTTCAAAAGGGTAAGGAGAGACGGCTCATACCCGTATGAGTGAGGCTGTGTCTCTGCAGGTGGTAACGTTGGAAAAAACGCCTGTCACACATGGAGCAAGCATACGGCTTCACCCCTGAATGCACAGAGCAAATCATGTGTCAGATTTAAACCATGCATATGCAACACATTTATGTCAATATAGGAGCTAGACATTACTGGAATCGCATGCTTCACAAGAACGGAGCGCAATAGATGCTTGCAAGCACATAGAAAGCGCATGAAAGATGGTTACACAGCTTAATGTGGCGCTGACCCACAACCCATGTGCTAAAAAGTGAAATAGGATATTCAACAAGAAAAGATAATATCCATCAAAAAATGTATTGATTTTGTGAAGTGGGTGTTACACACCAGGATGGATGTTGACTTGATTAAACTGGATGAATGATTGGAAGAAGGGGTGGGAGATGCGACCAGAATCTTACAACATTAGGAATTTTATTTCATGCTATTTCACTGGAAATTTTTGGCAGAAATGGTTTTGGAGGGCCGAAATCAATGACTGAAACAATGCGTTTTGACAGTGTTAAGTATTTCGTGCACACAACGTGGACAAGTCACAACAGTTAAACATGTCAGCTGTGTGGACACTAGCTATAGATTGACAAAATTGATTTCTCGATTTTAATTAGTAGTGATATGGTTTCTTAAATCTAAAGCGCACATGAACTGATCATATCATCTCCACGTTACTACTAGGGTGAACGTCAGAAGGCATGTTGGAAAATCCATTACAACTTACTGAAATTAATCCAGTCTCATGTAATCGCTCAATCAGTGTTTCAACAGAGGAAAGACTTCAATAAAACAGCTTGTAGGCTATACAATGTCACTTAACCTTACATTTAACTCAGCTATTCAATGTCCATAAACTCATTAGGTAGCTAGAAAAAATAACTCTAGAGAAGAACATTTTGCTAAATATATGCACTGTATTGCATAGTGATGTCTTCATTATTTAATGTATGTTTGAATAAATCTGTCATGAAAACAAGTTATTGGAGTTTATTGTCATCTAAATGTTTATATTTCACCAACAAACAGGAGTAGACACAATTCTGTTATTAAACAGTGCCTGATGTGCAATTTAAACATTTGTACAACTCAGTTTTAGCTATTTAGGTGTTGATTAAATAAGTTTGATTAATTAACATAGTATCAATTTATTATTTATTTTCAGCCAAGTGCATTCTGAATTTTCAGTTTCGGCCCAGAATTTTCATTGTTGTTTTTGTTATTTTATCTTTATTATTAAAAATTAAAAGAAAGATGCAAAATCCAAACAACAGGACAAAAACAATACAATAAAGAGACAACTGACATAAACTGTGCTTTAAACAGATGTTTCGATTGAACACTGTCTATGTTTTTCACTCGTTTTTACAGTCAGAATTGACAATTTTGTGTGTATTTGACCATTCAAGCTCAATTAGTCACGAAAGGTAACTCAATTCGGTACTCGCGCAACCTCACTCTAAGACATTTTTGATTGACACTTTATATCATTGCAATATATCTCATCATATTGCCCAATCCTAGCTCTCCTGATCTGCCTGATTTATGTGTACATGAAACTTGAGTTAGCCACGTACACACATATTTGCAAACCACAGTATACACAAAAAAGAAAATTCTGTTTTTTATTTTATACCATCATAACGATACGTATATCGCCATACTGCCAAGCCCAAATTGGGCATGAAGTCAATAAAGTGGGGTGCAGAAGATATAACTTAAAACTGGCAACTGTTTGCTCCATTTCAAATGTAAAACTATGAAATTTGTCAATGAGCTTTTAAGACTCAATATGAAATATCCACATGAACAATGATTGCCAGGGTTGGACTGTGAAATTTTGATTGCATTGTAAAAATTAGGGCTGCCCCAACTAAAGATTTTCCTATTCAACTGGTAGTCATACATTTAAGTCAACTAGTCGCATGTTTATGACAATAATTAGTGTTTTCTGAGTCAGTGTCGGCTGCAAAAATGAATTGACGATGCTGACTCTCATCTCTGCAGTACAGTGGATACGCATAGAGAGAGAAATGCAGTAAGCGCTTCCACACTCTGCACAAATACTTGGATATGCACCTAATAATAGCACAAATTTATCTAGGCTAACTTTAAAGTTTAGAGCGAGCGGCCATGTAAAGTGGCTAACGTTAGGCTACAACTTTCAAATGAATGATAAGCGAACGTTTGCCTGCAGAGTTTGCACGTCATCTTTTTAGGCTTATCCTTTACCATCTCTAAATGATCCCACACTTTGGATTTTATGTCCGATATAATTACCACATGGACCAGCCATTTTAACATTGTGTCCGTCACGGACTGTGTGACTTCGCCACTTCCCGTGTTTGTTTGTTTTTTCTGCGACCAACCGGACAAATTCAAATTTGGTCAAGACTCTTCTCATCGACTAACGTTTGGTCGACTATTAGGGGGAATCCCTAGTAGAAATTAGTGTTGTCAAAAGTACCGACTTCGGTACCAAGTCGGTACTGACATTTTAAAAATGTGACGAGACCAGCATTTCGAGCGCTGTTGAATGGATTCTTAAACACCTCTGATTGGCAATTGTGTTCACGCGCTCAACATATATGGCTATGATTGGCTACAATGATCAAGGCTTTAAAAATGTTGTAAACAGACGCTTTTCACAAAGCCCATACACAGATACACACGGGAGCGTTTGAAAGCAGGCGTCTATCAGTGGATCCCTAAAATATACGCTGATAAATGCCTGCTTTCAAACGTTCCCATGTGTATGTGTAAGTGCTCGGTGAAGAGTGTCAAAGACGCCTATTTACAACATGTTTTTAAATCGTTGATCATTGTAGCCAATCAGAGACATATATGTTGAGGTCGTGAACACGATGGCCAATCAGAGGTGTTTAAGAATCCGTTAAACAGCGTTCAAAATGTTAGAGGGAAATGCTGGTATTGTCACATTTTTTCAATTTCAGTATCAATTTGGTACCGAAGTCGGTACATTTGACAACACTAGTAGAAATGCACAAACATTCATCTCAAATGGTGGAGTTTGGGAGGGAAATAGGAAAGATGTCATTCTTCAACAATATGTTGAAGGGAGCCATACCTTGAGTGTACCTTCAGTACTTAACATTGTCTGCGCAAAACCCAACCGTAATCACATACATTTGTTCATGGAAATTAGCTGTTAGAACAAAGATCAGCAGGGCCCCTTTGGAATATAGAGGTGAAATAGAAAAGTGTTTTTTGTGAAGATTAATTATGAAGCATGAACTTGTGATTGCCTCACAGACAAAGCAGACGTCATGCAGGCGATATCTAGCATGCTAAAAAAGCAACGAGGCTCGTGTGCAGGAATTCTTAGCGAAAGCAGAAAGCTGTAAAACTGCAGAGTGAGCGTAACACTGCATGGTTCAAAAATGGCAGTGAAACAAACAAAAGCAATGCAGACAGCAGGGGCACATGGGTAAGAGATGACTTGTACCCGTATGAATGAGGCTGTGTCGCTGAAGGTGGTATCTTTGGAAAAATCTCATGTCACACATGGTGCAAGCATATGGTTTGACGCCTAAACGCAGAACAAAATGTCAATAAGCTGTCTGCATTACATAATGTGATAACTTACTCAAAAGTACAGCCATTTTGCTAACTAGAAACTGTAGGCAGTCAGATTAGCAGACTACTAGGTTCCATTTTAATGGATGTCTATATATCTAAAAAACTATTCTAAAACTTTTCTAAAAGCCTACTGAAATGTATTCCTGGCATAACTTTAAATGTACTTTTTATTTAGAGGCTGGGTCAACTTTCTAATGTCTCAAATGCTTAAAAAACAAAGACATTTAGTATGTGTTGTGAATAGCTTTAGTGCAACAACTATTTGAAAGCATTTTACACTTGTGTTTTGAGCCATTGTACTTGGCATGAAAGCAAATCCTTAATCTTAAAAAGAAACAAGGTTTTGTTCTGTGTAGACGGCTATGATTTGTGACTCTGTTTAAAAACAGGACTATCCGTTCTGGGTTTCTATCGCTGAAAAGACTAATGAGAGCAGCTTACAGGATTTTTAAAATGTAGATCAAAAACAACATGATGTGAATTGTGTGCAAGACTTTGTATTTAATTACAGCTCATGTAAACAAAGATAAAACTATTCCATTTCATGTTTAAAATGTGTAAAAGCAAATACTGAAGGATTGTTTTAGAAATAATGTCCAATGTAATGACACATACCAGTGTGAGTGAGGCTGTGCCTCTCCAAGTGGTAACGTTGGAAAAACCGCATGTCACACATGGAACAAGCATATGGCTTCACCCCTAAACGCACAGAGTGGCAAATTCAATGATCGTCTACACAGAATCAAAACCCTGCTCATAACAAATGTTAAGCTTAATACACCCGCAAGGGTTTAGCTGCTTTAAGATATATGACATGATCTTTGCTTTAATGCCTACTTCAGAATAATGCTCAAAAGTCAAGTTTCGAACAGTGTTCATTAAACTTTGCTCGATGAAAATGTGTTTCTGGAACAGAAGTCATTAAACGAGGGTAAAAAAAACTGCACTACAGAACGTTGGCATCTTTTTCATTTGGAAGTTTGCTTCTTTTAATCTCACAATTATGACTTTCACAATTGCAAGATATATATATATATATATATATATATATATATATATATATATATATATATATATATATATATATATATATATATATATATATATAAACATCTCACAATTCTGAGAAATAAAGTCAGAATTGTGAGATAAAAAGTTGCAACTACTTTTTTAATTGCTAGTTTATATCTCACAATTCAGACTCTCTCGCAATAACGGGTTTTTATCTTACAATTGTGAGGAAAAAGTTTAGAATTACGTAGAGCTGCACGATTCTGGATAAATTGAGAATCGTTTGAATCATTTTTCGTTTGAAAAGTAAAGATCACGATTCTCCCACGATTCTGGACAGACAACTAAGTAAAATAACATGTTCTTTGAAGCGTCCAGTTACGTGCAAAAGGTGATTTATTTTTTGATGGCTACTGTAGACATCAGTGTTTATATCTGAACTATGAACTTTTATCCCAGCGCTTGTAATATTTTGCATTATTGTAACAGAAATAACGATACTGTGTGGTTGAAAAGACTGTTTGTGAAGCCGTTTCATACCTAAACATGACAACTGTTCTCTCTGGATCAGCGGCAGCGCAAACACAGATCTGAATGTTCGCTGTGTGTGTACTTGTCAAAGGTTTAATAGACACAGGTGAATTGTTGTCATTTAGGAATAAGATGGCGTGGGTGTTTGAATCGAGATCACAATCTTTTAACGATTAATCGTGCAGCTCTAGAGATACAAACTTGCAATTGCAAATTATAATCTCGCAATTCTGTTAAAAAGGTCTGATTTGTGACATAAGTCGCAATTATGTTTTTTAAATTTTTATTTAGTAGCAGAAACAAGCTTCCATACTTTCACCATCTGTGGCAGTAACATGAAAATTGCACATCACTTGCAGAGTAGTTATTTTACATCAGCTGTGTTTCGTCACACTTGAACACTTATTTGTTATGTATTTTCTCAATAATGGAATCTTCTGTAGTGCAGCTTTAAGAAAACTGTCTCTCTCTTCTGGTATTTGGACATTTGGGTATTTTATGCATACACCACAAAAGTCCAATAATTCATTGTTCGCATACAAATAATTAAAACTACATTATTTACTTCTGTCAAATCCCCAATTTTGAAGGTAACAGGCACTGTTTAAAGTCAGAACGAAGATGCAAAGTGGAAGAAGTCGTACCAGTGTGAGTGAGGCTGTGTCGCTCCAAGTGGTAACGCTGAATAAATCTCATGTCACACACGGCACAAGCAAACGGCTTCTCTCCTGTGAGAAAAACAACAGAACACATTGACAAATCACCAAAATCTAACATGATAAAAGTGTGAAATGTGGATGTGTGTCAACGAGGTTACATGTGGATAATCCATGAATGTATTTGTCACTGTAAATATATTTCCAGTCCATAAAGCTGTGATATTCATACCAGTATGGATGAGAATGTGTCTCTTCAGGTGGTATCCACTCCTGAAGGCCCCGTAGCAGTGATCACAGATGAAGTTCTTCTGGACTTTTGAAAGTGGACAATTTCCATTTTCATCCACAACCGCCTACAAGGAAAATTAATGGAAGACATTTTTTTATGTACTGATAACTCTTTTCCATGTAGTTACTATTTAATTTTCAATAAATTGTTTCTTTTAAAAAAACAAAAACAGCATTACTAAAATACAAGTTTCGGGTGAGTACACAAAAATGTCGCTAATTATACTCTAGTCTTTTTTTAAAAGTATATGTGCATCCCTACTACAAAGGCATAATTATATTTATTGCTCACGAATCTATATCACTGAAAGTTATATGATTATCCAAGGAGGGAGAACACAATAGCAAAACAGACAATTATACTGCAACTCAAAGAGTTATTTCCAGAAAGCATTACAATATTATTTTTGTACAAAAAAATTCCCCAAAAGATCAAACATTTCTGGTTTTAAATATCCTTGTGGAGACAAGTAGGGAATACCTGAACCACACACACACACACACACACACACACACACACACACACACACACACACACACACACAGGGTTAGTAAATTTCCATGTTTAGACTAACCATTCTTTAAAATGAATACACAAAAACAACAAAAACTCAACAAACAAAAGACTCCAAACATAAAAGAACCTAAACTTTAAGTAACAAACTTCACAAGAAGCAGATCTGCTTTACTCCTAAAACATCAGAGCCCTTTAAATCACAGTAGATACTGCTGCCATGAAAACACACAATAACCGTTATTGTGCTTCAGCGTTCCCCTCCCTTACAGACGCCCCACCCCCCCACCCCCGACCCAAACCAGCCATCTCCTCCCCCACAACAACACAAACACACCATTACCATACAGGGTCAGACCGTCCAAATGCTTGCAATGTCAAATCCAGTACAAACATGTTCTATAATACTCTCAGAAACCCTCCAACGCGACCAAACTACACTGCAAAACTCAAACGTCTCACAGAAAGCAGAACATTCGAGTAAACTTTGTGTGATTTGTGGCCGACGGGCAATGCATTCACAGGACTGTGACACACAACACTACACGCCACCCCCACACACACACTGACCTTCCCCGCCTGCCCGTCCTGCTCTCTCACTTTTGAGGGTGTTCCCGACTTCCTGTTCTTTTTCTTCAGCTGCAAGTCTTCATTGGGTCTCATTTCCTTCTCATCCAGCATTCGAGGAGCTGTAAAATCACCCTCCTTCCGCAGAAGCTACGGACACACAAACACATTTATTACAAAACTTTGAGGGAATTACCACCTCGGGATTTTTATACAACTCTATAAAATTTCAGAAATACATTTTAACATTCTGCTAACAACCTGAAGGAGTGCATTTTAAAGTTTATTTTGTGCCAATAATCACACATTAGTTGTATGTAGAGGTCATCAGGCTTCAGGCTGTTACTGGGTAGATGATGCATAACGTGCCCATGGATTATTTTTTATTTTATTTTTTTTAAATCAATATTTTAAGTATTGAACCTATATCTTAGGCACTGAAACTGATCACCATATATTATAAGAAAAATAATTATTTCTAGCCAATTATTTCTAAAAGGTCCCGTGGTGAAAAAATAAATAAATACAAAAGTGCAATATTCCCTGTAGTCTTTCAAACAATAAGAGGTTATTAAAGATGCTTGTGTAATTATTAATGAAATATACTGATATAATTATTAGCAAAAAAATTAATTTAGAATGTCAAATTGCAGGACATGTACAATTCTCAAAAGAATAAAACATACAGAAATTTGCTGAATTTGAAGATATAGGCTATGTATTTTGCACACTTTTTAATTCAAACTTACAGAGCCCCACAAATTACATGAGGACATAGTTATATATATATATATTAGGGCTGCCAACGTTAATGCACTCAATTAAATTCAAAAACCTTAACTTTAAAATAATTTTATAAAAATAAATGAATGAATATTACAGTGAACACATTTTAAGTCTTAATATTAAGAAATGTTCATTATGCAATAAAGAACTTAGTACTCCAAATTAAGTTTAATTATATTTATATCAGTAAGTCTCAAGCGTTACGTCAGTAAATATGTTAATGGATTTGTAGTTACTTAGTGAAAAAAAAACATTTATTTCATACTAGGTATGGACTCCTTATATCATTTGGTGTACTTTTGCAGCCTATTCTTTTTTTTTTGGAAAGACACCTAAATTTACCTTGAAAAAAGGTAGCAGAAAATACAGTTTTGTGAGAATCACTTTGCTGGATATAGAAAAAAGACCGGCCAAATCTGAAAATGTCTAATAATGAGACGATTAATCAGCCCGAGCGATATTTCAGTCTATCGCTAGCTAATATGAAGTTTGTAAACTTTTACAGATGGCACAAAATAACCTATTTGCAGCTGTACACTAATCTGAAGGTGTCTCCTAACCAGTGGAGGACAGGTCATGCCCGTTGGTAAGAGCATGTGTCCTTGCGTCCCACGGTCCTGTACACTCTGGGCAGATCCGTGTCCTGAAGCTGGACCCAGCGGAGACATCATCTTCTTAGGAGCTGCCATGGAACTGGCCTGCATCAGAGCCATGCTGGACAACACCGCTTCACAACCTAACAGCCCTGCCTTAAGAAAACAACATCAAGACAGAACGAAGAATATAAGATCAGCTGTTGTTGGAAGTGTTTACTTTATGTAGCACTGTTTTTTATTTTTTTATAAGTTTATTTATATAGGGACAGTACAAAAAAAAACATGATTCCAGTCGAAAACTGGAAAATATGTATTGCACATCGAGAGTATAGCATAAGCTAATTTGCATCTTGGGTCCCTAGAAAGGTTTTTCTAAAATAAACAAAAAATAAAAAGCTACTAATCATAGAATAAAGCTAATACAACATGTAATTTATACACATACAAATACATACCTAAATGACCTGTACCTATTTTAAGGATGCTTCCAACCCTGGCAATGAATAACTAATTAAAACAAACATTTATTGAATTAAAATATGCGTGCAGTTCTGGTTTATTTTTAAAGCTGTGCAACGATTAATCGCATCCAAAATAAAAGTTTGTGTTTGCATAATATGTGTGTGTGTACTGTGTATGATTATTTTGTATATATAAATATACACACACATGCATGCATATATTTAAGAAAAATGTGTTATTTATATATAAAATGTTTATATTTATTTATAATACAAATTATATATATATATATATATATATATATATATATATATATATATATATATATATATATATATATATATATATATATACATGCAAATATTTCTTAAATATATCCATGCATGTGTGTATATTTATATATACAAAATAATCATACACAGTACACACACACATATTGTGCAAACACAAACTTTTATTTTGGATGCGATTAATCGCGATTAATCGTTGCACAGCCTTATTTATTTTAAACCACCGCTTTACCTTCAATGTAAAAGACTTTATTTCACGTACTGCTTTAAACTCATTTGGCAACATGTTCCACTAAGGGATTTGGAACTTGAATTAAAGTGAAAAGCAAAGTCAATTTAGGACAAAAACATGCACGTCCTGTATGAAACGCGAAGAGAACTAACCCATTTCATGTGGTCCCGGACCGAGCTGCCGGGTATGTGTGACATGGTGGCAGACAGCGGTTGAGAGACAGGCGAGATGTGTAGATGAGACGTCAGTTCGGACCAAGTGTCACACAAGTCTCACCGGACTCTATCATGGGGCAGCAATGTCTTTTCTTTGTGGTGACAAAGATGAATTAGAGTAGAAACATGAGACATTCACAAAGAAAAAACAGCAAGAGTTCTGAGACTGATCAGAGTGGGTAACAGTAATTACAGGCTTTCATCCACTGAAGGCAGCACTTAAACCCAGAATGCTTTGGATAAAGGGAGTTTGCTTTGCTAGGTCTAATCCCCAAATATGCTGGATGAAAGCCTGATGCATATGGGATAGACAATTGGAAGCACTTCAGGAGTTTGAATGTCGTCTTCCGATTGGTTGAATTCTACAGGATTTCTGGGAGATGTGTGTGTCGTGTTCTTAAACGGTCTGCCTGGAAACAAAGCCGTCTTGATGCCAAACCCCCTCATGGAAAAAGAAATCCCTCGTGTTTATATCTGTGACAATGAGCACTTATCAGGATCAACTACACGCTGGGTTGTCAAAAGCACAGTTGTGGTAATCAGAAGCTCAAGCACGCTCGCTTGATGTGCGAGAACCAATGAGGTTAATTCTTGTGTTTCGCAGCACGTTTGAGCTTCTGCAAGAACCAATGAGGTTCATTCTTGTGTTTCACAGCACGTTTGAGCTTCTGCAAGAACCAATGAGCTTAATTCTTGTGTTTCGCAGCACGTTTGAGCTTCTGCAAGAACCAATGAGGTTCATTCTCGTGTTTCACAGCACGTTTGAGCTTCTGCAAGAACCAATGAGGTTCATTCTCGTGTTACGCAGCACGTTTGAGCTTCTGCAAGAACCAATGAGGTTCATTCTTGTTTTACGCAGCACGTTTGAGCTTCTGCAAGAACCAATGAGCTTAATTCTTGTGTTTCGCAGCACGTTTGAGCTTCTGCAAGAACCAATGAGGTTCATTCTCGTGTTACGCAGCACGTTTGAGCTTCTGCAAGAACCAATGAGGTTCATTCTTGTGTTTCGCAGCACGTTTGAGCTTCATCAAGAACCAATGAGGTTCATTCTTGTGTTTCACAGCACGTTTGAGCTTCTGCAAGAACCAATGAGGTTCATTCTTGTTACGCATCACGTTTGAGCTTCTGTAAGAACCAATGAGGTTCATTCTTGTTTTACGCAGCACGTTTGAGCTTCTGCAAGAACCAATGAGGTTCATTCTTGTGTTTCACAGCACGTTTGAGCTTCTGCAAGAACCAATGAGGTTCATTCTTGTGTTTCACAGCACGTTTGAGCTTCTGTAAGAACCAATGAGGTTCATTCTTGTTTTACGCAGCACGTTTGAGCTTCTGCAAGAACCAATGAGGTTCATTCTTGTGTTACGCATCACGTTTGAGCTTCTGTAAGAACCAATGAGGTTCATTCTTGTTTTACGCAGCACGTTTGAGCTTCTGCAAGAACCAATGAGGTTCATTCTTGTGTTACGCATCACGTTTGAGCTTCTGCAAGAACCAATGAGGTTCATTCTTGTGTTACGCATCACGTTTGAGCTTCTGTAAGAACCAATGAGGTTCATTCTTGTGTTTCACAGCACGTTTGAGCTTCTGCAAGAACCAATGAGGTTCATTCTTGTGTTTCACAGCACGTTTGAGCTTCTGTAAGAACCAATGAGGTTCATTCTTGTTTTACGCAGCACGTTTGAGCTTCTGCAAGAACCAATGAGGTTCATTCTTGTGTTTCACAGCACGTTTGAGCTTCTGTAAGAACCAATGAGGTTCATTCTTGTTTTACGCAGCACGTTTGAGCTTCTGCAAGAACCAATGAGGTTCATTCTTGTGTTACGCATCACGTTTGAGCTTCTGTAAGAACCAATGAGGTTCATTCTTGTTTTACGCAGCATGTTTGAGCTTCTGCAAGAACCAATGAGGTTCATTCTTGTGTTTCACAGCACGTTTGAGCTTCTGCAAGAACCAATGAGGTTCATTCTTGTTTTACGCAGCACGTTTGAGCTTCTGCAAGAACCAATGAGGTTCATTCTTGTGTTTCGCAGCACATTTGAGCTTCCGCAAGAACCAATGAGGTTCATTCTTGTGTTTTGAAGTTTCCGCAAGAACCAATGAGGTTTGTTCTCGTGCATCAATCTAGTTCAGTTCAGTACGATCGCTGATTAGTGTTTATATGTGAATAAAAGCTTAAATTAAATCTGTTCATAATATAAAGGGACCGAGACTCTTCAGAAAATTTGCGTAGACTGTCAACGGAGGGACAGATGAACTAAATTCTTACGGATTTGGAATGACATGAGGGTGAGTAATTAATGACTTTTTTTTTTTCATTTTGGGGAGAACTATCCCTTTAAAAGAGTCCTTGTGAGCACACTCTTCGTGATTAGAGGTGTCAAGCCCCCTCAAAAAGGGGAGCATATGTAAATCAAAGGATTGAGATCAATATTTCTCAACCCTGCTCATTAATCTGACACGTCTAATTCAGGTCATGAAGTATGGAGATGATTGAGTATTCAGCTAATGGGAAAGCCACAAAGTGAGGTGCTGTGGGAAACATAGACCGACTATATTTACTGCCACATGCATAACAATTTAATTATGCGTTTAAAAAGCAAACACCGAAGACATCCATGCATGTTGTAGCCTAATGCATGAGAACAGATGAAAGAATAACACACACACACACGCATGTGAAAAGCATCTCAGCGCGCTGATGTTCGCACTAAAAACTCCCCCGCAAACAAACAATCCTCATCTAACACGGCTAATCCTTACATTTTCGAGAGCTTTTTTCACCTGAACCCCTCTAAACATGTCACCGCACGCCTCGTATCAGTCATGTGTGCTTTAGTTCGAGCTGGAGTTTATTTAAAACGCGTTCATGTGTAATAATGTGTTTCGTGTACATATGGCTCTCTGTATAATCCAATCTCTGTCTCTCGAGGCCTGTAAAAGCGCACCAGACCACATCATCCCGAGAGATAAAACAACAACAGTAATCATTTGTATTGAAGCGATACACATAGTGCTTATGAATCTTACCTTAATACTGCTCAATTTCGCTCTTTTATTCCAGCCCAGGTCAGTTTACAAACACAGGAAACGCCACCGGAAAAGCTCCACGAGAACGCGCACACTGGCTGCAACGTCACTAGTGTTCATGAGCGAAGTAACAAAACATCAGCAGCAAACCCTGTTATTGTATTGAAAAACGTGGGAACATGGAACCAAAGTATAAAGAGGTTATTCTATATTCACCCTGGAGAATGGTGTAAATGAAGATGTAGCTTTTCATGATAATATAATTAGCCTAGTTAGATGTGGAAAGATGCTCGCTGGGGCAAGTTGACCCAACACCCCACCTTAATTTTTCCTCTCTTGATGGTACAAAATATCAACGCAACACATTAAATGAATGGCTATTTCATTTAGTCATCGATCTGAATTGCATCATTTCGTCAGTCAAATCAGTTTAAAAGAACAACATTTGCTTGTTGTAACTCTTCAAAATTAAACTTTATTTATTTTTTTAAATCTTTTTTTAACACAGAATCTAATACTACACATATTTAACTAGCAAAATGTGTATTGGTGAATCTCAACTTTATTTTTTCTTTATTTTTACAAGATTTTTTAGCAGAAGATGGACACATGTTTTCTCAGTCCTGTTACCAAAACTCATGTGCCATTTAAAAAGCATGTTTAAAAGCATGTCAATTAATTCCTTTGTTCTCCCCACAAGAAAGTGTTTATTTTAAAGAAATTGTTGGTTGTATGTTCAAATAATTGATATTTGTTACAAAAAAGCCTCAAGTTTATCAGTTTTTATTTTAATTTATTAAGCAAAAATGATGGACCAAACAAAACTGTTAAAAACAGTGGGTTAACTTTATCTTTTTTAGAAAATAAATGAAGTTTAGGACAGGAATGAACACTGGGTAACAGGAATGAGTGTCCATATGTGTGTGCATCTGTGTGTATGAGAGAGTGTCTGTACATGACTGTGTGTGCGAGATTTCTGTGTTGAAGTGATTCACTATGTGCTAGTAGTACTTCACAGCGAAGAAGGTGGAAAGAGAAAGAAGGAGAGAAAGGAGAAGAGAGAGGAAGGGAGAAAGAGGGAAGTTAAGACAAAAAGGGGGGAAAAGAGAGGTTTGCAGGTGTGTTTCGCTCCTTCCCGTGCGGTATGCCATGGGTGGGTGTTTCTGGAACCTGCATAGTATGGATATAAAATCACTCAACAATGCAAAAAAAAAAAAAAAAAAAAAAAAAAAAAAAATCCCACTTCTGAAGGATTTTAATCATTATACTTCATGGTAAAGTTTAGAGATAGAGAGTGGGGACATGCAACAAATGCTACTTTTTTAGTGTTCTAGGTAGTTTTTATTAATGTTTTTAATGCACATTAAATTTGCAGTTAGCTTAATGTGCAGGACACTTTGCTAATAATCAAATGTGTTTTAGAGTTAATTTTCATGCATTTTATACATATAATGTCCTGGGCCCGGTTTTTCAAAAGTAATCCACTAGGATTTTGGATAACGGATTGGATCAAATCTTGAAAATGGGTTTTTCAAAAGAAAAAACGGATTACATAATCGGATTAGATCACGTAATCCAATCTTGGTTTTGATCCGGATCAAACCTTTAGTTTAGGTTTTTCAGAACTTTTTTGTAGGATTTGAATCACTTTGATCCAAAAAATCTGGATTAAACTGATGCCATCAGAAGGGTGGATTCAGCGTGGATTTCATGCCCAAAATGTAATGAAAACTTTAAAAATGTATCAAATAATACTATATTTGGATCATGCAGTATCTTACAAGGTATCCTATTTATTCATAAGGTTTTAATTTTATCTGTTCATCCGTCAGGCTACAGTGATTAGGTAGGTGTTAACGTATTCAGCCTTTCAGTATAGGCCTACAGCAAAGTAGAAGGAGTTTGGCCTCATAAAATAATCCCCCAAACAGCTGTCAAAATTGACCAAAACCAATAAATTCTATTCTGTCACTAATTGATATATATATTCATCACAATCGAAAATATTTTTGTTTTTAGAATATTTATTAGTGATGCATGCAATGATTACAGAATAACCAAAAAAATGCAAAGAATGGCAATCACTGATTTTTGAAATCCAAAACAAATCCAAATCAGAAATAGTGTCTAACTATTGCGTCCCTTGTTGCACGTCCTGTTTGCTCGTTCTGGCAGAATGCAGGAGGTTGGTTAGGGTCTCCAAGGGGCTCAGGTGCATCACTGTCAGCACAGAGAGGGACATTGTGCTTAGTAGCGATGTTGTGCAGGACAATACAGGCAAGGGTTATGTTGCATGCTTTCTGTGGTCCCGCTCTCAGGTAGTTAAGGCATGCAAAGCGCCTCTTAAGAACTCCATTTAAACGCTCAATTGCACATCTTGCTCTGCAATGAGCAGTGTTGAAGCGTGCCTGCGCCGGTGTATTTGCTGTTAGAAAAGGAGTCATCAGCCATGGTAGGAGTGGGTAGGCACTGTCTCCTAATATTATGCCATCCGGTCGGTTGGTTTGGAGGTCTCTATATAGAGCGCTCTCCCTCAGGATGCGTGCATCATGGACAGACCCAGGCCACTTGACAACACAGTTGGTGATGATGAGGTCAGCATCACACACAAGTTGGACATTGATGCTGTGCCTCCCCTTTCTGTTTATAAACTCCCATTCATTCTCACGAGGTACTTGTATATGCACCTGTGTGCAGTCGATTGCTCCAATAGTATTGGACATATTCCCCAAAAGAAAAAAGCTGCGCTTGGCCTGGGCACCTTGTTGTCCTTTGGAAAAGAAACAAATTCATTGACCAGGCTGGCCAGTGCGATTGACACATCTCACACCACATCACACACAGCTGATTTCACCACTCCCATATAGTCACCAACAACTTGATAGAAAGTCCCACATGCATAAAATCGGAGAGCAATGAGGATCTGGTCTTCCACAGACAGACCGTGACTCCTTTGGGTTCTGTGTTGAAGTTTTGGCCTGAGAAGGTTCACAAGGTACTCTATATCAGCCTTCCCAAAGCGAAACCGGACATACAGCTCCTCAGTGGTGTATTGCTCCAGTGGCTTGGTACGTTCAACATACACCCTTTGACGGTATCCTCTCCTGGCAAAGTGGTGGCGGCGGTGGACAACACCTGCCATTTCACTGTCTCTCTGTGAATCCTCTGAGAAAGGCTGATTTATATGGCTGTGTAGTTGGTCTTTTCAAACACACCTATTACAACTGATTAGTTTTGGCTTGTGTTCAATTGAGGCAATTGGACCCAAGGCCTATAATTGATGAACAATGTTCGCTATAGTAAAGCAACGGAACCATGGACTCAAGAAGCTGTAACTTCACAGCTGCTGAAACCAATGCACTACTAGAGGGTGTTCGGTGCCATTATGGAACAATATGGGAAGTTTTAATTCTGCTAAGGATACCAACAAAAAGAAAAATGATGTTTGGATTTTAATCACAGAAAATGTGAATGCCATAGGGTCTGGCCAGAGGAGGACCACAGACCAAATCAAATTGCGGTGGAAGAATCTTAAGGCCAGGGCAACAAAGGACCATGCTGAAGCCAAAAACCCACAAACAGGCAACAAGCCATAAGAGGGGAGATTACACAGATGTGGTCCTCGACATCATTGGAGGTGAGAAGTCGCAAGCTCTGCATGGTATTCAAGGTGTTGTAGGGGATGGCGAGCCTTGGATTGAGGAGGAGGAGGAGAATCTGCCAGTTCCTCCTGAGGCTGATCCAGAGAGCGTATTTATATTGAATCTCAGCTCTGTTCCTGAGGAAGAAGCTGGATCCTCATTGGTTGAGCCAGTGGTAGTTGCCACAGGATCTCAGAGGAAAGGCTTGAAGCGCCCTTCATCAAACAAAGATGATGATTACAAGGCACTTCTACAAAAAGAGACTGAAAGGGCAGAAGCACAGCTTCGTCTGGCAGAGGAACAACTGACTCTGACCAAACTGCAGCAAACCAAGGCCAGACTTGAGATCCGCCTCCTAAAGGCTACGCTCAGACAAGCTGGTCTCTCCACATCAGATGAGGAAGTCTGAAATTATTGTGGAGTATTTGACATTAAGTCTTTTTTTTAAATTCAATACATCTATATTTGAAACTTGTTATAAATATCCTCAATGTACAGTGTTTGTGTTGTAGGTCTCAGATGAGCGGACTGCTGGAAGAGGATGGGGTGGGGTTTTTCTTGTTTTTAGTTTTTTTTAAATGTGTGTGTTTTCATTTCAAATAAAAATAAACTTATATTGACCCCACACTGGCTATTCTACTTGTTGCTCTTTACATATCTATAGTTCTACATTGTGATTTCCTATCCTGTTTGAGCACTGGTTATCCAGATTTGGTGATCCTGAAAAGTTCCTATCCGGATCAGATTGATCCAATCCGATGTTGCTTTGAAAAACTGGCTCAAAAGTAAGCTGGATTACGTGATCACGGATCGCAAAAAAAAAGGATTACTAAATCCGGATCAATTTTATCCGGATTAAACCTTTTGAAAAACCGGGCCCTGGGGACAGAAATGTCACCCATTCGTTGTCATTTTCAAAAAAACACTGATTCGTTCACGAACAGCACATCAAACGTCTGATACATACAGCACAATGCATACAGGACCTCTATTATCTATCAGTTAAGATGCCTCTGTTTTATTGAATATCCTTTTCACAGTTCAAATCGCAAATAAACTCCAGGGCCCAGATGTTCAAAAAGTTTAATCTAGATCAGATTGATCTGATTTTGCTACCCTGGATCAGGTAATCCATCTTAATGTTGTTCTGGTTTTTCAAAGCAAAATTGGATTGGATCACCCTGATCCAGATACACTTTTTCACATTACCAAATCTGGATTACTAGTGCTCTACGGAACATGGTGACGGAAAAAATATGAGATTTAAGAAAAAAAAAAAAACATTTCAATGCTTTTGCATTCTCTCAGAAATGTTTTGCTTAGCATTCACCCAAGAATCTTTGTGTTTCTCACAAAGAACTTTTGAATGGTTCATCTCTAATGATTGTGACAATGGAGATACCAAACAAATACTTTAAATTATTTTATTTTTTTTTGATATTTACAGCTGTTTGGAGATTATTTTATGGCACCAAAATCTCTTTTTTACTTTACTGTAGGCTCCCGAAAGGTTTAATAGGTAGCCGAATGTCTACTTCTAATTTCTTGCTTTAACAGTTAAACTAATCAAGAGCTAAATAAATAAAAAATGTGTATGTGTATATTACATTATACAAATGTTGTATTTTTTTTGACCAGTTTTTTTTTTACGTTTTATTAATTTTTTGTTCCTGAAATCCACCCTTCTGCTGGGATCCGTATAATTCAGATACTATTGGATAGTATTGTTTTTGTTTTGCTATTTAACATTATAACAAAATAAGGAATGCAAAATGTTTCTGTTTATTACAGTGTTTCTGTTTCTTAAAATTAAAACAAACAATGGCTATTTGTGGTCACCAGTATTTTGCCTACCTGTTGTTCTTTGCTAAGCCAGTAGGCTATACTGTTGGTTCTATTTAAGGCTCTGGTAAACAGGATTTGGTGATCCTGAAATTTGGTATTTGGATCACAGTGATCCAATCCAATGTTCCTTTAAAAAGATGGCATAAAAGTAAGATGGATCAGGTGATCCTAGATAGCAAAACATGGGATTTCCAAATCCAGATCAATTTGATTCAGATTAATTTTTTTTTTTAAAAACTGGGCCCAGGTGATTGGGTTCTCTGTCACCCTGCCTTTGTGTGGTTTTGTGATAAAAGACTAGATCCACATCATGCACCCAGTGCGGGCCGCTTCATCATCCACCACTGGTCCTATTGTTGAAGCTTTCCTTGCCCATTTTTGATCTGTAAATAAGTAGCTTTATCATCTCTGTCAAGGTAAACGCTCCAGTTCGGAGTGTGCTCTACAATTTCACAAACTGGTGCAAAAAGTGGACTATTTCCACTTAACTCCCTTGAAGCAACAGCATAGAATGAACTATCATCTGCTTGTCTGCACAACTGGTGGTCATATTATTTTAGAAAGTCCTTGAGTCATCCACGTCTCTCAGTGAGTTCAGTTCATAGCACTGATGTTATTATTGAACCACTAAGCACTCAAGTCATTCTTTCTCCTCTCTCTTTATCACCTGGTGTGCAATCCAAAGGTTACTGTGGTTTCTCCGTTTGACCAGGCTCCTCCATGATGGCCAGTTCTCCGCCAAGTCAAAAGGCCAGTATTGTCAAAATCCGCAGCCAGCATCCTTGAGCTCCCACCAGTTCTTCTCTGGTCTCGCATGTCTCTGTTTGTGCCACTCAGAGTGATCATCATGTCAAAATCCCTTGTGTTTATTATCTGTATCTGGATGTCTTCAGTCCATAACGTGTCTCACACCTTCCGCCACTCTGACCACTAGGTTGTGCCAGTGAGCTTCTGCCAGGAGCTCCTTTACCCAGAGTCCAGTGTCTGAAATCACACACTTCCCTACTACAGTTCTGCACATAAGTTTACATACACCTTGCAGAATATTTAAGATGTTAATTGTAGGAGCCATTTTCATGCAGTTATATATTTGTCCACTGGGTGGCGCTCTGAAACAGTATATTAGAAGAACATGGGTAGTTAGACAACAGGTGTGTATTGGTAGTGGGAAAGCACACAGTTCTTGACCATGCTGAATGTGCAAGAATGTACAGGATCATGCTGACCGTGGTAATTGGATTATAATGTGTTGGACTGAGTTTAATGCTTCACTGGTAAAGAGTAAAGTTCAAGGAACAATATGGACTATGGACTATGGACAATGTGCGCGATATATCTGCAAGGTATGGAGTTCATAATTGTATGCTGAGAAACTGAAAGACTGAAACACCACAGGAAGCTAATTGGAAGAAATGTTTATTCATTGGAGCACAGTAAGATTACATTTACAACTGTGCTCATGGAGTTTGTTTGTGTTAAATACTTGCTCACTCCTGTTACCAACACCAGCGGCTTAGTGTAAAGCCACAAGTGGTATTTTTGCTTTAGCAAAGTGATTTTCCCCCATCAGACGGATAAAGTTTAAGGCATTAACCAACTAAGAAACCAATAAAAAAGCTACAATTTGAGACCAGAAACACATCACATTAGCCTGGTTAAAACCAGACCATTCTCAGTAGTAACTGAGTTATGGTCTGGCAAAGCTCCATAGACAAATCATTTCCAAAGGGGCGTCACCAACGGACGTCGCTCAGTCAGAGCGATCGTCATGGTGTAAAGCCATATGCTGCGTCCCAATTCGCCTAAGTTACACTACGCCATAAAAGTATGTACTCTTTTTGTGAAGAAAAGGTATTTACTTTTGAATGTGTAGCAAAAAAGTAGGCAAGCTTTGGGACATACTACTTCGTCATCTTTATTGGACGGATCTGTCACGTGCATCCTGTCACTTAAACTGCCCTGTCAATCATCGTGTCACAGTTAAAATCCTCTATTAAATCTAATTTAATTTCCTACCGTTTCGGAGAGAAATGTAGTAGCACGTTCATCTGCCAGTGGGTCTTTCATGGAGACTGTCCTCATGTGTTTGCAATTTGAATATAATAATGCATTTAAAAGTTGAACGGACGTCGCTCAAATGCCTCTGGGCTCAATTGGATAGACCTAAAACCAATCAGAGCGATCGTCATCGTGTAAAGCCCGCCTCAACGTTTCTGATTGGTGCCGCGATTTCTCGGCCATGGAAATGGGCTTGAATGAGCTCTTTGCCAGACTACTTCTCGAGCAAATCTGAATTTGCCGGAAGTTGTCTGGGTTTTCCCAGGCTAACATCAAATAACTGTAAAAGTAAAAATAAAATAAAAAAGCGGACTATTTGCTTGTTTAAGGAATTTGGGAATTATTAACTAATTTCTGTTTCCAATACGTGACAAAAGAACGAACGCTCAGACCTGAACACTCGGGAGGTGAACTGATCATTTCTGTTTCCGGAACAGAACCTATAGGATGCTGTGCATGCGCGTTCAACACAAAGGCCGTTTTAAGGTAACAATGTAATTTAGTCAAAAAACAAATTATTCAAATCTCTGTTTTTATATAAAAACTGTAAGGAGTCTTTAATACACATATTTTAGAAGTTGAACTGAACTGAACACACAATTCTTTTTTAAATTCTGTATAAGAGTAAGTGCAAGTGTATATTTTTAATTTAGCAAACAAGACTCAGACCAGTACTGGCTAAGTGTACAATTTTTGTTGCCATGATTGTCAGTTTTTGGGTCAGTTTTCAGTTCCTAGTCTCGGACAGTACTGAGTAAGTGTTCAATTCTTGTCGGTGTGATTGTGGCCAATGCCAGCAGTTTTCGCAGCCGGACTTGGGCCAGGGTATTTGGGACGATTCTGGGACGTTATTCGTCTCGAGTCTATCCCGAGTCTGGAAATCTCAACCGGCCAAATTTTCTCTTACTATCTTATCTCTTCCGGCCCGCCAGATCTGGGCCATTATCGGGCCAAACAATTTTGGCTACCTAGCTTGTACATTAATGTCTGTAAACAAACTGGTCACTAAGGCCTGGGACACACTAGACGATTTTCAAATTTTAACGGATTTTAAAACTGTGCTGGGAGACCACAGACTTAAGGGCAGTTTCAACCGATTTTTAGCATTATAATCCTCTGAATGCACACACTAGAAGATTCATCCGGACCGCGAAACCAAGTCGATTGTACTAACATTTCCACAGTGACACAGTGACAGGATGATCAACGTCGTCAGCTGGTTCTCCTGTGAGTTTTGTTTTACTGGAAGAAAAAAAAGGAGGAATAAAGAATATGGGTGATCTTTCTCAATACTCCACTTTTGTGGCATGTTTAGTGGCTGCCAAGTTTCAGCTCTAGAAGGATGCAACATCCGGTTGATGAAGCTTGCTCGCTCTTATTGGCTATCGCAGGTATCACGTCAGAGGCAGTAAATATCAAATGTTTGTTCAAATATCAAATTCACAATTTGGAATCGTGTGGGCTCCGACGTGATCGGGAGCAGGAAAATAATCGTAATGACACCACACAATTGAGGAATTTTTGGACAAAAAGTGGGTTGCGAGAAGCCTTGAATCGGGCCACACCCCACAGGTCGTTGGGGGTTGCAAATCGGGCCCAAAATCGGGCTTAAAATCCTTAAGTGTGTTGGCGCTCTCACTAATGACCCATGAACTTCGTCAGTTATTGTGCTTAATAACCCATAACTGTCTATTTGGAAGACACAGATGTCAAATGCAATGAAATAATTGGTACTGTGGCTCCATCATCATCAGAGAAAATTATTGTTGAGGTTGATGATATTATTCACAGCGAATATTCACTTAAACGGTTAGTTATGTTGTATGTTATGTTGTATGCTGTAATGTAAGCAGTTGAGAAAGATAACGCATGTGTAACAGTATAATGGATCTTTAAGTTCTTAAAGTTACAGCAGCCTAATATACCTGCTGCCAAATTATGTTTTTTCCCCATGGTATTGATGTCAAGATTGTGGCCAGTGAAAATACTGAGTGGCTGGTAACTTTGGAAAACCTATATTGCTATTTTGATTATTAATTAATAATTCATTTTAATTTTCATGCAAACAGATTGCAACACATGTACAAGTGTTTGTCCAGCAAAAGTGTCTTTAATAACATTTAAATAAATCATTTGATTCAGTGCACTTTTTGTTTACATCCATGTTTTTACAGTTTACTAAAAACAAAAATACTTTACTTAAAAATACCTGCATGTTATTTGTAATTCCATCTATAATGAAACTGAACCGACAATTAAACCAACCCAAACCTGTCCTAACCCACCCGTATCAAACCTCAATAGCAGCACAAGTGTTTTGCAATACAACATCAACACAAGTACATTATACCAAACAATTATTATTATTATTATTTAATGTAAGTACATGATATGGCTAATACAAAGTGTGGCATATTTTTCCACTGAGCAATAAACAGTATTTATTTGAATAAATAAAACAAATATCTGATACAAAAAGAGAAATCCTTTTTAAAAAAAGTAACAAATTAAAAATGATACACAGCATCATGATAAAATAAAGTAGCTATATCTGACTATATATACATTTTTAAATAAACAGATGTGCACATATCTACAGTACACATTCACAGCATCTTCTTAACTACAGCTTTCAGTGCCTCTATAGAGTAAACTCAAATCACAGTATGATCTCCTGTCACAGGAGAGGTATGTTTACTGACTCTTAAAAAATTAAGACTTTCAAATAAAAACAATTCTGAACTAGCCTGCACCTTATGACCAACAATATAGAACTTTTTGTATTGCAGTATTTCTAATTTCATTGAATCCTTATGATAATTCACATGATGTCGGCCTTTTCCGGAGTTAAGATTTTCTTTAGACTGTCTCTGTGTCTTTTATATTGAATGGTTCTTCTGAAAAACACAATCAACACACATCGGTCAAGATTTCATTAGTGTTTGTGTCAGTACACAGAATGACAAAAGATGAAGAGCAGATTGGTTGTTTACCTGCAGAGCTTTCATCAGATTTACTGATTCTGATGAAGCAGATTGCCACGATCACAGCCAGCATGAAGACAGCAACTACCACAAATGAGCAGCCATACCTGAGGATTGGTTCAATATTTTATTATAAGTTAAACCTTTACCATAAGTCCAGTTTTCACAAAGCAAAGAGGTAAAAAACTCACAAGGTTATCTGTGGCAGTTGTCCTTGGGGGGAAATTGTTAGATGTGTAGGAACATGGGGGCCTGCTATAGGAAAGAAGAGAAAGAAAAGAGAAACTAAAATAAATGACAAAAATAAAATGCAACTGCAAGCAGCAGGTATATGAAAAGTGGGAAAAAAGTATTTTTGTCAGATACAAAGGCAGGAATATTTTCAATCTGAAAAAAATTATACAAACCACAGTGAATGAAATATAATGGCTGAATGAAATGATACAATATTTAGGCAGCAGTTAGCAGCATACACTAGCCTGGAAATCCAGACCCAAATCTGAAAGATTAATGGTCTGGCGTCGACTAATGAAAATCGGCCAGCTCGAGGGGCGGCACCAAGAGTGCATTTGAAAATCTCACTGCACGCAATTGGATAACACTACGACCAATCACAACAATAAACCCCATACGCTTAGCTACCAGCGGAGCTAACTGGTAGATTAGACTCTTGCTGTATCCAGTCGGCAAAACAGCAAAAATGTCCTTCTTGCAAAGGAACAATTCGAGCATCGTCTTCTGTTCCTGTTTTAGATAAAAAGCTAAGTCTAACTCGTTCATTGTAGCGGCCAAAGCCGTTTCAAACAACTGGTGTTCATCCATAGCCATCTTGCAATGTTTACTAATGACTTGGACGTCACAGCGCTGTCGTCATCTTTAGCTCGCCTCTGGCCCGCCTATATCAGATAACCCGATGTGATTACACATGGGTTTACTCTACAAATTATATCAATATTTTTGTTCCCCCAAGGAATTTTTTTTGTACTCTTGTAAAAGTTTGCATAAAACTAGTAATGGAAATGTTATGATTCAAGTGGGAGTAAAATCTATATTTCAGTGCTTTTGCGACCATATGCAGAGTTTCTTGGAAAACGAGTGAACACAAAAGTTTTCAAATATATATTTTTCCTCCCATCTCATAATTTTTCCTCTACCATGTCCCTTTAGGGGCTCTGTAAATTTGCATACCAATTTGTAATAAAGAAACATTTCAAGAGTTGTTACAAAAACATAAATGAATGATGCTGCAATAATATATGAAAAATTTAAGAAATGAAGTATTATTCTCACCCATGGCACACTGTGTGTCTGCGAACTGCATGCAGTTGGAAACAGTTATCTGTCCAATTTCTATAGGTTGAGAAAAAGGATTGTATTCTCAGAGCAGAACTGAAATGAACAGCACAGTCTGGTCTGCAAAGTCATCTAGGCCAGTGGTTCTCAATTCCAGTCCTCGTGACCCACTGCTCTGCACATTTTTTTATGTCTCCCTTATTTAACACACCTGAACCAGATCATCAGGTCATTAGGAGAGAGTCCATGAACTGAAATGAGTGTGTCAGATAAGAGAGACATACAAAATGTACAGAGCATTGGGTCACGAGGACTGGAATTGAGAACCACTGATCTAGTCTATTAACTCTGTCATGTAAACGGCGGTGAAACAGTTTTTACATACCTTCACAGCTGCGGCATTTATTACAATCCACACCAATGTAGACTCCAGGTCCTTCGGAACAGTTCTTCACAACATACCAACCTGTAGATTTGCATTGAATGATTATTTAGTGATTAACAGTGGTCAATATATTCAGATGTATTATTATATAGTCAGTGGAGCTCACCTTCTGGGCAGTTAAGGCAGCACTGCAAATCTGGAAGTTGGAAATGGTTCTCTGGGCATGTTTCGACACATAGAGTACTGAGCACCCCAACAAATATTGCCTGGAGTTACAAGAGTACTGTTTCAATATATAACTCTCAAATTACATGTCTAAATCAGGAATAAGAAACAGTTCAAGACAAGAAAATGGAAACCAAAAAATATTTTTGAAGAATGTAGAAAACATGAACAAAATCCCTTTCAGTCATTCAGTGAAAATATTATATTTGACATGCTTGGTAATGGTTACTTTATCATATAGTTTCAACTTTTTCACAGTAGTTAAAATGTTTAGTTCACACATGAAACAGATCTAACACTTACCAAAATGTGTTTGCGGTCTGTTTGGTTCATTGTAGGTTGTAGACTGAAGTGCTTCTTACCAGTGTCATCTGTAAATCCTTTATACTCGACTCTACTTTTAGCCAGCCAGAAACAATGACACATTGAAGGCGTGTCCTCTAAGAGATCCCGTAAACCACTTTTATTATCAGTCTTTCATATTCAGGTAATCTGTCAGAGATTAGCCGTATTTAACTGAAAGGTATAGCTACATGAGCAGGCGTGTCATCTCATATGTAGCTTTTATGTAGTATATACATACACTCACCGGCATCACATTATTAGGTCCACCTTGTTGATGAAAAGAGCAAACTCACCCCCATGCAGAGAATCTCTTTTCTTGGTATGGAGCTGGACTCAGTCCACCAGACGGCATGTGTCCGGTCAGTGCTGAACTGCTTGAATACCAACAAGAGCAGGACAGCGGCCCCACTGAAACCTTTTCAGAGGCTCCTGGGGCATATGGCATCCACAGCCGCAGTAATGCCGCTGGGTTTGCTTCATATGAAACCGCTTCAGCACTGGCTTCACGGCCGAGTCCCGAGATGGGCCTGCCGCCAAACCCTCAGCCCCTGGTCCGACCCCTGGTTTCTCCGGGCCGGAGTGCCCCTAGAACAAGTGGTCACCACAGATGCCTCCAACACCGGCTGGGGGGCCACATACAATGGGCATGCACTAGCGGGGATCTGGACAGGCCCCCAACTGCATTGGCACATCAACTACCTCGAGTTGCTAGCAGTACATCTTGCTCTGAGACGCCTCATAACACCGTTGCTCGGCAAGCATGTGCTGGTCCATACGGACAACACTGCAACCGTTGCGCACATGAACCATCAAGATGGTCTACGCTCCCCTTGCATGTCACAACTTGCCCGCCATCTCCTCTTATGGAGTCAGAAGCATCTGAGGTCGCTTTGTACCATTTATATCCCCGGCCTGCTCAATCGTGCCGCCGACGAGCTCTCATGACAGCCTGTGGCCCCAGGAGAGTGTAGTCTCCATCCTCAGGCAGTCCAGCTGATCTGTGACCACTTCAAGGCTCGTACCATTGCCGGTTGTTTTATTCCCTGACCGAGGGGACCCTCGACATGGATGCACTGGCACACAGCTGGCCTAAGCAAGTATGCGTTTCCCCCAGTGAGCCTTCTCGCACAGACACTGTGCAAAGTCAGGGAGGACAAGGAGCAGGTCTTGCTAATTGCCCCTTATTGGCCCAACCGGACCTGGTTCTTCTTTGTAAGGTTTGCTTTCACAAAGCAACTTTTCAAAGCGTACCAAAATGTGTTCACGCAAATCACATGCGGGCACAACTGTCCTCTAATTGGCCAGCGTTTCCTCTGCGTCATCCATCAAGATGATTACAGTTTTTACAATCGCTATGACAGTTTTTTCAATACATTTAACAAGTTTCCTAAACTCTTAACGCACCAACACACCTAAAACACACAATTGGCAAAACGGTTAATTTCATGCTCAAAATCACACATTGTAAATTAAACTCCAAAACTAATTTTCAAAATACAATAATACACTAACACAATACACTATGTCTACCAAAACACTGCAAACATGTCTCAAAATCAAATAATTATTCAAAACACTAACACATGTTCTCTTCCAACAGGAACATTTAGTCAATCATAACACAATGACAAAAAAAAAACACTATCATCAGCTGAAATTACAGAAACTGCATTATTTTATATGTGTCAGGAATGCCCTTATACAACAGACAGTATATTGTATTGATCATAGATTGTGTTTTGCACTGCAGGTTTTTGTTTTTTTTGAAGTCTCTCTACATTTTTGTTTTGTTTGTAATGTAAATGCATGCATTTTGTTGTTGTTGTTTTTTTTTTGTTTTTCGCAGCACAAATTCAATACAACAAAATAAATTACCCTTCTTAGAGTAGCTTTATAGAATGTATGGTTTATGAAAAAAGAAGACAGAGACAGAATTGCTGCAGTAACGGCTTTATTTGCAACAGGAGATTTCTGCAAGATAACAAAAATATGCAATATAGCTGCCATTTACAGTATTACTGTATGTGAAAATACAAAATATACAAACAGAAAAGGCCATCTTCTAATCTGCCCGGTCTTCTGCATTTGTCCACGTTCTCATCCACATCACACCTGATATCTTCCCTGGCAAGGCATCTTGGGAAGAATCTTTTGGCTTGCCTTATCCTGGTAGTGTTCAGCTGTGATGTCTTGGTATACAGCATCTTTTGCATACAGCAGGGACATTTGGTCCTGTGGACTATGGTCAAAAACCTTTCATCTCCAGGCTAAGAAAACTCCTCAATGGGGTTGAGGAAAGGGAAGTAAGGGGCAAGGAAAATGGACATCATCCTCTGATGGGCGTCAAATGGTGGAATGGTGGAATGCCACATTGTCCCATATTTGCATTACTTCAATCAGCTGTTTCTCACTAGCAATGGAATAATGTGAAAATACAAAATATACAAACAGAAAAAGCACCAGAAGAATGAAAAAAAGAGTCATCTTCTAATTATTTGCATAATTCAATCAGCTGTTTCTCAGTAAGAATAGAATAAAATACAGGGGATATATTTGTGTTTCAGTTCACAATATAAACAGCTGTTTACCTTGACTTTAGCCTGTAAGGTTAGGTTTAGAACATGCTGTTATCTGTTCTGACATACAGTGTTAAAGCATTGGTAAATTTGGCAGTAAAAATCCATTGTTTTGGTCTTGTTTGAGCTTGTGTGTAAAAGAAGTTCAAGCATTTTAAATTTGTGTTAATTGTATGCATTTTGTGTTAAAGCAACAAGAAATGTGTTAATAGTATAGCTTACACAGACGGATGTAGTGCTAAATGTGTTAAGAGTTTTGGAAAATTGTTAAATGTATTGAAAAATCTGTCATAGCAATCGTAAAAAACTGTAACAAGTTCGCTCCATGAGCTTATTGTGGCTTTATTTGTAACTGTCGAGACACGCAAACACTAGCCTATATGAATGTAGCCATCATTGCCGCTGTTAAATTATATACTATTCGAAATTAATACTACAGCAAATTCAAACGTGCAGTGTCAAGACACACACAAACACTATACGAATGGTATAATACAGCTAGAGCAGAAATCAAGTCTTCATCGGGACAGCATTCTCGCACTGAGAAGCGATATTACACAACATTTTAAGATGAAGAGGTGCTTTTTTGGTTTTCAACTATGATAACTAATGTGCAGAATCACAGAATCAGACACTACTGCTATTTATTTAGCACATTTCCCGTTATGAATTATAATACCATTTGGTTTATCAGTCCGTTGGGTAGGATTGCATTCACTCCTCAAGCGAACCGTCCCAGAGTTTGTTTGCAATTGTTGCAATTGCTGTTGCTCAGTTTGAACTTCAGCAGATCGTCTTGAACGAGCCGAGCTCGTGAATCATGCTGCGTTCTATTATTTATCCGTGTCGGAGTTCCGACTAGAAAGACAGACGTTGCCTTGCAACACGCACCAACACGCCCCCTTTCCTCGGATTTTGCCGCTCGGAAGTTTGGACAACCGTGAGGACACCGAGCAAGAATTCCGATACGGAATCCAAGATGGCTGCGCCCTGTGTGACTTGTTTTCATTGTTTGTGTACCGCTTTGGTTGTTTAAATGACGTTGTTTAAATTTTAATCACTCGTCGTATTACTGCAATACCTTACTGCGTCCGTATCACTGCCTGTGGGTATGGGTATCGGTCTTGTTGTGAGTGCAATATTGAATAAAGCCTTGTTTCAAACAGGTGTTACTAACGTGGCTCGCGTTGCTAACAGAAGGTAAACTAGTTACTAGGAGAAGCACATAGTGCTACTTATTTTGGAGCGCCTGGTACTCGGCCAGTGCTACATAGCAACAGCTTTCCGGGTGGCGTCCATGTTTTTCTCCGACTCGGACGCGCAAAACATACCAGAACGCTTGAAGTGTGCAAGTGACGTCATATCCGAGGTCCGAGTCGGTTCGTTGACAATAGAGCTGGTAAGTCCCGCCCCTTCCGTAAAACCCCGCTGGACCTCTAGGTTGAAAAATCGTCAATGCAAGTGAATGGGAGAAATTAATTATTTTCTGGTCCCGTTTGAATTGTGCCATGAATGTGAACATATGTTGTCTGTGAATTTTTTATATAATCTTTCATGTTACGAGTTTGACAGTATATGGTATGATTCTTCGGCTAGCAGTTGTGGAAAAGACATAACGAGAAAGACTACATGTCGCCTATGTGACGTCACCCCATAAAGTTGACTTACCCGTGGTTTTCGCCAACCTCAACGATTTTGTCCTCTCCCTGAAAGAAGGCGGTGAAGTGCACCAAAGACACAGTCATGTTTAGCGGGATCCGTGAGCTAGTGTCCGTATGCTAGTGGTGGTGACGTTTCAAACGCGACGAAAGCAGTGAAGAGTTGTAGTCCACAAAGTGCTCTCACACAAAGTCTAACCGTATCAAACTTCTACCCGCTAAACTGTAGCATTCTTTACACGAAAAATTATATAAAAAATTCACAGACAACATATGTTCACATTCATGGCACAATTCAAACGGGACCAGAAAATAATTATTTTCTCCCATTCACTTGCATTGACGATTTTTCAACCTAGAGGTCCAGTGGGGTTAGCGGAAGGGGCGGGACTTACCAGCTCTATAGACCTTATGTAGCCCCGCCCCTTTTCAGCGCTGAGCTCGTTGTCTTTTGTCTTCCGGTCTGTATTTTCACAGTGATGAATGAACAGCTTGTTTTAAAATCTTCCCGGTCTACTGAAATTTGTTAAGACATCTGCTTTAAACATTACAATCCTCATGATAACTTTCGTTAACTTTACATTAAGTAAATCCACTTCAAAAGCTAATTACTCCTGATCAGCAATGCCATAGAAATACTCAGTAGCCTACACATTGGGATAGTGATTACTCAATTTCCAGCGACATGACTAGAACCGAACATCACCGCTGGTATTAATTAACAACAGGCTGGACCTACATCGTTTTCATATAATTTGTTATGCTGTTAAATTTTTACATTTTTCTGTTCCGTATCCTGACAACATTTAACCATAAATGTTAACTAGATGTGTTCAGTGTGGGTTTATGCTGACATATAATAAAAAATGGTCTGTCTTTTCAAATCTTCTATTGCGTGTCATTATATTTATTGAGTTGGCTCATGCATTTTATTTTCGCGCTTCAGAAATGTGAAGTCTGATCTCCGTCCTATTATGTGTGTGTGTGAACCTTCTGCCTGTCTTTGATGTACCCATATGATTTATATTGTAATTAAAAGTTTGCATTGGAACTTTTATTTCTTCTTAGTCTTCTTCTGACTACACCACACCATGACAAAGTGTTTCTTTATATAGATGTGAAATAAATACCTGTGTGCATTAAGCAATTGTTAATAATTAATGTGCAATATAATCTTTCTTCGTGACAATGGCTGTTAGTTTTTGTTATGCAATATTGGAGCCATAATTATTTTCTTTTGACTGTGTAACATTTTCAAATGAATTTTGTTATTAAACTTTACCTAAAAGAAGTTACTGGCCTATTGGATGTTATTCAAGTTTAAATCACACTCGCATAGGAAGAAACAACTATATGAGAACTGTATGAGAATTTGGACAGATTGCTATCACACCAGCATTTGCCCATATACATAATTCCTGTTTGGCAAGTTTTCTTTTGGTTGACAGTAGCAACGACACGTAGCAACAGCGCTGGTCTCAATGTTAGTATCACCATTTAAAGTTAAATATTACCAGAGTGTTTAAAGATCATATGATTAAAATGTAAGATACGGTTTAACTGTGAATTTCCGGTATAAATGAGGTTATAATTTACTGCTGTTATAGCAAAATGCCTAAAGTATATGAATGCCACATTTTTGTAAAGTTTCTAAACCATTGCATCTTGCATTAAGAATCAAAACAGACTTAAAAAAAAAAAAAATTTAAACTTTCTTTGGCATTTTATAACCTTATATAACCATGATTTGCCTCAGAGGACTTTGTATGCTGTCTTTTTTTTTTTTGCTGCTTAATATAACTTGACGTGTTATGCCTGGTTCACACTACAGGAGTTAAAACAAAGTGGAGTAAAATGAAGATACAATGTCAAAATAAGGGTCGGGTCCACATATTATAATAAACACAACATAAACTTGACAATGAGCTTGTTAGGCCATTGTTATATAATGGTTAGTTCCTTGAATCTCACTTTACGAGAGGCTTTCTGCTGATATTTCACCAGTATTGGCCTTGACAGCCATTCTAGACAGGCTGTCACTCAGTCCAGTTACATTGTTACGCCACCAGGTGGCGGGAAGGGACAGTCTTTGAGTGAGTCATTAAACTGTTCATTCAACAGAAATTTAAAAAAATGTGGATGCATTCAAGATAGATGTAATGAAACAAGTTGTTAATTATTTTAATATTTAATTTGAACTTTGAGCTCCACTTTACAAGGCTCAGCAGAGCAGCAATGCGGCGCATGGGCAACGCTGAAGCTGAGACGTCACTTCATGATCAATGGCTGATTCATTGTATTGACCAGCGCTGGCGCCATTCATTAGACATATCCTTAAATGTTAAAAGGATGATTTTTGAAAGATTTCGCTTTCCTTGGTCACGGCTACCTTTTCACAAATATGACTTGATATGAAGGACAGATATTGTGTTTACAAGCATTTCTGCTTCAGATCTGCTGTGTGAGATCACGTGAGGCGCTTCCTCTGGCACCATAATCTTAATAACATTTTGTAGTGTGTGATGCGCTACGATTTTCAAATCTTATAGTTTGAGCATGTTTAAGATTTGAGGGAAGAAAATCTGTAAAGATTCTCCTTAAGTGTGTGCTGCAACCAGATTTTACAATCGATTAGGATTTTAAAACTCCTGTGGTGTGAGCCAGGCATTAGTGTCACAGGCCTACAGTAGATCAAGCAGATCAAACAGGCAGGAGGGGCATCAATCATGAATGAAGAGTGATTGGTGAATGTTTAGTTGAAATAGGCCTACCCAATGCCCCCATTACCTTTGAGTATTCACCAAAATATTACCTCAGAAATTACTTTCAGAGCATTCATGCATTTTTTTTTTTTTTATTATTTTGAGTATCCACCTTATTCTTGATGACACTTCCGGTTTGGGGAACTTCCATTTAAAAAAGGCTGAAAGGAATCATTTCAGATCATAAGGTTGCCCTACAAATAAAGTTGATCCGTCAGTTTTCCTTCATGACTTATTTTCAGACATCATGAGAATAACATTATACTTGGTATTTTAACGTGACATGTTATAACAAGAATATCTATGGCAAGAGCTCTTTTCAGTCGCTGCTTTATTTTCCTCGTGATTAATTTTTCCCTTTGCAATACGCTGCAAAAGTATGAAAAAGGACAACATACAGTATACTGCACATTTGTGGTCTGTTCTCCCGAATTAATTTACGATATATTCCATTAATAATTCACTGGAATGCACGAAGAATCTCTCATTATTCTCCTCAAATCCTCATGTCTCTTTCCAGGTTTGTTTTCACAGGTAAATGCAATTTATAATCTGTCAAAAGGACGGAAATCACTTTGAAATAGTATCACGTAATGCTGAAGTTAATGAACATTTTTGATAAGTTACATTACATAATATATTACTACAGTGATATTTAACCTGGCCGTTATTGCTGTGGAAAGACTCACGCTTTTGGGGTAATTTGGTCTGTTGAAATACCTTGTTGATGCTTTTACACTTAAATTTCCTTTTAATTTTCCACGGATGAAGGGTGAGTAAATTAATGTCATCTTATTGTGACACATTTTTAACGTATTGCATTCATAGAGCAAGCCTTTTCACTGATTGTTAACATCTTAACGGAAGTTACACCCATAATTTGCGCAAAGCATCATAGGGCGTATGAATAAGGTGGATATGTTTTTTATACAACAAAAACAAAAAACGAACAAAGACCAGTTCCCTGTTACATGAAGCTATAGTTAAACAAACTCTGAGGTTTATAGTAACTTTAGAGTTGACAAAACAAAACAAATCCAACCTGGTTTAGATCAGGTTCAGCAGGTTCACACGTTTGGTTAATCCTGGAGAGTGTGCGCCTGAAAGAGTAACAACCAAAATCACAAACTCTCTTGAGTGTGAACTTATTTTAATCAAGGAATTACTTTGCGATCACTAAAAAGTATGTTCTATATAGGTGCTTTTGAATTTGTTATGTTAAGTAGGCTGTTGTATGGTATTTTGTAATTGATAATTATTGAGATTATTGATTGATTGATTGATTGATTGATTGTATTGTCTATTTTTGTCTTTCGTGTTGTCTTGCTTTACTGTTGCTGCTGTAACACCTTAATTTCCCCTCGGGGATTAATAAAGGAACTCTAAGTCTACAGTATGAATGTGTGTAGTGTGAATGAAATCCGGGCTTGCCATGTTGTCATTATCATGTGATCTACCAGGGTCAGTTGCATTGCTTCACTGTCATTCACAAATCCTCTCCTGTGGCCTCATGGGATAGTAAAGTGTCCATCATATGCCCACTTCAGAATCTCATCTGGGTACTTTTTGTCCACTCTTTTATTAGTACTGTGAATTTGGATATACTATTCTTGTCACTATAGTGTCAGTATTCTTGTCGCCTACTACAGTATATAGTAGTGAAGTATGCAATGAAGCCAATCACATGAAACCCGGAGAGCATCAGTTTGATTACCTCTTTGTTTAAGAGTTGACAGAATTCTCAGCTGAAGATTAACTCTTTCCTCATCTGCATTTATTTTTTTGTTGCATTTTTGATAATTTTCACAAAACTTTCATGGCCCCCAGAATATTTTGTTGTATGAATATTTGAGCATACAATATATCAAAAGAAACAACAGAGCCTCTGCTTTTACACAAACATTATTTTTAAACAATGCATTCTTTTTTTTTTTATGAACACTTGAATGTGGATAAATTCGGAACAAAAAGTTGAGATAAAAGTCTTCATCTGAATTCAGAACGATGATCAAAACATGGAGTGTGTAGAATAGATTGAGTCCATCAACACCCCCCATAGCTTCACAGTCCTATATGTCTTCATGGCTTCAATATGTCATTCTGTTACATTAGGCAGTTTTGATTTACACTATATTGCCAAAAGTATTGGGACACCACTCCAAATCATTGAATTCAGGTGTTTAGATCACTTTCATGGCCACAGTTGTATAAAATCAAGCACCCACGCATGCAGACACTTCTACAAACATGTGAAATAATGGGTCGCTCTCAGGAGAGTGATCATCATGTCAAAATTCCTTGTGTTTATTATCTGTATGTCTTCAGTCCATAACGTGTCTCACTCCTTCTTCCACTCTGACCACTAGGTTGTGCCATTGAGCTTCTTTACCCAGAGTCCAGTGTCTGAAATCACACACTTCCCTACTACAGTTCTGCTCACAAGTTTACATACAACTTGCAGAATATTTAAGATATTAATATTAATGTCACCTAGTGACCAACATTAAATAATAGACTCAGGTCCCAGCCACAGAAACCCAACAGACAGTCAAGGTTGCATACAAAGAAATACACTTTATAATGGGCCAGCAAGCACTAAATAGGAAACACTGATACGTAGGGGAAAGAGTACACTAAAATCAAGTCTCTGAAACCCTTTAGAGAGAGGTTAAGATTCAGTGACTGGGTGGCTTCTCAGTAGCTTGCTCCAGCTGTCCTCCCTCAAAGCAGTCGAACAGACACGTCCAGAGGATCACGGTGGTCGTCAGACCCACAGGAAAAAGTTACGGTACTCCAGGCAGCAAGCAGCAAGCGTTGAGGGAGGTTTGAAGATAGCCACACAGTCTTTAGGACAACGCCAGACGCCAGAACCACAGGATGGGTATAGCAAGCAACCACAATGAACACCGACACCACAGATAGCAGAAGAACACACATTCACACTGTGTGGTAGTAAAATATATACAGCCCTTCAGGCAACAATAGCAAGCGTTGAGAAAAGGGGCCTGGGGGCCTGGGGGCCTGGGGGCCTGGGGGCCTGGGGGCCTGGGCTTTATTTACAGAGCAGGAGTGTGCACTGAACACAATGGCAGCCGATCAACCGCCACCAAGCAAGTCCTCCTCTCTCTTCCAAAGGACCAGTTTTTATCTTACTTCAACCCAGGCATGGCCAGCTGGTAAACAATTAGTCACTAATTGAAATCATCAGCAGCAAGGCAGAGGCAATAATAAAGTTATTCAATGACAGGAAGTATCGGCCAAATAGGGGTAGAAAGTAGGGATGTCCCGATCCGATCACATGATCGGAAATCGGGCCCGATCACGTGTTTTCAGACTGATCGGAATCGGACGTTACCTCCCGATCAGGACTCGGATATATATATTCTCATTATTTTTTAACACATCAATATTTATGCGGTGGCACAGAGTTACGCCGGTTTCACACTGCACGCGTTAGTAAGCAGCGCAGGAGCAGTGCGTATGGTGAGCAGGAGCAGGACACGTGCGTTTTGCTTTCACACTGGCAGCGTTTGTCACGCGCGGCTGAACCGCGGGTTGTGTAGGCTACAGACAGAGTACTCCATAATGGATAAGTTGGCATAGCTTTTTTTTCGTTTTCAAATACATTTAAGAGAAAAGACTTGTCAAGAAGCTTATTTTATTAATAATTTCATTTATATAACTTTTGTTTCATCTTTGATTTTATTGTTATGGCAACAAGTTTGTTTTTGGACATTTGTTTTCTTTTTAAATTGCTGTTGTCATTTGATTGACTGTTTAAAACACAATAGATATCATCAATGCACTTTTTGGATAAAACTGCGGTGTATTTTGGCCATGATCAATGTATTGTCACTTTAATTCAGCAAAAGCGGCGCAGCAAAAATAGACTCGGCGCCGAAACGATCGCGGCACTCCTGCTCTGCTCTGCTCCGCACTGCCACGCCGCCTCTGCGCGCGGTGTGAATGCTCTAAAGCCTTGTTTATACTCGACGCAGCCGCAAGAGCGCGAGTCACCGCAGACCGCGCGCGCACCTCTCCAGACGGACGAGGCGTTTATACTTGACGCGCTCGCCGTTGTACTATTCTTTGAAACGACAGGGGGCGACTATTGGGTAATTGTCCTCTAAACCATCAGGAGTCAGCGGTGAGAAGAAGAAAGCTATACACACGTGACAGTTTATTTTAGTACACCACCACCAATACCATACAAAAAGAATTGTGTAAAACCCAGTAAACCCTGAGATTATTACTCGTGACAATAAAAACAAATATATGGAAATGAGAATGTGTATACAATATAACTAAATTAACAATCTCTTACATATTTTCTAATTTCACTAAACATTTCATTAAGTTGTGTGAACATTTTTATTAAACATGGACCTTTATGTTCATTAAAAATACTTATTATGCTATTGTATGCTCATTTTTTAAATGTAAGGAACTTATTTAGATGTGCAAACTGGGTGCCCATGTGGTGAGAAGTTCGAGCTCGGCCAGATTCGGCTCGAAGTCGTTCATCTTCGGCTCGAAGTCGTTCATCTTCGGATGCGGCGCCGCGCGCGTTGTTACAAAAAGTGCCGTGCACACCGCCAGGCGAAATTGGGTCTTGCGAACCCAACGCGCGAGACCGCCCACTCCGCAATGACGTCATTTTTGCCGCGCGCGCCTCGCGATCTTGCGGCTGCGTCGAGTATAAACAAGGCTTTACGGTGCGTTTCCACTACAGCGGCAAAAGTCCGCTCAGTGCCGCTGGCAACGCTATAACGGTGCGTTTCCACTACAGCGGCAAAAGTCCGCTCAGTGCCGCTGGCAACGCTATAACGCCTCCGCTTTGGGGTGTGTCATTGCGAGTGTGTTTAATCGAAGTTTTTTTCAACACACGGACAGTATAATCACCAGAAATGCACGCGATTACATTTACAAATAGACAAGCTTTGTTTCCAAATGCATCAAGCAAAGATCCTTTCAATTTTATAAACTTTTATAAACCCAGCCAATATAATCACAATGAACACATCCAAAATAAAATCTTTAACATATATATAACAACTGCAAAGCGTCTAATTTGTAAACAAAATGATTTACGCACTAAATCCAGCATAAACTCCAGCAAAATTTGCATATTTTTAAACTCTCAAAACAGATGTCACATCACGAACCTCACAGCAATTGGCTGCCGACCGCGTTTTTCGCTTGATATTTGCATAAAGTCAAAAACTGCCCAACCTTTTTGACGCTCTCGGTCGCTCTCAACGCTTTCTCCGGTCCGCTGGCAATCCCAAAATGCACTGCGCGAGCGTGAAGCTCAACTTCCATAGGAATGAATTGAAAACGCTCGCTCCGCTCCGCTCGCAACGCGCCAGTGGAAACGCACCGTAACGGTACGTTCACACGGGGCGTCAGCGTCAACGCTTGACGGAAGGCGTGGCTGAAGTTTGGCACTGATGCCATGGTCATAGCAGCGTCAGCCAATTAAATTAGACAGGAACTCAACAACAAGCTTCATTGTCATTCAATGGTCATAAAGGACCGGGTGATTGCCCACCGCAATAATTAGTTTCTCCTCCAATTTAAAAATTATCCTCAGTTTGCTGCTCTTGAACAGGATGAACGTGATTGGCTGCCGCCTGGCTACTGTATTTGCATAGAGCGATCTGATTGGCTGACGCTTCCGTCGGCGGCGCTTCACTGGCTTTGCTCGCGGCAGAAGTTGAAACATTCTCAACTTCTGCCGCGAGCAACGCCAGTGAAGCGCCGCCGACGGATCCACAATTCTTTTCGGCAACGCTTGACGTCACCCATTCAAAGTCAATGGGAAGCGTTGACGCTGACGCCCCGTGTGAACGTACCGTAACGCCTCCGCTTTGGGGTGTGTCTGCTGCGAGTGTGTTTAATCTGAGTTTTTTTCAACACACGGACAGTATAATCACCAGAAATGCACGCGATTACATTTACAAATAGACAAGCTTTGTTTCCAAATGCATCAAGCAAAGATCCTTTCAATTTTATAAACTTTTATAAACCCAGCCAATATAATCACAATGAACACATCCAAAATAAAATCTTTAACATATATATAACAACTGCAAAGCGTCTAATTTGTAAACAAAATGATTTACGCACTAAATCCAGCATAAACTCCAGCAAAATTTGCATATTTTTAAACTCTCAAAACAGATGTCACATCACGAACCTCACAGCAATTGGCTGCCGACCGCGTTTTTCGCTTGATATTTGCATAAAGTCAAAAACTGCCCAACCTTTTTGACGCTCTCGGTCGCTCTCAACGCTTTCTCCGGTCCGCTGGCAATCCCAAAATGCACTGCGCGAGCGTGAAGCTCAACTTCCATAGGAATGAATTGAAAACGCTCGCTCCGCTCCGCTCGCAACGCGCCAGTGGAAACGCACCGTAACGCCCGTTTCACACATACTCCGTTTGCAGTGCGTTTGCGGTGCGTATTTTTTTCCGTACCCATGTTAACAGGTTAGAGCTTTCACACTGCACGCGGTTGCAGTCCGTCGATCCGTTCCAGTTGCGGTGCGTATACAGCAGTGCAGAGATCGTTTCCGCACCGAGTCTATTTTTGCTGTGCTGCACACGCTGAATTAAAGTGACAGCGCATGTTTCGTGGTCAAAATGAACACAGATTGACCTGAAAATGTAGAAATTTCACCATAAATGCGATTAATGAAATAAAATGTAGTAAATCTCACCATAAATGTATTTAATTAAATAGGCCTACTACGTTTTTGGTAAAGCAAGGAAAGCTACTATTTACCTCAACAAGGCGACATAATGAACATTCGTGGACGTGGAAAAACAAGTTGTGACATGCAAGATTTATTGTATTAAAATTTAAATGAAAAAGAAAAGGCATGAGAATCGGCTGTTCTTATCAATTTTAAGTTTTACTTTAAAATGTTTGCGATTTATGCATGGTTAAATATTTGACCACTTGCTTGAGCAACTTAAGTAGAAGTAATGCATTGAATAATAGGCTGCCGTTGCAATTGTGTTTAAAACGTGCATACGTCTATTAAAGAGTATGTATAGCCTACAAAGAGAATCGCAATGCTGAGACGTTAAGATCGCGGGTAAATCAAGGGAAAAGTACAATTTACTTCAACAAGGCATAATGAACAACACTCGTCTCATTCGTGGAGGTGGAAAAACAAGTTCTTTGTGACATGCAAGGTTTATTGTATAAAGATTTAAATTATGCAAAAGAAAAGGTATGAGTCTGCTGTTTTTGTCAATTTTAAGTTTTAATTTAAAATGTAGGCTATTCGATTTTAATATTTGTACATGGTAAAATATTTTACCACTTGCTTGAGCAACTATAATTAAATAGAAGTAATGCATTCAATAATATGTTGTTTAAATTGTGTTTAAACGTGAATATGTCTATTAAAGAGTGTAGGTGTACAAAGAGAATTGCAATGCTGACAAAAAAAAAACTTTTTTAAATAAAAGTTGCTGATAACTTCTGGATTTGAAATACAAATAGCGAGTAAGTATTTGTGTTATAGCCTACAGCAGCGGATCAGTTACGCACGGCAAACGCAGCATATGTGAAAGCACTATTGCATGTGCTGCTCCTGCACTGCATACGCACTGCAACCCGCACCGCACACGGAGTATGTGTGAAACGGGCGTAACGCCGGTTTCACACATACTCCGTTTGCAGTGCGTATGCGGTGCGTATTTTTTTTCCGTACCTATGTTAACAGGTTAGAGCTTTCACACTGCACGCGGTTGCAGTCCGGCGATCCGTTCCAGTTGCGGTGCGTATACAGCAGTGCAGAGATCGTTTCCGCACCGAGTCTATTTCTGCTGTGCTGCACGCGCTGAATTAAAGTGACAGCACATGTTTCATGGTCAAAATGAACACAAAATGACCTAAAAATATAGTAATTTCACCATAAATGCGATTAATTAAATTAAATGTAGTAATCTCACCATAAATGTATTTAATTAAATACTATTTTCACTTTGAGACCGGGGTAAAGCAAGGAAAACTACAATTTACCCCAACAAGGCAACATAATGAACGACACTCGTTTCGTGGAGGTGGAAAAACAAGTTCTTTGTGATATGCAAGATTTATTGTATTAATAAATGCAAAAGAAAAGGCATGAGAGTCGGATGCTTTTGTCAATTTTAAGTTTTAATTTAAAATGTCTGCGATTTCTATATAAGTACATGGTTAAATATTTGACCACTGCTTGAGGAACTTAATATAAGTAGTAATGCAATGAATAATAGGCCTACGTTGTTTAAATTATGTTTAAACGTGCATACGTCTATTAAAGAGTAGCCTATATATGTGTACAAAGAGAATCGCAATGCTGAGACGTTAAGACCGGGGTAAATCAAGGGAAAATACATATTTCAACAAGGCAACATAATGAACAACACTCGTCTCATTCGTGGAGGTGGAAAAACCAGTTCTTTGTGACATGCAAGATTCATTGTAAAAAGATTTAAATTATGCAAAAGAAAGAGTATGAGTCTGCTGTTTTTGTCAATTTTATTAGTTGTAATTGAAAATGTAGGCTATGCGATTTTAAGTACATGGTTAAATATTTTACCACTTGCTTGAGCAACTTAATTATATAGAAGTAATGCATTGAATAATACGTTGTTTAAATGTAGCCTATTTAAACGTGAATACGTCTATTAAAGAGTGTATAGGCTATGTGTACAAAGAGAATCGCAATGGTGACAAAAAAATTTTTAAATAAAAAGTTGCTAATAACTTATGGATTTGAAATACAAATAGTGAGTAGGCTATGTATTTTGTACAGCCGCGGATCAGAGCCTACGCACTGCAAACGCATCATATGTGAAAGCACTATTGCGCGTGCTGCTCCTGCACCGCATACGCACTGCAACACTCACCGCATACGCACTGCATACGGAGTATGTGTGAAACGGGCGTAACGCCGGTTTCACACCGCAAGCGTCAGCGGCGCGTGAGCAGCGCGTATTTTTTTCGGCGTCCATGTTAATCAATGAGTGCATTCACACCGCACGCAGAAGCGGCGCGGCAGCGCGTAGCAGGAGCAGAGCAGGAACAGCAGTGCGGCGATAGTTTCGGCGCCCAGTCTATTTTTAACGCGCCGCTTACGCTGAATTAAAGTGACACGCATTGATCAAGGCCAAAATACACCGCAGTTTTACCCCAAAAGCGCATTGATGATATCTATTGTGTTTTAAACAGTCACTCAAATGACCAACAGCAATTTAAAAAGAAAACAAATGTCCAAAAACAAACTTGTTGCCCGAACAATAAAAACAAAGACGAATCAAAAGTTATATAAATGAAATGATTAATAAAATAAGCTTCTTGGCAAGTCTTTTCTCTTAAATGTATTTGAAAACGAAATAAAGCAATGCCAACTTACCCTGATTATAGAGTACTCTGTCTATACACACGCCGCGGTTCAGCCGCGCGTGACAAACGCTGCTAGTGTGAAAGCAAAACGCTCCTGTCCTGCTCCCGCTCACCATATGCACTGCTCCTGCGCTGCTTACGCTCTGCTATCGCGTGCAGTGTGAAACCGGCGTAACGGTGCGTGTCCACTACAGCGGCAAAATTCCGCTCAGTGCCGCTGGAAACGCTATAACGCCTCCGCTTTGGGGTGTGTCTGTTGCGAGTGTGTTTAATCTCTGTTTTTTACAACACACACACAGTATAATCATCAGCGATGCACGTGATTACATTTAGAAATAGACAAGCTTTGTTTCTAAATGCACCAAGCAAAGATATCCTTTCAATTTTATAAACTTTTATTAACCCAGCCAATATAATCACAATGAACACATCCAAAATAAAATCTTTAACATATATAACAACTGCAAAGCGTCTAATTTGTAAACAAAATGATTTACGCACTAAATCCAGCATAAACTCCAGCACAATTTGCATATTTTTAAACTCTCAAAACAGACGTCACATTCCGAACCTCACAGCAATTGGCTGCCGACCGCGTTTTTCGCTTGATATTTGCATAAAGTCGAGAACTGCCCAACCTTTTGACGCTCTCGGTCGCTCTCAACGCTTTCTCCGGTCCGCTGTCAATCCCAAAATGCACTGCGCGAGCGTGAAGCTCGACTTCCATAGGAATGAATTGAAAACGCTCGCTCCGCTCCGCTCGCAACGCGCCAGTGGACACGCACCGTAAAGCCTGGTTTAATCTGACATGGGTGGCGAAAAAAATACGCGCTGCACGCTCTGCTAACAGTGCAGTGTGAAACCGGTGTAAGAGTTAGGAGTGTAGTTCCTAAAAGCACATTACTGGCTTTGCAAACACTGTAGCACTTTTATTTTTTATTTGTTTACATGCCTGCCGGGTATTTTAAGTTGAGGTGCTATTTGTTTATATATTAGACTTTTTTTATATTTACTGTTGCACTAAAGTCCAAAAGTGAAGAATTTATGTATTACTTGATTGTTCAAGCTACCTCACAGAAGTGCTCTGTTTGTTTACAGAGTTGTTGAATGTTAAAATAAGGTGAATTAAATAAAAAATAAGGAACATCCTGGATCTGTTTTTTCGCTCTTCTTTATTCTTTTTTTATGTATTAAGTATCGGATCGGGACTCGGTATCGGCAGATACTCAAAATCAAATGACTCGGACTCGGACTCGAGGGCAAAAAAACCTGATCGGGACATCCCTAAAGGTGGAGCATTATAACGAGTTCTAATAAACTAATTTCGTCACATTAGCAGGGGAGGAAGCACAGTCCAAATATGGGCATAGTAATAAAACAGGAAGCGGGTTGCCAGGTTTGTCCATGAGCGGGTGTCTAAAAAGAGTCAAGTAGGGCAGATTAAGTAATAGCAACAAACAAACCCCACTACAAATTTGATGCACACACACAGTGAATAACCACTACAATTCAGAGTGCAAATATGTTCATGCACACAGTAAACACCATCACACATGATACACCACACACAGTAAGGCCCTAATTTCTCTGCCAATTACAAATGAAAATGTATCGATTCAACCTGTGACATTAACAAAATAAGTGTGATCATAAAAATTGCATGCTATATTTTTAGTACTGTCCTGAATAAGCTGTTTCACAGATGCTGACATATAGTCCACAAGTTAAAAATAATAACTGAATTTACACAAATGAACCAGTTCAAAAAGCATGCATACCCTTGAATTAACATTGTGAGTTGTTACCTGATGATCAATGACTGTTTTTATGTTTTGTAATAGTTGTTCATATTTTGTCCTGAACAGTTAAAGTGAGCACAGATCTTCAGAAACGTCCTCCAGTTTCCTCACAATCTTTGATTTTCTAGCATCTTCTGCATATATTTTTTTTTTTTTCAGCAGTGACTGCTTGATTTTGAGATCCATCTCACACTGAGGACAATTGAGGGACTCAATTATTAGACAAATTAGACAATTATTAGGTGAAAACATTCACTAATGCTCAAGATTCAGTGCGTAGCTACTCATGTAAGTTTGAGATTAGTTTGCACAAGTGGTGTATCAGGTTCAAGAAGTTTTCTTTTTAGCAATATTCATCACCACGGTAACTTAAGATATTGACTCACCTGAGTAAGAAATTGCAAACATGACTAAAGTTGACTAACCAGCTGTGAGCAAAGTGACATACACTGCCGTTCAAAAGTTTGGGGTCGACAAGATTTTTTAAATGTTTATGAAACTAGTCTTTTATGCTCAATCAATCAAAAATACAGTAAAAACATTTATATTGTGAAATATTATTACCATTTAAAATATGAACAAAGTTCAAAAGAACAGCATTTGAAATAGAGATCTTTTGTAACATTATAAATGTTTACTGTCAATTTAATGAATCCTTGCTGAATAAAAGTTAAATTTCTTAATAAAATAAAAAAAATCATACTGACCCCAACTTTTGAATGGTATTGTTTATCTGATGCAATCAAGTCACCCCCCTCCCCCCTCCCCCCTCCCCCCTCTATCTCTTGCTCCAAATTAAAATAGCATTCTATAGACAAAACCACCTGGATTTTGCTGCCAATTATTTATTATATTTATTTTATATGAATTATATATATTATATGTTTAATAAATTATACTTCAGCAATCATATTTTGACACTTAATATTTAATTCGTAATTAAAATGAATATAAATACATACACATAAAGGCAAGCTTTGTGATCCTAAATAAATTAAATTCAGTTGATCCACTTGGATTAATATAGTCAGGTCAATATTAATACAAGTTCTCACACGTGGCACCAAAATAATACTGTGAGTTTTAGTCACACCTCCCTTACATGGGTAATTCACCGCTGGCAAAATGGGCTTTCAATAAAACTTGTCTGCCTATACAGTAGAAAGAAAAAGCGACAAATAATTGCCACTCCCACCAGTCTGCTATGGATACGCGTATTAGTCAAATACCATCTGGCTTTGAAAAGGTTAGTTTCACCCATCACTAGATCGGGGGAATGAGGTTTACTTACACAGCTCTTACAAGCTGGTCACCTTTATTTATATATTTTATTTATATACGTATATATATATACTGTGTATATATATATATATATATATATATATATATATATATGTATATATATATATATATATATATATATATATATATATATATATATATACATAGTGCTTTCTACAATACAGATTGTTTCAAAGCAGCTTCACAGTGAAGACAGGACAATGATGCATTTCGGCTGTAGTTTAGCTGAACTCAGTTCAGTCACAGTGTTGTCTTAAGGTCTGTTTTTTTTTTTTTTTTTTTATAATTCAACTTTTTAATTGTTCAACAGTCAAAACTATAGAGTACATCACCACAGTAATCAGTAGTAATCACCTTTGCAATTACATATTCAGCCACTAGTCACCATCAGTGGAATAGAACCAAAACAAAAGCACATGGAAATTAAACAGTTTTTAAGCAGTGCTATTCAATTTACACCATTTTTATATGCTGATTAAGTTCTGTTGTAAAGATCATCAATTATTAAATTAGTTAATTTCATCTATAAAGTTCTGCTTTGATGATGTCATTCAGCTCAGTTCTCATACAACAGTGTCAGGACAGTCAGATCAATGATATTGTTGAATATGTATATACGGCGCATCTATCCCACATATAACAAGCAGTCTTGGTGCAGATTACTGGAACATTTGGATTACAGCACAAGAATTTAATACTTTTATGATCATTTTATTCAGTTTGTGGTGTATTTTCTTGTATTTTTTGGCCACTACAGGGCCGTCATTCTTTGCGGTATGTGGGCCGAGAGATATGGGGTGTTGTGTGGACCGGAACTGGGCCAGATAAAATGTACTATGTGGATATGGTTTAGATATAGGGATTTAATGATGCATTAAGAATTTTGCTTAATGTTCATATTTAGTGGTTTAGTGAAGAAAACTTTAGTGCATGCAGTGTTAAGGAATTATATGTATAATTTCATGTGTCGATTAGGTGATTCAAGAAATACAAACATAATGGTCTTTAATTATCCTACATTAAGTGATACAAGGTATTCCTCCTGGTTCTGGAAGCACTGGAATTCAAGTTTGTATGTGTTTTAAATAATGATTGCTCTATTTAATAAATGTATGTATGTTATTCTTTTCTTTTTCTTTTACTTTGTGATATGGACCTGAGGGTCCGAAATAAAGTATGAATAGAATAGAATAGAAGATCTAGATCACATATGAGATGACGCACCGACTCACGTAGAGACCTTTCAGTTAAAAAAAACTGTAAAAAAGACACACACACACACACACACACACACACACACACACACACACACACACACACACACACACACACACACACACACACACACACACACAGCTCTGGCATAGATTGCCTGCAGATGAGGGACTGATAGAAGTGGTTTACAGGATCTCCTAGAGGACACGCCTTCAATGCGTCATTGTTTCTGGCTGGTTAAAAGCAGAGTCGAGTGTAAAGGATTTACAGAAGACACTGGTAAGAAACACTTCAGTCTACAACCTACAATGAACCAAACAGACAGCAAACACATTTTGGTAAGTGTGAGAACTGTTTTATGTGTGAACTAAACATTTTAACTACTGTGAAAAAGTCTTTGGTTGGTTTAAACTATGGTAAATTAACCATTACCAAGCATGTAAATATAATCTTTTCACTGAATGACTGAAAGGGATTTTGTTTGTTTTCTACATTCTTCAAAAATAGTTTTTGGTTTCCATTTTCTTGTCTTGAACTGTTTCTTATCCCTGATTTAGACATATGTGACCCTGGACGACAAAACCAGTCACATGGGTCAAGTTTTTTAAATTGAGATGTATACATTACCTAAAAGCTGAATAAATAAGCTTTCCATTGGTGTGTGGTTTGTTATGATGGGACAATATTTGGCGGAGATACAACTATTTGAAAATCTGGAATCTGAGGGTGCAAAAAAATCAAAACATTGAGAAAATCTCCTTTAAAGTTGTCCATTTATGTTTGCGATTGTGCTGCATTCACTCACAAAAATAAATGTTTTATATATTTACGGTAGGAAATTTACAAAATATCTTCATGGAAAATTATCTTTACTTAATATCCTAATGATTTTTGGCATAAAAGAAAAATCAATCATTTTGACCCACACAATGTATTGTTGGCTATTGCCACAAATATGCCCGTGCTACTTAAAGGAATAGTTCACTTTAAAATGAAAATTCTGTCATCATATACTCACCCTCATGTTGTTTCAAACCTGTATGAATTTCTTTCTTCTGCTGAACAGAAAGGAAGATATTTAGAAGAATATCAGTAACCAGGCAGTTTCTGGGTCCCATTGACTTCCATAGTAGGAAAAAAATATACTATGGAAGTCAATGGGACCCAGAAACTGTCTGGTTACTGACATTCTTCTAAATATCTTCCTTTGTGTTCAGCAGAAGAAAGAAATTCATACAGGTTTGAAACAACATGAAGGTGAGTATATGATGACAGAATTTTCATTTTAAAGTGAACTATTCCTTTAAGACTGGTTTTGTGATCAGCCAGATCTCACATATGTAATTTGAGAGTTATATATTTAAGCTGAATACTCTTGTAACTCCAGGCAATATTTGTTGGGGTGCTCAGTACTCTATGTGTCGAAACATGCCCAGAGAACCATTTCCAACTTCCAGATTTGCAGTGCTGCCTTAACTGCCCAGAAGGTGAGCTCCACTGACTATATAATAATACATCTGAATATATTGCAGTGACCACTGTTAATCACTAAATAATCATTCAATGCAAATCTACAGGTTGGTATGTTGTGAAGAACTGTTCCGAAGGACCTGGAGTCTACATTGGTGTGGATTGTAATAAATGCCGCAGCTGTGAAGGTATGTAAAAACTGTTTCACCGCTGTTTAGATGACTGAGTTTATAGACTAGATGAATTTGCAGACCAGACTGTGCTGTTCATTTCAGTTCTGCTCTGAGAATACAATCCTTTTTCTCAACCTATAGAAATTGGACAGATAACTGTTTCCAACTGCATGCAGTTCGCAGACACACAGTGTGCCATGGGTGAGAATAATACTTCATTTCTTAAATTTTTCATATATTTCTGCAGCTTCAATAATTTATGTTTTTGTAACATCTTTTGAAATGTTTTTTTTTTAGTACATAGTGGTATGCAAATTTACAGAGCCTAGTTTTAAGGAAAACTTTTACAAGAGAACAAAAAAAAAACAAAAAAAAATTCTCAGGGGACCAAAAGTATTGATATAATTTGTATTTGTAAACCCATCTGTATGCTGCTTTTGTTCTAAGTTCAAATTTTCCTGCCTATGTATCTGACCTTGTTTTTTTCCTTTTCATATACTTTCCCTTTTACCTGCTGCTTGTCATTTATTTTAGTTTATCTTTTATTTCTCTTAGTTCCTACTGCAGACCCATCCGTTCCTACACATCCAACACAGTTAGAAGGTGAGTCATATTTCATATAATCCATCATCAGATATAGTTTTTTCTTCCTTGCCACAGTTGCCTGTGGCTAAGAGAAGTAAAGATAAAAGTAATATTGCATTATTTTATACTATATTGCTTAGGGGTGGGCAATATGACCAAAACCATAAAACCTGATATGCATAATTGTATTCATGGCAGTGATAAACATCACCTAATAGGCCTGGATCTGCCTAAAGAAATAGGTTTGTCACTAGAACAAAATGTTATGAATTGAATTTCATGTTCCTCACTATCACTGCAAATGAATTGACTAGACTATTTGTCATATGTTATAAATTAGTTAGAATATAAAATCTGTCTTTTAAAAAATACAAGATAATATGCCTCGACCCTGATACATTCCTCAGGGTCATGCTGATAGTATTCCCCTTGTTAGGGTCATTATTTAGAGTACTTTGCTACCCATAGCTCGTATGTTATCACCCTTCACCACCCAGACTCAGGTAGAGAAACAGACTAGTTACTCCCCCCCATTTGGGAAGGTTGAGGATGCTCCCTTGGAGCCAAAGCACTGCCCGGGCTGGCGTCTGTGACTTTCGAAGCCGTAGGCCTTACAGTAGGCCTCATCGATAGTCCGGTAGCACAAGGTTGTACTCCCCTTTCTTAAAAGGGTCGATAACACTTCTGCTGAGTACACTGCCTGTTGGTAATGTTAAATAAGTACAACGAGGCCCACAGAGATGAAGCCCCTTGAAGGCGGCTCCCCAACAAGTGGATGCGTAGCATTGCAAAGGCATTAAGTATCACTTTGCAGCCTCCCTGTTTCTAGCCTAGAGCCTGGTCAAATCTTATCAGGTTTGAGCATATTGTTCCAGAATCTATCTGAGGATCATTCTGTATGAATACTTAGCTCCTTAAGTCTGGTCGGAAGGTCGAAGGACTCTCACGAGGCCTCCCTGTTAGATCAGCCCTAGAGCTGGAGGTGCCCCCCCTTATTAGGGTCCCTTTCAGAGTGGCTTTGAAGCACTGTGTAGATCCAGGATTGAATAGAGTTACTCTCCTCGTTCGCAAGGGTTAGAAAGCGCTATAGTGAGTTCTACTCTCCAGGGTGCCCATCACTATGATCCGGTCTAAGAGCGATAACTAAGATTCCTCTACAAGTGAGGAAAATAATGTTAGAGACTCTGTTTAAGAAACAGACAGGTTGTTGGCAAGACTAGGTCAGTAAAATAGACCAGGTCAGCCTCCCTGGTGGCATGTGGTGTTGACTTTATGTCCCCCTCAAAAAGTGACTGGACGGGAATTCTTTTGGACCCCCTGGCCATATTCCCTTAAAGGAACCCCTTCCATGGAAGCTGTTGGTTCCAAGCCTTTGAGGGGCCTTGGTAGGCCTTCATTGTATTGGAGGCCTCTTTGAGGCTTATAGCTTGGGCAGTGGCCGTAGGGAATACTGTCACTGACAGTCTGTATGTGACCCGAAGGGTGAATGTTTTGCCATTTCAGTGAAATTTGACGTGTACTCCCCTCAGCATGGTGGCGTTGGTATATCGTTCCCCATAGCGTCAAATCAACGCAGTGCGAGTTCCCTTTCGCAAGGGAACGTCTAGGTTACGACTGTAAACTCTGTTCCCTGTGAACAGGGAACGAGACACTGCGTCTTTCACCATGCCTCGGGGATGCCTGCACAATAGTCCCTTCAGCCGGTAAGTTGTTTGCATGTTCTCTAGGCGCCCATTATATACTTCTGGGTCGCACTAGTAGTGACGTCATAGGCTGTCACCGGCCAATAGGATTGCCGTGATTAGATAAGCGTTTCAGACACTGGTTCACATGCAGGCGTTCCCCAAAGCGTCAAATCGACGCAGTGTGAGTTCCCTGTTCTCAGGGAACAGAGGCTACAGTCGTAACCTTGACATTTTCATTGGTAGTCCCTTTGCAAGATGTTGTTGGGCCAAGAAGCTAAAAAGAAAACGAAAAGAAAAGAGAAAGGAAAACAACAACAATAATAATAATACTAATCCAACCAAAAATTATAATCAACTCTACGAAATACATTCAAACACGATATACAATGGAAAAGTACAGTTGTTTCTCGAATCTGAGTGAACTGGGATCATTTTGACAATGTTGTCGTCTGTATGTGAAACTTTTAAACAACGCAAAGGAAAAACATTTATGTTTATTGTACACTGTTGTCGTGTAAATGTACCCTCAGATACCCCTCAATAAACCCATGCAGATATACACAAATAATAAATAATATATTTAATAAATAATAAATAATATATGAACATATATTAACATATGCTAATTGCTTTGCCCCATTTCCCCCCTAGGACAACTGCCACAGATAACCTTGTGAGTTTATCTTCTTTTTTTAACTTCTTTGCTTTTTGAAAACTGAATTCATGGTGAACGTTATAAAATATCGAACCAATCCTCAGGTATGGCTGCTCATTTGTGGTAGTTGCTGTCTTCATGCTGGCTGTGATCGTGGCAATCTCCTTTAACAGAATCAGTAGATCTGGTGAATCTGATGAAAGCTCTGCAGGTAAACAACCAATCTGTTCTTCATCTTTTGTCATTCTGTGTACTGACACAAACACTAATGAAATCTTGACCGATGTGTGTTGATTGTGATTTTCAGGAGAACCATTCAATATAAAAGACACAGAGACAGTCTAAAGAAAATCTTAACTCAGGAAAAGGCCGACATCATGTGAATTATCATAAGGATTCAATGAAATTAGAAATACTGCAATACAAAAAGTTCTATATTGTTGGTCATAAGGTGCAGGCTAGTTCAGAATATTTTTTAAGAGTCAGTAAACATACCTCTCCTGTGACAGGAGATCATAATGTGATTTGAGTTTACTCTATAGAGGCACTGAAAGCTGTAGTTAAGAAGATGCTGTGAATGTGTACTGTAGGTATGTGCACATCTGTTTATTTAAAAATGTATCTGTAGTCAGATATAGCTACTGTATTTTATAATGATGCTGTGTATCATTTTTATTTTATATATTTTTTTATTTAGTTTTCTAAATTCATTAAGTGTATTTTTTTGTATCAGATATTTGTAATTTGACAGAATTTTATTTGTCCAAATAAATATAGTTCTATTTTTTCCTCAGTGGAATCGGCACACTTTGTATTAGGCGTCTCTAACTACTATGTACCTACATTAAAAAATTAAATAAAATAATAATTGTTTGGTACAACTTATTGTGTTGATGTTGTATTGCAAAAGACTTGTGCTGCTATTGAGGGTTGATACGGGTTGGTTAGGACAGGTTTTGGTTGGTTTAATGGTGGTTCAGGGGTAAGAAGGTTCAATAGTGTCATAATAGATGGAATTACAAATTACATGGAGGCATTTATAAATAAAGTATTTTTTTAAACTACAATATAGAAACATGTATGTAAACAATGTAAACACTGATACCTATGCTGCAATCTGTTTGCAAATTCATAGAAAAAAGTTTTTCAGCACATGAAAATAATGCAAAAGGAACTGTCATTTTGGACTTTTGTTTCTTATGAATTATGATGTGTAGACTGCCAAGACAAATATAAAATTTACCCTTTTTTTTTTTTTACAAGGTCAATCCTTGTGTAGTCATTTGTCTGTATTTGGTCCGTACGGACAATACTGCGACTGTTGCATACATCAACCATCAAGATGGTCTACGCTCCGCTTGCATGTCGCAACTCGCCCGCCATCTCCTCCTATGGAGTCAGAAGCATCTGAGGTCGCTTCGTACCATTTATATCCCCGGCCTGCTCAATCGTGCCACCGACGAGCTCTCATGACAGCCTGTGGCCCCAGGAGAGAGTAGACTCCATCCTCAGGCAGTCCAGCTGATCTGTGACCACTTCTGGGCCGCACAGATAGATCTGTTCGCCTCTCTGGACTCGTACCATTGCCGGTTGTTTTATTCCCTGACCGAGGGGACCCTCGACATAGATGCACTCGCACACAGCTGGCTTACGCAAGTATGCGTTTCCCCCAGTAAGCCTTCTCGCACAGACACTGTCAGGGAGGACAAGGAGCAGGTCTTGGTAGTTGCCCCTTATTGGCCCAACTGGTGCTGGTTCCCCAAACTGATGCTCCTCTTGACAGCCCCTCCATGACCCATTCCTTCAAGGCATACTTACGCTCTGCAGTGAAACCTGTTTGTTGAGTGGTGTTCTTCTCACCGAGAAGACCCCCGAAGATGTTTGATCGCTACTGTGCTTTACTTTTTGCAAGAAGTGCTGAAGCGAAGGCTGTCTCCCTCCACCCTCAAAGTGTACGTTGCCTCTATTGCCGCACATCATGATGCATTTGATGGAAAATCCTTGGGTAGGGCACCGGTGTGTCTTCTGCTGATGTAGCCCGCCTGCTTCAAAGTTCGACGTGTTGAGTGTTCAGAGATGCTCCTCTGCAGACCTCGGTTGTAACGAGTGGTTATTTGAGTTACTGTTGCCTTTCTATCAGCTGAGCCAGTCTGGTCATTCTCCTTTGACCTCTTGCATCACCAAGGCATTTTCTCCCAAAGAACTGCCACTCACTGGATATTTTCTCTTTTCTGACCATTCTCCGTAAACCATAAAGATGAGTTGTGTGTGAAAATCCCAGTAGATCAGCAGGTTCTGAAATACTCAGACCAGTCTGTCTGGCACCAACAACAATGCCACGTTTAAAGTCACTTTTTCACACCTATAGATTGTTTGTTTTGTTCTGAAACAGGGACTTAATTTGTTACAATGTTGCAGTTTCTTCCTCTTCTCACAAGGCAACTTTTCAAAGCATACCAAAATGTGTTCACGCAAGTCACATGCAGGCACAACCGTCCTCTAATTAGCCAGCGTTTCCTCTGCGTCATCCATCAAGATGATTAACAAGTTCGCTCCATGAGCTTATTGTGGCTTTATTTGTCGAGACACACGCAAACACTATATGAATGTAGCCATCATTGCCGCTGTTAAATTATATACTATTCGTATTAATACTACAGCAAATTCAAACGTGCAGTGTCAAGACACACACAAACACTATACGAATGGTATAATACAGCTAGAGCAGAAATCAAGTCTTCATCGGGACAGCATTCTCGCACTGAGAAGCGATATTACACAACATTTTAAGATGAAGAGGTGCTTTTTTGGTTTTCAACTATGATAACTAATGTGCAGAATCCTCATTCACCCCAGAGAAGCTGAGCGTCCGTGGGCGGGACATAATCGCAGCATTTATCCAATGACCATCTAGTTCCGAAGCACTGAAAAAAACTGTTCAAAGCAGCCCCATTGAAGTCAATGGACGCTGGGCTTCAACAGGGAAATGCACTGTGATGCTACGGGAATGTATGAGAAGGAAATCGAGTCAGCCGACCTGCTATATGTAACTGATTCTGAACGATCCCCACTGGTGTGAAAACGCACCAGGTTCCGAAAAATTACTCAGTTGTGAAAGCACCCTTGGAGCATTTCACCCTTGGGAACATTCATCTTTATTGAAAGTGGGTCATATTTGTAGTCGAAATGTAAAATAAATTTCGAATTTGGTGCCTTTTTGACAGAGGAAAGACAAAGTAATTTCAGGGCGCATTTGTATGAAAGACAACAACTCCCACAATGCACCACATTGCACAGCTCCGCAAGCCATTCCCACTAATCCAGAACAGCACATGAGGTATCCGCCTATCAGAGAAATCACTCTTCCGTCTACAAGGCTAGCTACCACCAGAGCTTGAAATTCATTTCACACAAAATTTCTAGTTAGTTGGCAAACTCATTAGTGAATTACTCCTCGTTTGTATTTCTTTCGAAATGGTGAATTATTGCATGGTACTGGGATGTTCAGTCAGAACATATGCGGTGCGAAACTAGGATGGTTCACAACACAAACGTCCGTGTCCTCGTCTGATTCAGAGATTTCGTCCAGGAGAAATTGGCATCGTTGAAATTCTTTGCAGCAGACAGACTCTATCTCTGTGTCCGTAGGCGCACAGTGAGAGCACCGGCACCACCAGTCCGCCCCAGCTCGAGCCATTCCAGGCTCCTTGTCCGCGACAGGCAGGTCTTCCGCCTCCTGTTCCTCCATCAGCCTCAGCTGCTCTTAGCTATATTGCGGCTCGTAAAAGTAGCCACCAACATCTGATTCGAGCATCAGACTTTTAAAATCCTCTTCTTCAATATCATATTGAGTACCTTCCGCTATCGTCGTAACTTCACATCTGGCTCCCAAGCGGCAACCTCCCCGTCTCTCTCTTGAAACCAACACGGAAGTGAGTTAAACTGCAATTCATTGACTGGCCGCTTGAGGCTGGCTGCACAAGTGCAGGCATGAAAACAGGTCAGGGGTAAAAAAGGTGAGAAGGGTGCGGCATATATACCCCCCCCCCCAAAAAAAATAAAAATAAATGTAATGAGTGAGTAGGAACGCGTGAGAGTTAACACGAACAGATGAAATAAGTACAAAATTCTCACTTATTAATAGAATTGAACTATACTCCACAGTGATGAATCCCCCCCCCCCCCCCCCAAAAGCTGTAAGCTGCATTGGTATAGTAATACCAGTGTTTCTCACAGGATTTTTTGGATCACTATGGTGAGTGGACCTCTGCCACTCTAGGGGGGTTCGGGGGCATGCTCCCCCGTCAGAAAATTTTGTGCTTTTTAATGTTAAATTCATCAATCTGGTGCAAATTAAACAAAGAAAAATTCAAAACTCTTTTAGTTACAGTGTCTGTCTACATTAATACTACAATAATAGTTATAATATTAATCCCATGATAGTAATGGCCATATATTGTAAAACAAATGCACTGAAAAGATTAAAGATTTTGTACTAATTTCTATACTTGAAAGAGTATATTTCTATACTTCACATTAAAGATGTGATTGGGCTAGCCCAGTGTCAATCAAGAAAAGAACCAATGGGCCGCTGATCTACGTGTTTCATCAGGTGTCAGAAAAAAAAACTAGCGCTGACTTTTTTTTTTGACCAATGCATTACACACTAATTACGCACTGTCTAACCCAGCGCCGCCAAATAAGCAAAACAAAACGTATGGGCCGCCGATGTACGAGTTTTATTGGCCGTTAAGACAAAAAAAAAAAAAAAAGTATGAGATGTATTGGTCCAAACAAAAAGCACGTCAACCCACCGGGAATCTCCCGGTAGTCCCGATGGCATTAGCCAACATGCCTGGACGTCACACAAAACAAAATCCTACCTGTAGCCTTTCACCATCCACTTATTTAGCTGCTGTCGCATCAGTTGACATGCCATCTCATTTCGACCTCTTTCTTTTTCTATTTTTAGCCCCCGACAGCTTCTTTGGGTTATCCATCTTTTTCGACGACAACTCACTACTGTTACTCGTTCCTGCTCGCTCAGAGCTCACGGCGCCCGCGCCCGCTCGCGATATTATCCCGCCCACTTCTATGTAAAAATTAAAAATAATGACATTGGCAACATCGCTGTCTGTATCTGACAGGGCAGTTAACATAGTAAGCTACCTCAGGCTTGCTTTCCGACGTGCGGTTCTTTGTTCGGCCGTGTGTCCAGTTGTCAGACTCGCGGTGTAAAAGACTTTGAAAACATTTCTGCCCTAAACATTACTCTGACTCGTATTGGCTGTCATGTTTCGGCATTAGGAATGATGATTGTTTTTTAAAGCTGCGAAGTTTATGGTAACTTTATAGCGGGTAAATGCTGGCCTCGACCCCCCCCCCCCCCCCCTAAATATTTTCTCATCGGATCTGCACAAATCACGTAGGTGACCCATTTTGGTTTTAAAACGGCGAATTTCGCCGAAAGGTGAGGAGTTTTCATGCCTGCAAGTGAGTCAAATCTGTATCTCCCCCATGTTAAAATTACCAACTTTACAGCAGAAAAAAACATGTTTACAGCCTGGTTCTCTCTGTGGCTTAGGTCTATACAGCTAATTTTGCCCTTCATAACAACTGTGAGGGGGGTGAATTTTTTTATAACTCATCTGTTTAGTTGATTAATATTGAAAGTTCTGCATAATTAAGGGTGTGTCCACTTTTGAGTGACAGGTGGATCCCGCTGATGTCAATGCTAGCCGTTTGTCTGCTGTTAGCCGCGTCACTACTCACTTCACCTCAGCAAATTTTAGCTGCTGAACTTGCCATCTCTGCAGTGTTTGTGCTTTTTTCGGGATTATTTCATACAATTTAATACACCCATTACTTCGCCCATGGCTTTGGATTCCGTCGTTGTCGTCGAGTATCGTTCGAGAGAACAACCAGCGCTGTATTTCAGTTGTTTTCCTCTGTGAACATGCACTAATGGATGTCTGACAATTTCGTTGGTTTTTGGAGTTTTCAGATTTAAAAACGTCTATAAAGGCTCGTTCGTTCTGCTCTCACGGAACAGATTGATTATAATATGCTTATGTAACGTTACCGTCAGATGAAATCCTGCAGGGGTCGGCGCTTTCTCCGTCCAATAAATGCACATCCTTGAATGAGTGCGGATTTCTAGCGCATTTACTTGAACTTCATAGGTAATATATCTATGGTTTAACCCATTTGAGAGGCGGCCAAAATCTGAATTTAAAATGGACTGAATAAGCTCTCTACGAACTTGACGAGCGATGGCGCGCTGACGGACCATAGACTATAAAAAAAGAGTGACTGACATGTAACTGTTATGCACATAAATCACTGTCACACACACTCTCTCAGAGTACTGCATAATACATTTTCAACTAGCAGAATAGTACAGAATCACGATACACAGTCTCACTTGTAGCCATGTCTTTTAATAATATTTCGAAGGGCAAAAACAGGAACTTTTAATTGGCTTTACATCAACTGTCACTTTAGCGCGAGGCCCTGTGCAGTCGCAGACTTGGTACTTTCCATAGGGTACTTTCAGTAGCATATAGCATTACCTCAAGCCTGAGCTAACTCGATCACGTCGAGCGGCTCCTCCAGCTCCACACACGTCCCGCCTCTTTGCCCATTTTCTGTTATCCGAGAGTGACGCAAGGTGACGCGAGGCCAAGATGGCGACGGCCGACTCCGCCCACTTTAGGCTTCAAAAATGCTCTTCAGAAACCTACGGGTGACGTCACGGACACTACATTTACAGTCTATGCTGGCTCCACAGTGCCTGTTAACTTAGCTTCCAAACAAGATGGAGGATAGGGGAGCGCGGGGCACAACCTAACGCGGGGTTAGTTGTAACACGCTTGTTTTAAATACTTCCGCACATGCTTGGATGACGAAACTTTGTTTATTTACTAGTTGCCATATCAACACTATATAGAAAAAAACAAAATCCGCCAAAATTATTTTATTTTTGGAAGATATCCATACACATTTATTAAACCATAGCAAAAGTAAATTTCTTACTTAAGTTAATTTTTCATCTCTATTTTTTGTGTTTATTTAAAATAAGACAAATCTGATATTATTTTAATCTCCAAGATGTTATTTAACAGTTGAGATAGTTATTTAATGTTTCGCTAACTAGCAGAAGACATGTTGGGGCATGTTGTCACATTTCACTTCCATTCTTTCGGGGTATATCAAGAAAAAAGTATATACTATATTAATAAAACAAAAACACATAATTGTAGTAGACATGTGGGAAATTAATGTGGGAAAAAAATAAATACTCTGAACCATAAGTAGATTTACACAAACTGAGAAAGTCAAAAAGCGTTAGGTTGTGCCCCGCTCTCCCCTATTGCTTTTAGTTTCAGAAAGTAAAGTCCCACCCACTGATCTGTAATAGGTCTGTAGCGTGAGTGGGTCCGACCCCCTGGGAAAGATGAGGAACGAGTGTTTGTAGTCTCAACCCCTCTACAAAGATATGGGACTTCCTGCTTAGAATGACGCAAAATTAAGATTTTTTCGTCATTGTAAGCAGGAAGTGCAACACTGAAATCCTTATTTCTCCCGTCAAAATGAGGGAATAATGCACGACCATTCAAAAATATGACTGGGTTTCTAATGATACAAGGCTTGATGCAAATGGGTGAAGTGTCCCTTTAAAATCACCTTTCTTGCCCATTCTGTTGCTCAGTTTGAACTTCAGCAGATCGTCTTGAACGAGCCGAGCTCGTGAATCAGTATAGACCTTATGTAGCCCCGCCCCTTTTCAGCGCTGAGCTCGTTGTCTTTTGTCTTCCGGTCTGTATTTTCACAGCGATCTTGCGTATTTATGAATGAACAGCTTGTTTTAAAATCTTCCCGGTCTACTGAAATTTGTTAAGACTGCTTTAAACATTACAATCCTCATGATAACTTTCGTTAACTTCAAAAGCTAATTACTCCTGGACAGCAATGCCATAGAAATATACAGAGCAACCGCAAAAACGGAAGTTCAAAGAAAATATTCTAAAGATGGCCGTGCCCTTGTTTCTCTGGCGCATAAGATCTATATCATGTAAAAGAATCCAGGCACTGGTAGGACCTTGGCTCAGTACACATTGGGACAGTGATTAGTCTACTCAATTTCCAGCAACATGACTAGAACCGAACATCACCGCTGGTATTAATTAACAACAGGACCTACATCTTTTTTATATCATTTGTTATGCTGTTTAAACACATTTTTCTGTTCCATATCCTGACAACATTTAACTATAAATGTTAACTAGATGTGCTCAATGTGGGTTTATGCTGACATATAACAAAAAATGGTCTGTCTTTTCAAATCTTCTATTGCGTGTCATTATATTTATTGAGTTGACTCATGCATTTTATTTTCGCGCTTCAGAAATGTGAAGTAATTTGTGGTAAGGGAATATAATGAGCATCGGTGCTCCCTGGTTTTGTGGTGCACTGTGTGATTTTTCAGGGAGCGAATGTTCTAGTGCACTGGAAGGATTTTGAGATTTGATACAGCCCTTAAAATGGACATCTCCCTGATCAGTGCCCTGACTACTGAACTAGGGAGCCGATTGAGACGCACCCCATGTCTACATGCCTAAATTCATTGAGTATTGTGATTGGCTGATTGGACATTTGTGTCAACGAGCTATTGTACAGGCACAACTAATAAAGTGGCCAGTGAGTGTATATTAAATCATTGAAGTGAATATGCTTACAGTGATCTAGTCTGACATGATTTGAATCTCTAAGGTCTGGTTTCACAGACAGGGCTTAGATTAAGCCAGAAGCTTAGTTTAATTTAAAAAAAAAAAAAAAACATTACTGGCTTGCATCTTGAGACAAAATGTCACTGACATATTTTAAGATCAGTTGCTTTCAGTTAAAAGAGCACAAACATGTATGTTAGTCTGAGACTAGCTTAAGCCTTTTCTGTGAAACCAGGGGTAAGTTTTATTTTTTGGGATTTCTTTAAATTCAGATTAAATCAGAAAGTTTCTCAATCTCCTTTGTTTCAGCAGTTTCTGGTCCTATGTTTAAAGTTAGAAGACAGCAGCTGTAAGATCCATAAGTTATGTGTCACAGTTATGTTTGGTTTAGTTTGTTTTCATTGGACTTGTCTGCCTGTCATCACATCACATGTTGTCTTCACAGTCATTATCAGTTCATCTGTATCACCTGCGTTTAGTTCATCATCATCATCATCCGTATCACCTGTGTTCTGTTAATCAGTGTTCATCTGTGTTTGTATTTATTTCAATTCTGTTCAGTCAGTCATTGTTTGGGGCCTGTTTCAATAAGGAGGTTCAACCAACTCTGAGTTAAAACTTGAACTCTGAGTTGACTTACCTTGAGATGGGAAACTCTGAGTTTTCGGTTACAGAACAGCTGAAATGAGTTAGTTTAATCAACTCTTTGAGTTGACCTACTCTGAGTTTAGCGCATGCACCACAACTATAAAAAGCCATTATCAATGGAGCGCAGATATTATGAGTCACCATGGCAACAGCGCCAGACACAAAGAGGTCTTCATATTTCTCACCAGCAGAGAATATGGAGAGTACGAACATTATTATTATTTTTTAAATATCGGCTGCAGCAGCGAAGGACAGAGTTAGCTAGGGAGAAAATAGTTGCTCGAGTCAATGCGTAAGTTTACATTTTAATTACTGTTATACAGTGATGGGTGTAATTAATTACCAAATAATCTAATCTAAATACTGTAATTGAATTAAAGGGATTAATCTTAATTCTTCTGTAATTTAAAGTTAAATCTGATAATTGCATTAGACTATAGAACAATTCTGTATATTTAACATACATTTTTAAAAGGTATATTTTTAATGTAAACTTCTCCCTCTACACACTTTGGTCAATTCAAGAATAATTCATGCAATTGTATATTGTTTATTTTAAAGCATTAAAAGTGCAGTTTCTTGTGGTGAAGTGGTTGAGGTTGATATGGGATTTAGTAATTAGCAATAATTATACCAATACTTTATAAAGATAGTCATTATTACATTAATCTAATTACACTGTTGAAGATGTCATTTGTCGTTAGTAATACAAGTAACTTACCCAACTGTTATAATATCTGAGGTGAAACTGGAAGAACAGTATGTTATTCAACCTAATTTTAATGTTCATGTAGGTGCAATCCTGCAGGTATTAAAAGAACATGGCAGCAGTTGAAAATTAAATATAAAAACATAATTCAATCAAGTAAGGCATGAGCATATCATGGGTGCAGGCTACCTTACTTTACAAACATTTGACATATTAAATAACTAAATAGCATCCAGTGTCTAGCAGTGCAGCAGCATTTTTGGCTGAGGAAATTCCTGGAGGGACTTCAGAGCCAGTCACTCCCGAAGATCCAAGGGCCTCATAAAATGTAAGAGGTTTATATATGTGTTATTTTTTATATAGGCTATTTTTGATATTTCCATTTATTTTACTTTGGGTTGAGTTTTTTGTTGGTCCCAACAGATTCTGATGAGGAGAGGCCTACAGAGGTAATGTTAATATTATGTGTCTACACATCAAACAATCTACACATTCAGATTATTTCACATTTTATGTGGAGTAGCCTATAGAATATAAGTTTAAATCTAAGTATAAACAGGTATTCTTATCGCCCCCAGAGTGTGGAAGAACAGCAGGAGGACGGTCCATCAACTTCTGTTGCACAGATGAACAGTGATTCAGTGATTTTCAGTAAATGCCATAGTTTAATTCTGTAGAATTTGTTTAGAACTACATTATGTAACTCTAATCTACTACTGTATTTTCAGTTGCCAGTTAAGGAGTTATATAGACTTCGTCTTATTAATAAAAAAAAAAAACAACAGTAAAAATAGCAATCTTTTATTTATTAATAAAAGATTAATTTTATTAATAAAAATGTACTGAAAGAATGAATGAGGTGTTTAAACAACGCTTCCTCTTTAAAAAATGGGAGGAGACCGAAAGAAACTCTGGGTTTACCAAAGAAAACCTGCTCCCGACCAGGTTAGGTTCACAGAGTAAGTTACCATGGTAACTGACTCTGAGTATAAGTTACCTCTCTTTCAGAAACGGGCTTGACTTACTCTGCTTTCTCAGGTTTGACATACCTCCCATTCTGAAACAGAAAACTCAGAGTTTCTCTCATTTCAGGGTTAACATACTCAGAGTTTTCACTTAACCTCCTTTCTGAAACAGGCCCCTGATCTCCATCCTATTATGTGTGTGTGAACCTTCTGCCTGTCTTTGATGTGCCCATATGATTTATATTGTTTGCATTGGAACTTTTATTTCTTCTTCTGCCTACACCACACCGTCACAATGTGTTTCTTTATATAGATGTGAAATAAATGTGTGCATTAAGCAATTGGTAAATAATGAGTAAATAATTAATGTGTAATATAATATTTCTTCTTGAGAATGGCGTCATTTCCGACAATGACTGTTAGTTTTTGTGATGCAATATTGGAGCAATAATTACTTTTTTTTTTTTTTTTTTTTGAATGTGTAACATTTTCCAATTAGTTTTATGAAACTATACCTAAAAGAAGTTACTGGACTATTGGATATTGGAAATCACTCTCACATAGGAAGAAGCAACAACTATGAGAATTTGGACAGATTGCTATCACAGCAACATTTGCCCATAAACATAATTCCTGTTTGGCAAGTTTTCTTTTTGTTGACAGTAGCAACGACACGTAGCAACAGCGCTGGTCTCAATGTTAGTATCACCATTTAAAGTTAAATATTACCAGAGTGTTTAAAGCTCATATGATTAAAATGTAAGATACGGTTTAACTGTGAATTTCCGGTATAAATGAGGTTATAATTTACTGCTGTTATAGCAAAATGCCTAAAGTATATGAATGCCACATTTTTGTAAAGTTTCTAAACCATTGTGTCTTGCATTAAGAATCAAAACAAACTTTAAAAAAAAAACATTTATAACCTTATATAACCATGATTTGCCTCAGAGGACTTTGGGCGCCAAAATTGTTGCTGCATACCCCTGTGACACTGGGTAGTTGCGCCCCTGGCCGTAGCAAACAAGCCTTTTTCAGCTAGAAGGAGCCATTCACAGCAGACAGCGCTTTTCACTCACCGGAAGCAGCTTCTCTCCTGTCGCCGTTCTCCTGAGGCCATCCGGCGATCGTCATATATATCCTTTTTCTAAGCGAGCGTTGTTTCAAATGCCTCGCTCTACTTGCGCCATGTGCGGATCCCATCTGCACGAGGCCGACGGGCACACGAAGTGCGTCAAATGCCTGGGTACCGCCCATGCTGAGGCTGCACTTTCTGCTGGTGGCTGCTCAGTTCGCTCGCAGACCCCCAAAGTTTCAGGCGGTAGTCGAGACTTCGGTGAGAAGCAGCATGTGTCACGTGCTTCGCTCCGAAATACAAAATCTGTTAGCAAAAGGGGCGATAGAATTAATCCCTCCTGCGCTAAAAAATTCAGGGTTTTACAGTCGCTATTTTCTAGTACCGAAAAAAGACGCCGGCATCAGACCCATATTAGACCTAAGGCACCTGAACAGAGTCCTCATGAGATGGCCATTCAGAAAACTAACTATCAGACACATCCTCGCGCAAGTTTGCCCGGGGGGGATTGGTTCTTTACTGTGGATCTGAAAGACGCATACTTTCACATCCAGATAGCCCCCCCATCACAGGCCATTCTTGAGATTCGCCTTCGAGGGGCAGGCTTATCAATACACAGTTCTGCCATTCGGTCTGTCCCTAGCACCCCGTACATTTACTAAGTGCATGGATGCGGCGCTTTCTCCCCTGAGGCATCAGAGAGTGCGTGTTTTGAATTATCTCGACGACTGGCTTGTTCTGCCGCAGTCGAAGACCAAACTTTTGACACACAGAGCTTCGATCCTCAGCCATTTGGAATGCTTGGGGCTCAAGTTCAATTTATCCCAGAGCAAACTGAACCCCAGCCAGAGTGTAATCTTTCTGGGCACAGTTAAAGACTCTACAACTATGAGAGCGCGACTCACACCAGAGCGCGCACTCTCTGTTAAACAGCTGACGGCCTCCTTCAAAGCAGGCGCACGCACACCCCTCAGAAAGTTTCAGAAACTTCTCGGTCTCATGGAAGCCGCATCACCAGTACTCTGTATGGGATTACTGCGTATGCGTCCGCTCCAGCACTGGCTCAAACGCCGCGTGCCAGCCCTTGCATGGCAGTCGGGGAGCCTGCACATTACGGTGAATCACGGTTGTTTACGCGCCCTGATTCCCTGGCCGGCTCAGGACTGGTACAACGAGGGTGTGACCATGAGGGTGTGACCATGGGGGTGTGACCATGGGGGTGCCCTCCAGGAGGAAAGTGGTTTTCACAGACGCCACCAACCTAGGTTGGGGTGCGCTGCACGAGGGCAAGACTGTCTCCGGCCTCTGGTCAAGCACGGAGAAGAGCTTACATATCAACTGCCTGGAAATGAAAGCAGTTTGTTTGGCCCTGAAAGCATTTCTGTCAAACCGCATGTCTTAGTTCGCACGGACAACATGTCGTTGGTGTCATAAATAAATCCCCAAGGTGGCATCAGGTCGGGCAACCTGTTCACCATGGCGAGAGACCTCCTTCTCTGGCCGCATGGCAACCTGAGCTCTCTGAGAGCAGCACATATCCCTGGCATTCAGAATCTGGGTGCGGATATGCTTTCTCAAGACAACACGAGTGGTCTCTAAACCCTCAGACGGTCCGTCTGATATGGATATATCAGCTATTCTTACCTTTTTGCCTCGAGAAACAACACTCACTGCGCAGTGTTCTTTTCGAAGAGCAGGGACGTGCTGGCCCATCCCTGCCCCAGTTGCCCCCTTTATGCGTTTCCATGATTCCCCAGGTCATCAAACAGGTCAGGGAGAGCGGATGCCCAGTCCTCCTAGTGGTCCCCCTCTGGAAATCCAGCCCGTGGTTCCCAGAGCTGGTTCAGATGATGGACGAAGTCCCGTGGCCTGTCCCACTGAGGAAAGATCTCCTCGCGCAGGCGAACGAGACGATCTGGCATCTTCGCCTAAATGTATGTGTATCTACATGTGTGGCCCATCAACGGGTACCCAGGGACCTCCCTGACAGGGTTTTGAACACAACCGTCTACCAGGCGTCTCTATGCCCTGAAGTGGTCAGTGTTTTCCGGCTGGTGCTCGGATAGACACTTTGAACCCCAGTCAAGTGAGGTATCAGTGATACTCTCCTTCTTACAAGAGCTGCTGGATGCGGGCCATTCCCCATCCACGCTCAAAGTGTATGTGGCAGCCATAGCAGCTTATCATGCTCTGGTGGCTGGCCAATCACTAGGAAGAAACGACTTGGTCGTACGGTTTCTAAAGGTCAGGAAGGATGAACCCTTCCAGACCTCCTTCTATACCGTCTTCCACCGTTTGAGCCGCTTCAGTCGGTTGATCTCAAACCACTTTCGCTAAAGACTGCTCTCCTGCTGGCACTGGCATCTATCAAGCGAGTGGGAGATCTGCAGGCGCTCTATGTGAGCCCCTCCTGTTTGGAGTTTGGAATAGGTGACTCCAAATAATGGAGTAATGCTGAAGTTAATGAACATTTTTGATTTACGCAACATAAGTTACATTGCATAATACATATATATTACTACAGTGATATTTAACCTGGCCGTTATTGCTGTAGAAAGACTCACGCTTTTGGGGTAATTTGGTCTGTTGAAATACCTTGTTGATGCTTTTACACTTAAATTTCCTTTTAATTTTCCACGGATGAAGGGAGAGTAAATTAATGTCATCTCATTGTGACACTTTTTTAACGTATTGCGTTCATAGAGCGAGCCTTTTCACTGATTTTTTACAGCTTAACGGAAGTTACACCCATAATTTGCGCAAAGCGTCATGGGGCGTATGAATAAGTTGGATTTTTTTTTTTTTTTATACAACAAATACCGAACAAAGACCAGTGCCCTGTTACATGAAGCTATAGTTAAACAAACTCTGAGGTTTATAGTAACTTTAGAGTTGACAAAACAAAACAAATCCAACCTGGTTTAGATCAGGTTCAGCAGGTTCACACGTTTGGTTAATCCTGGATCGTGTGCGCCTGAAAGAGTAACAACCAAAATCACAAACTCTCTTGAGTGTGAACTTATTTTAATCAAGGAATTACTTTGCGATCACTAAAAAGTATGTTCTATATAGGTGCTTTTGAATTTGTTATGTTAAGTAGGCTGTTGTATGGTATTTTGTAATTGATAATTATTGAGATTATTGATTGATTGATTGATTGTATTGTCTATTTTTGTCTTTCGTGTTGTCTTGCTTTACTGTTGCTGCTGTAACACCTTAATTTCCCCTCGGGGATTAATAAAGGAACTCTAAGTCTACAGTATGAATGTGTGTAGTGTGAATGAAATCCGGGCTTGCCATGTTGTCATTATCATGTGATCTACCAGGGTCAGTTGCATCGCTTCACTGTCATTCACAAATCCTCTCCTGTGGCCTCATGGGATAGTAAAGTGTCCATCATATGCCCACTTCAGAATCTCATCTGGGTACTTTTTGTCCACTCTTTTATTAGTACTGTGAATTTGGATATACTATTCTTGTCACTATAGTGTCAGTATTCTTGTCGCCTACTACAGTATATAGTAGTGAAGTATGCAATGAAGCCAATCACATGAAACCCGGAGAGCATCAGTTTGATTACCTCTTTGTTTAAGAGTTGACAGAATTCTCAGCTGAAGATTAACTCTTTCCTCATCTGCATTTTTTTTTTTAAGTTGCATTTTTGATCATTTTCACAAAACATTCATGGCCCCCAGAATATTTTGTTGTATGAATATTTGAGCATACAATATATCAAAAGAAACAACAGAGCCTCTGCTTTTACACAAACATTCTTTTTAAACAATGCATTCTTTTTTTTATGAACACTTGAATGTGGATAAATTCGGAACAAAAAGCTGAGATAAAAGTCTTCATCTGGATTCAGAATGATCAGAATGATGATCAAAACATGGAGTGTGTAGAATAGATTGAGTCCATCAACACCCCCCAAAGCTTCACAGTCCTATACGTCTTCGTGGCTTCAATATTTCATTCTGTTACATTAGGCAGTTTTGATTTACACTATATTGCCAAAAGTATTGGGACACCACTCCAACACTTCAACAAACGTGTGAAAGAATGGGTCGCTCTCAGGAGAGTGATCATCATGTCAAAATCCCTTGTGTTTATTATCTGTATCTGGATGTCTTCAGTCCATAACGTGTCTCACTACTTCTTCCACTCTGACCACTAGGTTGTGCCAGTGAGCTTCTGCCAGGAGCTCCTTTACCCAGAGTCCAGTGTCTGAAATCACACACTTCCCTACAACAGTTCTGCTCACAAGTTTACATACACCTTGCAGAATATTTAAGATGTTAATAATATTAACAAAATAAGTGTGATCATAAAAATTGCATGCTATATTTTTAGTACTGTCCAAAATAAGCCGTTTCATAGATGCTGACATATAGTCCACAAGTTAAAAATAATAACTGAATTTACACAAATAAACCAGTTCAAAAATCATGTATACCCTTGAATTAATATTGTGAGTTGTTACCTGATGATCAATGACTGTTTTTATGTTTTGTAATAGTTGTTCATATTTTGTCCTGAACAGTTAAAGTGAGCACAGATCTTCAGAAACGTCCTCCAGTTTCCTCACATTCTTTGATTTTCTAGCATCTTCTGCATATTTTTTTTATTTATTTCAGCAGTGACTGCTTGATTTTGAGATCCATCTCACACTGAGGACAATTGAGGGACTCATAGACAATTATTAGGTGAAAACATTCACTAATGCTCAAGATGGCAACACAATGCATTAAGAGTCGTGGGTTCTGCAAGGGGTGTGCAAACTTATAAGCAGAACTGTTTATAATAGGTGAAAAACATTATGTCTTAAACGAGAAGGCAAAAGCGACACACTTGACGCATGGCTCACATGATAATGAAAACATGGCGAATATAGAACGTCCAGATTTCATTCATACTACACACATTCATATAGAACATACTTTTTTAGTGCTCACAAAGTAATTACTTGTTCAAAATAGGTACCTAGTCAAGAGAGTATATGATTTTGGATGCAACCACTGTATTCCAAGCCAGTTTCAGTGCTTAGCTACTCATGTAATTCTGAGATTAGTTTGCGCAAGTGGTGTATCAGGTTCAAGAAGTTTTCTTTTTAGCATTATTCATCACCACGGTAACTTAAGATATTGACTCACCTGAGTAAGAAATTGCAAACATGACTAAACTTGACTAACCTGTGAGCAAAGTGACATACACTGCCGTTCAAAAGTTTGGGGTTGACAAGATTTTTTAAATGTTTATGAAACTAGTCTTTTATGCTCAATCAATCAAAAATACACTAAAAACAGTTACATTGTGAAATATTATTACATTTAAAATAACTGTTTTCTATGTGAATATATTATAAAATGTAATTTATTCCTGTGATCAAAGCTGAATTTTCAGCATCATTACTCCAGTCTTCAGTGTCACATGATCCTTCAGAAATCATTCTAATATGATGATTTGCTGATCAAGAAACATTTATGATTAACATCAATGTTGAAAACGGTTGTGCTCCTTAATATTTTTGTAGAAATCATGATACTATTTTTTCCCAAGGTTCTTTGATGAACAAAGTTCAAAAGAACAGCATTTGAAATAGAGATCTTTTGTAACACCAACATTATAAATGTTTACTTTCAATTTAATGAATCCTTGCTGAAAAAAAAAAGTTTAATTTCTTAATAAAATAAAAAAATTTAAAAATCATACTGACCCCAAACTTTTGAATGGTATTCTTTATCTGATGCAATCAAGTCAGGTCAGGTCAATATTAATACAAGTTCTCACACGTAGCACCAAAATAATACTGTGGGTTTAGGTCACACCTCCCTTACATGGGTAATTCACCGCTGGCAAAATGTGCTTTCAATAAAACTTGTCTGCCTATACAGAAGAAAGAAGCAGCGACAAATAATTGCCACTCCCACCAGTCTGCTATAGATATGTGTATTAGTCAAATACCATCTGGCTTTGAAAAGGTTAGTTTCACCCATCACTAGATCGGGGGAATGAGGTTTACTTACACAGCTCTTACAAGCTGGCCTCCGTTACACATAGTCACCTTTATTTATATATATATATATATATATATATATATATATATATTATTTATTTACGTATTTTTATATATGTATATGGTATAGCATGTTCCACGGCAAAACCAAGAGGGCTGAATGTTGGTGGGAGGAGTGTGGCCCAGATCAGTCCATTGATTATCTGGCCCAAATCAGGCTTGTGACCATGGGCCATATAAATGCACTTTCCCACATAGTAAATTTTATATTGCTCAGCTCTGTTCCACAACACCTCATTTCTCTCGGCCCACATACCGCTAAGAATGATGTCCTTGTAGTGGCCCAGATCTGGGACTAGGATTAGGACCACAAACGGACTATAACTGGCCTGAGTTTCAGCCAATTAATAACCCGTAACTGACTCTACACTGGGCCTGTTTTAGTATTGGTGCAGATTAATGGAACTTTTGGATTACAGCACAAGAATTTAATACTTTTATGATCATTTTATTCAGTTTGTGGTGTATTTTCTTGTATTTTTTGGCCACTACAGGGCCGTCATTCTTTGCGGTATGTGGGCCGAGAGACATGGGGTGTTGTGTGGACCGGAACTGGGCCAGATAAAATTTACTATGTGGATATGGTTTAGATATAGGGATTTAATGATGCATTAAGAATTTTGCTTAATGTTCATATTTAGTGGTTTAGTGAAGAAAACTTTAGTGCATGCAGTGTTAAGGAATTATATGTATAATTTCATGTGTCGATTAGGTGATTCAAGAAATACAAACATAATGGTCTTAAATGATCCTACATTAAGTGATACAAGGTATTCCTCCTGGTTCTGGAAGCACTGGAATTCAAGTTTGTATGTGTTTTAAATAATGATTGCTCTATTTAATAAATGTATGTATGTTATTCTTTTCTTTTTCTTTTACTTTGTGATATGGACCTAAGGGTCTGAAATAAAGAATGAATAGAATAGCATAGAAGATCTAGATCACATATGAGATGACGCACCGACTCGCATATAGACCTTTCAGTTAAAAACAAACTGTAAAAAAGACACACACACACACACACACACACACACACACACACACACACACACACACACACACACACAGCTCTGACATAGATTGCCTGCAGATGAGGGACTGATAGAAGTGGTTTACAGGATCTCCTAGAGGACACGCCTTCAATGCGTCATTGTTTCTGGCTGGTTAAAAGCAGAGTCGAGTATAAAGGATTTACAGAAGACACTGGTAAGAAACACTTCAGTCTACAAACTACAATGAACCAAACAGACAGCAAACACATTTTGGTAAGTGTGAGAACTGTTTTATGAGTGAACTAGACATTTTAACTACTGTGAAAAAGTCTTTGGTTGGTTTAAACTATGATAAATTAACCATTACCAAGCATGTAAATATAATATTTTCACTGAATGACTGAAAGGGATTTTGTTTGTTTTCTACATTCTTCAAAAATAGTTTTTGGTTTCCATTTTCTTGTCTTGAACTGTTTCTTATCCCTGATTTAGACATATATGACCCTGGACGACAAAACCAGTCACATGGGTCAAGTTTTTTAAATTGAGATGTATACATTACCTAAAAGCTGAATAAATAAGCTTTCCATTGGTGTGTGGTTTGTTATGATAGGACAATATTTGGCGGAGATACAACTATTTGAACATCTGGAATCTGAGGGTGCAAAAAAATCCAAACACTGAGAAAATCGCCTTTAAAGTTGTCCATTTATGTTTGCGATTGTGCTGCGTTCACTCACAAAAATAAATGTTTTATATATTTACGGTAGGAAATTTACAAAATATCTTCATGGAAAATTATCTTTACTTAATATACTAATGATTTTTGGCATAAAAGAAAAATCAATCATTTTGACCCACACAATGTATTGTTGGCTATTGCCACAAATATGCCCGAATAAGACTGGTTTTGTGATCAGCCAGATCTCACATATGTAATTTGAGAGTTATATATTTAAGCTGAATACTCTTGTAACTCCAGGCAATATTTGTTGGGGCGCTCAGTACTCTATGTGTCGAAACATGCCCAGAGAACCATTTCCAACTTCCAGATTTGCAGTGCTGCCTTAACTGCCCAGAAGGTGAGCTCCACTGACTATATAATAGTACATGTGAATATATTGCAGTGACCAATGTTAATCACTAAATAATCATTCAATGCAAATCTACAGGTTGGTATGTTGTGAAGAACTGCTCCGAAGGACCTGGAGTCTACATTGGTGTGGATTGTAATAAATGCCGCAGCTGTGAAGGTATGTAAAAACTGTTTCACTGCTGTTTAGATGACTGAGTTTATAGACTAGATGACTTTGCAGACCAGACTGTGCTGTTCATTTCAGTTCTGCTCTGAGAATACAATCCTTTTTCTCAACCTATAGAAATTGGACAGATAACTGTTTCCAACTGCATGCAGTTCGCAGACACACAGTGTGCCATGGGTGAGAATAATACTTCATTTCTTACATTTTTCATATATTTCTGCAGCTTCAATCATTTGTTTTTGTAACATCTTTTGAAATGTTTTTTTTTTTTAGTACATAGTGGTATGCAAATTTATAGAGCCTAGTTTTAAGGTTAGTACCTGGATGGGAGACCTCCTGAGAAAAACCAGGTTGCTGCTGGAGGAGGTGTTAGTAGCCGCGTTTCCATTACAGATTTGCGCAAATGTTTTGCGCTATTATCTAAATATCGATAAAAAACTATTGCGAAATGACGGCGTTTCCATTAACCGATGTTATGCGACTAAAACGTCTTTTTTTTTCTCTCGCGATAAGTCATTCCTAAAATCACGGCAACGGACGTTGGTTATAATATCACAGCCACGCGCATTATACATTATTATTATTATTAATGGAAGGAGACGTGGCATGTTATCCAAGCATTAATGGCAGGGAAAGACCCCCGAACGACACATAAGGAGTTTCTGGGTGTTTCGCCCTCATTTCTGCTCCGATTGTGGCATTTCTTTGAGATTTAGAATCCAGTATTCCTATAGGCTAATTATTGTTTCTTTTATGAATTTAATAAAGAATTCTGTCTCGTATTCTGTCCAAACGATCCATGTAGGCTACTTTTGTGTCTATTTGTTTTTCCTTTTTTAACTCCTAATTGAAAAACGAAAAATGAACGGTTGTTGTCTTTTTAAAACGCAAAGTTGAACACCAAAATTTTAATTTGAACTGGCTACACACAACTGCTGTGCTTTGTTTATGACTTTTTGCCCCTTTATTAAACATTTAAAATATTCACAAATTAATATGGAAAACATGTCGATTTTACTGGTTTTCTAAGGCCAAATTAGAAACTGGAATTGATGTCTTTCCCGCAGTGCTGAATGAGAAGAGCCGTTAATATAATCAATAAACTATTGTTTTCTAAGTGTCGGCTAAAATCACATCTCCATCTCCGCTGTTAAGCAGATGCGCTTTTAGAGAGAAATGCAACTTTCATACGGATTAGCCTACATAATCAGAAGGTATTAGCTTTTAATTCGAATTTGTTAGTTTTAAAGTGGACATTTCAAGCTTTAGCCTAGGCTATATTTTGTTTCAGTTCTCGTGCTCCAGTTTACGGAGATCATGAAAGTGCGTCTGATTGTTTCTTTTATTTTACAAAAGCACAGCGTTTTCTTGTTATTGTGAGTTTACACATATAAAAGTGGTTGAGAATAATGTATTATTATTTTCTGTCTGACCAGAAATGATGGAGTATTTTAAGTTGTTTCCACTGTTGATAGGAAAATGCAAGTGTTTGCGGCCGCGCCTCCGTGCCATGCAGTGCGCGCTCCACGCTCAGCTTTGTTCCTTTTTTGCATAAAAGCGTCTTCTAAATATAGCCTATTAAATGTTATAATAAAATAATATAAAATTATTATTTGCGTAGCTATACACGGACTTCAAACACACTGCGTCTTCTAAGTCAGGTGACTGTAAATGCGCAAAAACTGTTTCCATTGCAGTTTTGCGAAATATTCCTTTTTCGAATTGACTGAAAAACCACCTCATGAGAGCGTAAAAACTTTTTTGCGATAAATGGGAGTTTTTGCGAAATTGACATGTTTCCATTAAGCGTATTTTCAATTCGCAATTTCAATTTGCGCAATTTGAAGGGTAATGGAAACGCGGCTAGTGAGGCCAGCAGGGGGTGCTCACCCTGTGGTCTGTGTGGGTCCTGATGCCCCAGTGTAGTGACGGGGACACTATACTGTCAAAGAGCACCGTCCCTCGGATGAGACGTAAAACCGAGGTCCTGACTCTCTGTGGTCATTAAAAATCCCATGGCATTTCTCGTAAAGAGTAGGGGTGTAACCCCGGTGTCCTGGCCACATTCCACACATTGGCCCTTACCAATCATGGCCTCCTAATAATCCCCTTACATTGAATTGGCTCTATCACTCTCTCTCCTCTCTCCACCTATAGCTGGTGTGTGGTGAGCGCACTGGCGCCGTTGTACTGTGGCTGCCGTCGCATCATCCAAGTGGATGCTGCACACTGGTGGTGGTTGAGGAGAGACCCCTGATATGATTGTAAAGCGCTTTGGGTGTACAGTAGTACATATGAAAGCGCTATATAAATGCCTCATTCTATTCATTCTAAGGAAAACCTTTACAAGAGAAAAAAAAAAAAAAAAAAAAAAAATTAATTCTCGGGGGACCAAAAGTATTGATATAATTTGTATTTGTAAACCCATCTGTATGCTGTTTTTGTTCTAAGTTCATATTTTACTGCCTATGTATCTGACATTTTTTTTTCCTTTTCATATACTTTCCCTTTTACCTGCTGCTTGTCATTTATTTTAGTTTATCTTTTATTTCTCTTAGTTCCTACTGCAGACCCATCTGTTCCTACACATCCAACACAGTTAGAAGGTGAGTCATATTTCATATAATCCATCATCAGATATAGTTTTTTTCTTCCTTGCCACAGTTGCCTGTGGCTAAGAGAAGTAAAGATAAAAGTAATATTGCATTATTTTATACTATATTGCTTAGGGGTGGGCAATATGACCAAAACCATAAAACCTGATATGCATAATTGTATTCATGGCAGTGATAAACATCACATAATAGGCCTGAATCTGCCTAAAGAAATAGGTTTGTCACTAAAACAAAATGTTACGAATTCAATTTCATGTTCCTCACTATCACTGCAAATGAATTGACTAGACTATTTGTCATATTTTATAAATTAGTTAGAATATAAAATCTGTCTTGTAAAAAATACAAGATAATATGCCTCGACCCTGATACATTCCTCAGGGTCATGCTGATAGTACTCCCCTTGTTAGGGTCAGTACTTTGCCCATAGCTCATATGTACCCTTCAATACCCTTCACCACCCAGGCTAAGGTAGAGAAACAGACTAGTTTATCTGAGAATCTGAGACAGAATTTATCTGAGGATCGTTCTGTATGAATACTTAGCTCCTTAAGTCTGGTCGGAAAGTCGAAGGACTCTCACGAGGCCTCCCTGTTAGATCAGCCCTAGAGCTGGAGGTGCCCCCCCTTATTAGGGTCCCTTTCAGAGTGACCAGCCTCCACAGGGCTGAAACACTGTGTAGATCCAGGATTGAGTAGAGTTACTCTCCTCGTTTGCAAGGGTTAGAAAGCGCTATGCTGAGTTCTACTCTCCAGGGTGCCCATCACTATGATCCGGTCTAAGAGCGATAAATAAGATTCCTCTACAAGTGAGGAAAATAATGTTAGAGACTCTGTTTAAGAAACAGACAGGTTGTTGGCAAGACTAGGTCAGTATAATAGACCAGGTCAGCCTCCCTGGTGGCATGTGGGGTTGACTTTATGTCCCCCTCAAAAAGTGACTGGACGGGAATTCTTTTGGACCCCCTGGCCATATTCCCTTAAAGGAACCCCTTCCATGGAAGCTGTTGGTTCCAAGCCTTTGAGGGGCCTTGGTAGGCCTTCATTAGCCGCGTTTCCACTGTCGGGCCAGGGCCGGGCCAAGGCTTTAAACGGGCCATGCCGGGCTAATAGCCTCGGGCCAATAGCACCGGGCCTGCGTTTCCACTGTCGGGCCAGAAGCTCCACAGCGCTTCACTAAAACACGCCCGTAACACGCCTCTCTGGAACAACGTCACACTAACCCATCCTTTCACCAACAAATGGAAGTTTTATCAGAAAACTAATCAGAAATCACTGGAAACAGCGTTGAAAACAAACACGATAAAAGCGGCCGTTTGCTAGCATTTTTTTTGTTTGTTTACTTGAATATTTAAAACCCAAGCATCGATGTTTTACCACAGATTTACAATAAAAAGTGATACATTGATCATAATGAATTAATTTATGTCAAAATTGCACATTAGTCACTCAGAAATAAATTACCGTTAGGTCTATTTCACAAAAGAAAGAGGACACACTTACTTTTTCAGTCGCGTCTGTTTCTTTATCATATTTACATCACATTTAGAAAAAAATGATAATTTCTACAAATATATGCCACGACCTGATGAGCTTTAGCAATCTCTCGACTCCCATACAGATATTTCAGTCAGAGAAACAGAGGAAGCTCCCGAAAAAAAAGTTACTTTATTTTATGATAGTCCGGTTTAAAGAGACGAGACGTAGGCTATGACAGATAAAATAAAAACATGACTGTCATAGCCTTTAAGATTGGTCTGATTTCTTCAAGCGTTCGCTATGTTTTTTTGTTTTTTACTATGCGTATCTTCAAGCGTTTACTATGGTAACGGTTAGTGCGCATAGTCTTTTGCATCACAAACAGAAGGCATTCAAACATGAACGCGAGTTAAATTATTTTATTTTTAAGTCTTTAATGCTGACAGAATCATCCGGCGCTGGTAAACTCCTCCTCTGTTGGTAACCACTCCTCTAGCTCGAGCTGGCCCGCTTTGGCCCAAGGTATTCGACGGGCCAGAAATCCTGGCCGTTGGCCTCGAGTAAGCCCCGATCCAGCCCCGGAAGTGACAGTGGAAACGCGACTGGCCCTGGCACGCACTAGCACGGCCCGGCCCTGGCCCGACAGTGGAAACGCGGCTATTGTATTGGAGGCCTCTTTGAGGCTTATAGCTTGGGCAGTGGCCGTAGGGAATACTGTCACTGACAGTCTGTATGTGACCCGAAGGGTGAATGTTTTGCCATTTCAGTGAAATTTGACGTGTACTCCCCTCAGCATGGTGGCGTTGGTATATCGTTCCCCATAGCGTCAAATCAACGCAGTGCGAGTTCCCTTTCGAAAGGGAACGTCTAGGTTACGACTGTAAACTCTGTTCCCTGTGAACAGGGAACGAGACACTGCGTCTTTCACCATGCCTCGGGGATGCCTGCACAATAGTCCCTTCAGCCGGTAAGTTGTTTACATGTTCTCTAGGCGCCCATTATATACTTCCGGGTCTCACTAGTAGTGACATCATAGGCTGTCACCGGCCAATAGGATTGCCGTGATTAGATAAGCGTTTCAGACACTGGTTCACATGCAGGCGTTCCCCAAAGCGTCAAATCGACGCAGTGTGAGTTCCCTGTTCTCAGGGAACAGAGGTTACAGTCGTAACCTTGACATTTTCATTGGTAGTCCCTTTGCAAGATGTTGTTGGGCCAAGAAGCTAAAAAGAAAAAGAAAAGAGAAAGGAAAACATCAACAATAATAATAATCCAACAAAACATTATAATCAACTCTACAAAATACTTTTAAACACGATATTCAATGGAAAAGTACAGTTGTTTCGTGAAGCCGTGTGAACTGGGATCGTTTTGACAATGTTGTCGTCTGTATGTGAAACTTTTAAACAATGCAAAGGAAAAACATTTATGTTTATTGTCCACTGTTGTCTGTAAATGTACCCTCAGATACCCCTCAATAAACCCATGCAGAAATATATATATTATATTAACATATATTAATATGTGCTAATTGCTTTGCCCCATTTCCCCCCCTAGGACAACTGCCACAGATAACCTTGTGAGTTTATCTTCTTTTTTTAACTTCTTTGCTTTTTGAAAACTGAATTCATGGTGAACGTAATAAAATATTGAACCAATCCTCAGGTATGGCTGCTCATTTGTGGTAGTTGCTGTCTTCATGCTGGCTGTGATCGTGGCAATCTGCTTTATCAGAATCAGTAGATCTGGTGAATCTGATGAAAGCTCTGCAGGTAAACAACCAATCTGCTCTTCATCTTTTGTCATTCTGTGTACTGACACAAACACTAATGAAATCTTGACCGGATGTGTGTTGATTGTGTTTTTCAGGAGAACTATTCAATATAAAAGACACAGAGACAGCCTAAAGAAAATCTTAACTCAGGAAAAGGCCGACATCATGTGAATTATCATAAGGATTCAATGAAATTAGAAATACTGCAATACAAAAAGTTCTATATTGATGGTCATAAGATGCAGGCTAGTTCAGATTTTTTTTTTTTTTGAAAGTCTTAATTTTTTGACTCCGTAAACATACCTCTCCTGTGACAGGAGATCATACTGTGATTTGAGTTTACTCTATAGAGGCACTGAAAGCTGTAGTTAAGAAGATGCTGTGCATGTGTACTGTAGGTATGTGAACATCTGTTTATTTAGAAATGTATCTATAGTCAGATATATCTACTTTATGTTATAATGATGCTGTGTATCATTTTTATTTTTTTATTTGTTTTATTTTTTTGTTTTAAAAAAAGGATTTCTAAATTCAGTAAGTGTTTTTTTTGTATCAGATATTTGTAATTTGACAGAATTTTATTTGTCCAAATAAATATAGTACTATTTTTTCCTCAGTGGAATTGGCACACTTTGTATTAGGCGTCTTTAACTACTATGTACCTACATTAAAAAATTTAATAAAATAATAATTGTTTGGTACAACTTATTGTGTTGTTAATGTATTGCAAAACACTTGTGCTGCTATTGAGGGTTGATACAGGTTGGTTAGGACAGGTTTGGGTTGGTGGTTCAGGGGTAAGAAGGTTCAATAGTGTCATTATAGATGGAACTACAAATTACATGGCTACGGGCATGCACGAACATGTCCTTAAAACAACTCTTAACGTTCGTTTTCAAAACTGTGTAACTCACCGAGTGGTTAGTGGTGTTCGTTGATGTTCCAAAACAAGTAGCGTAGCGAAATACAGTTTCTGTCGTGTTTTATTTGGCATTTTGTAAAATCCCATTGATTTCTGTTGGAGGACTCATTGCTCGTTGATATTACTGCGCTTCAGTCTCAAATATCGAGCGGAAGTTTATACGCGGTTGTGAGGTATCTGAAAAAATAGTTCCACTATAGCAAATAACACGGATTGAAATCATACATTGCGCCGATATATTTGTTTTTAATCACCAACGAACAGCACTAACCACTCGGCGAGTTGCACAGTTTTGAAAACGAACGTTAAGGGTTGTTTTAAGGACATGTTCGCGCATGCCCGTAGTCAGCCACTCTGAAGGCTGAAGGTCAAAGGCGATTCTAAACCAGTCAAAAAGTCGAGACAGGACCCATCGTCAAAATTTCTGTGTCCACCACTCTAGTTCATCCAAAACAAACCAGAAAAGAGACTCAAAGTGCTAAATACCAGAATTATCCTTTAACTTTTTATGCTAAAATAACGGCTAGAAATGCTTTTCTGCAGATTTACGTTCGTTTTAATGTGAAGCCGTCCGAAGCATTATGCATTAGTCACATTAGAACAATCACATTATATATATAATTAGTTTTTTCATTCTGAAGATTTGATTTTTTTTTTTAAGTGACTGGATGACAGATAACGACCACTTATTGTATTATATATGATCAAATTTGGCCTTTATATAAAATTATTTATTTTAGTTGCATGTTTGTAATTTCTATTCGTTATGTCTGACCAATATATGAAAATTGTCTGTGGTTTTGAGACATCAAATAAGGCTTTATTTATTCAGAAAAATAGGTAATTATTTTGTTAATTTTTTTTCAGCAACCAATAAAAAGAAAAGTAATAACACTGCAGCTTGGAATTTTATCAGAATGCATCTGTAAATAATTTCACTGACAGTTGCACTTTCATCGCAAAACAAAATGAATACATTCATTTTTAATTAGTTTAAGAAACGATTCAAAAAAAAAAAAAAGGATAAAGATAAATGATGTTTGATGGGTATGATGATAGATAGGTTATCTTATTTTCATTACAAGATGACAACTGGCAACTTTGATATACCTGTATAATGACCATGTAACATTTGTATAAAATAGACTATTTTTTCTGCATGTTTTGTCTCAGATGCTTTTCAAATGCAGACGCTGCCAGGCATGCAAAAAATGCCCTGATACAAGAGGTCAAGAAGATGGAAGATGCACTGAAGAGGAGGACAACTACTGCCTTAGCTGCTACAGCAGATCCAGCAGAGAAGGTTTCTCATGCAGAAGCAAGCGGGTCAAGCGGACACACAAGCAAAAGCACCTTCATGATGATGTTCGATGAAGTTCTCAAGAAGCAAGAAGAACCTGGAGGAGTAATCACGAGTGCTCTTCTTCAAATACAAACGTATATGACAGAGCAAATTATCCCTCAGTCTGAAAACCCATTCCATTACTGGGCAGTGAACAAGCTTCGTTTCCCTGCCCTTGCTACTACTGCATCAGCCTTTCTCTCTGCCCCCTGTACCAGTGTTGAGAGTGAAAGACTGTTTAGCACTGCCTCCAACATTCTAGATGAAAGAAGGAACCGACTAAAAGCAGAGAGAGCAGAAATGCTAATATTCCTAAAAAAAAAAACCTGCCAATGATGATCAAGTGAATCCTGAAGCAGGTTTGTGTTACTGGTGAAGTCTCGATTTACCGGTCAATCTACGTTCCTACTCTCACAAGATCCCGGATACAGGCGGCCGAAATGAGCTTTCTCCGCAGGGTGGCTGGGCGATCCCTTAGCGACAGGGTGAGAAGCTCGGTCACTCGGGAGGAGCTCAGGAGGGGTCAGCTGAGGTGGCTCGGGCATCCGTTCCGGATGCCTCCTGGACGCCTTCCCGGGAAGGTGTTCCGGGCGCGTCCCACCGGGAGGAGGCCCCAGGGAAGACCTAGGACACGCTGGAGGGACTATGTCTCCCGGCTGGCATGGGAATGCCTCGGTGTCCACCCGGAAGAGCTGGTGGAAGTGTCTAGGAGAGGGAAGTCTGGGCATCTCTGCTTAGACTGCTGCCCCCGCGACCCGGCCCCGGATAAGCGGAGGATGATGTATGTATGTATGTATGTAGATTTAGAATATTACTTTTTGGATTTTCTTCAGAAAATAATTTAATCTGATAATTGCAGTAAATATTGTTAAGATTGTTTGTGATACAACTAGTAAGTGTTGAAATTACTGTTAATTTTGCTACTGCATCATTCAGTTTTCTTAATAAAGTTGTCAGCCATACATTTTTTCCCCTTTTTCATCAAGTAATGTGCAGTCAGATTTGGTTTTCCTTTCTTTACCTAATATAAATAAATCTTAATGACCAAGTGAATTGTATACATTCTTAAGTTTTGAAGGTAAAAAAACCTCCACCGATATTGGATTGGTATCGGTATTGGCCGATACTCAGAATGTTGGTATCTGATCGGTTTTGAAAAAGCGGTATCGTTGCATCCCAAATTTTAAGATGAAGAGGTGTTTTTTTGGTTTTCAACTGTGATAACTAATGTGGCAGAATCACAGAATTAGACCTATAATGAGCATCGGTGCTCCCTGGTTTTTGTGGTGCACTGTGGGATTTTTCAGGGAGCGAATGTATAGTGCACTGGAAGGATTTTGCGATTTTATGCAGCCGTTAAAATGGACGTCTCCCTGATCAGTGCCCTGACTACTGAACTAGGGAGCCGATTGAGACGCACCCCATGTCTACATGCCTAAATTCATTGAGTTGATTTGCTGATTAGATATTTGCATTAACAAGCTGTTGTACAGGCATAACTAATAAAGTGGCCAGTGGGTGTATTTTAAATCATTGAAGTGAATATGCTTACAGTGATCTAGAGATGATTTGTGCCTCTAAGGCCTGATTTCACAAGACAGGCTTAGATTAAGCCAGGATTAAGCCATAAGCTTAGTTTAATTAGGACATTTAATTAGCTTTTATAAACGTGCCTTAGAAAGAAAAAAAACATTACTGGTTTGCATCTTGAGACAAAACAATGTCATTGACATTTTAAGATCAGTGCAAGTTGCTTTCAGTTAAAAGAGCACAAACATGTATGTTAGTCTGAGACTAGCTTAAGCCTTTTCTGTGAAACCAGGGCTAAGTTTTATTTTTTGGGATTTCTTTAAATTCAGATTAAATCAGAAAGTTTCTCAATCTCCTTTGTTTCAGCAGTTTCTGGTCCTATGTTTAAAGTTAGAAGACAGCAGCTGTAGGAGCCATAAGTTATGTGCTTCTTTATATCTATGTGGAATAAATAGCTGTGTATATTAAGCAATTGTTAAATAATAATTAGTAAATAATTAATATGTGTAATATAATATTATTGTGACAATGGCGTCATTTACGACAATGACTGTTAGTTTTTGTGATGCAATGTTGGAACGATAATTTTTTATCCAATTAATTTTGTTATTAAACTTTACCTAAAAGTTGTTAGTGGACTATTGGATGTTATTCAAGTTCAAATCACACTCACATAGGAAGAAGCAACAACTATGAGAATTTGGACAGATTGCTATCACACCAGCATATACATAATTCCTGTTTTGCAAGTTTTCTTTTTGTTGACAGTAGCAACGACAAATAGCAACAGCGCTGGTCTCAATGTTAGTATCACCATTTAAAGTTAAATATTACCAGAGTGTTTAAAGCTCATATGATTAAAATGTAAGATACAGTTCAATTGTGAATTTCCAGTACAAGTGAGGTTATAATTTACTGCTGTTATAGCAAAATGCCTAAAGTACATGAATGCCACATTTTCTAAACCATTGCGTCTTGCATTAATACAGACTCCCTCCACCCTCAAAGTGTATGTTGCCTCTATTGCCGCACATCACAATGCAGTTGACAGAAAATCCTTGGGTAGCGGCCACGGTGTGTCTTCTGCTGCTGTAGCCCGTCTGATTCAAAGTTCGACGTGTTGAGCGTTCAGACACTTTCTTTGCCATTTTTTAACCATATAACCATAATTTGCCTCAGAGGACTTTGTATGCATTGGAAAGAGCATTGAAAAATCATTTGTTTTGCTGTTTAATATAACTTGAGTTGCTCCTTTGCACTTAAAGAAGATTAAAGAAAATAGTCCAACGCCGTGGTACAACGAGCACACTCAGGCCCTTAAGAGAGCAGCCAGAAAAATGGAGCGCAACTGGAAGAAAACAAAATTAGAGGTATTTCGCATTTCATGGAAAGAGAGTTCAACTGCATACAGAGAGGCCTTAAAAGCTGCTAGATCTGCTTATTTATCAAAACTATTAGAAGAAAATAAACATAACCCTAGGTATTTATTTGAAATAGTGGCTAAACTAACGAAAAATAAATCCTCAACCCCAGATGTTTCCAAGCAACACAGCAGTAATGACTTTATGAACTTCTTTACTAACAAGATTGATAATATCAGGGAGAAAATGATAACTATGCATCTACTACAGTATCGCATCAGGCAGTGCATTGTAGTCTCCTTGAAGAAAAATTTGATTCATTCGTTGCTATAGGAGAGGAAGAATTAACTAAACTCCTTAAATCATCTAAATCGACAACATGTATGTTAGACCCTATAGGCCTTATTCGCAAACACCGGAAGTAGCTAACCGCGGCCATATTGTTGACATGACATCTGTCCTGCCCCTAGCCGCACGCAGGTTTGAGTTGAGGGGAGCAGTAGCTTAATGGCTTCATCTCGTCGGTATCAAGAGAAGATAAGCTTGATTGGTGTGGACCCATATCAAATAGACCCAATAGCCTTAAGTAAAGATCCGTCCTTATTGCCAGCTGTAACTTATCCGGATATTTATTAAATTTTACAGAGCTGCCAACTCTCACGCATTCACCGTGAGACACTTTTCACACGCTCTCACGCCACACATCCATTTTCTCACGAAGCAAAGAGGGCACGGAGAGGTTACAGACTAGACAGGGCACAGACTAGACAGAGCAGGTTACTTATGATATAAAAAAATCTCAGCTATCATTTTCTGTCACTTTTATTACGAAATTCAAACAATAAATACCGTTTTGGCGCTTGTAAATGTGATGCGACAGATCCCTTGCGGCACGTGAACCGATCATCTCTAGCTAATAGTAAATAAACACGAACACTGTTGAAAGATACAGTACAACTTACTGAAATGTATATTCCTCATACATAATATCGACCAATCAATCAAACAAACAAACAAAGGGTTCAATAAAACTGCTGGAGAACAATTATGTCACATATCATTTACCTCAGGAAAGCCTTTTGATGACCATAATATAGGCTATAATTAGTTGGCTAGAAAAAAGAGCTATAGAGTATTTTGCTAAATATGTGTACTATATTATATATTTATTATATGTTTACTTATATCATTAAATTAAGTTATAATAAAAAAAACGCATTATATCTCTTTCTGTATGTTTACAGCATTAGGTGAGTTGTTTTTTTCTTAAGAAAAATTAATGCCTATCTTGTGTAGCCTACCTAATATTTATCCAAATGAGTAAATATTAAATCAATTCACAATAATTGAATTGAAATAATAAAAAAAAGTGTAGCTTACCAGAAATTTTACCATGTAAACATTGTAACATGTTGTCACTAAACCTAATAAAATTCAGTTTAGTTGCTAAAATGTTTTGACAATCACAATACACTTATTGTGATGCAATATTTTTTTTTACATCCCCCCAATCCCCCCTAACATGTGGTAAAATGATGGGAACAGACTTTGCTGTGGGGAGTTTAGACTATATTTATCCTAGCTAGCCACAAGTCTCTTCCATTCACGTTTTCTGACAGTCGGTATCGCATAAAAACTTTGGGGTTCTTATTGCTGTTGTTAGAACAGCCGTGTATTACACAACACACCATCGCGCTGTTTAAAAAAAAAAAAAATACAGCGATAATACCATGGATAATACCACGCTGCCTCGCTTGTCAATTGACAGACTGACAGTTGTCGTGGTTTCTATGTCAACAACATGGCTAAACGCGAACATTGATGACGTAGATCGAATAAGAACTATACCGACTAAGCTACTGAAAGAGATGCTTCCAGAGGTCACAGATCCTCTTCTTAATATCATTAATTCATCTTTGTCACTAGGATATGTACCGAAAACTTTTAAGCTGGCTATGATTAAACCGCTTGTTAAAAACCGCAACTTGATCCTACAGAATTATTCAATTATAGGCCGATCTCGAATCTACCTTTTCTGTCAAAGATACTAGAAAAGGCAGTATCCTCACAACTATGTTCCTTTTTAGAAAGAAATGATGTCTGCAAGGATTTCCAGTCAGGATTTAGACTGTACCTGTTACGAAACTGCTCCGTGACACGAGGGTTAAGATCCAAACGCAGCTTTATTGTGGGTAATCCAGAGGCGTAATCCAGTGTACAGGCAAAAGGTCAGAACACAGGTAGGTAGTGATGTGACATTTGAACCGAGGCGTCGGAGCGTGTGTCGAGAAAAAGTGGGCGTGCCAGATGAAGCCGCGATTCGAGGCTTGTGTTGTTAACGTGAAAATCACGTGACTAATGACAAACGAGGCCTCGGTTTGTGTGAATACGTCATCGGTTCGGTCCGAGTGTCGCTTCCGGATAAAAGGCGGTTCGAAACTCGCGCCACCTTGTGGGTGTTGATCAGGAGTAGAAGAAGCAGTTGTAGTAGTGTCAGAGAGTCAGAGAGTTAGATAACTATCATTGTCAATTTGTCATTGTCGTTATTGTGTCATATGTGAGGGCTGTATATTATTACATTATCAGGTTAGAATAGTTATATTATTATTATAGTAGGCCTAGCTATATTATAGTCTTGTTATATTAATTAGTTAAGTTTATTTGGATTGCTCTGGATTTTTGCATCTGGACTAGACTGCTTTGTGATTTGGATTGCCCTTTTGGATTTGTTTGCTTTTTGTGACTCTTCCTTTTTCCTGGTAACGGAGCAGTGCAGAAAGAGGGAATCCTCCCCTGTCTGGGCTCAACAGAAGCAGTATCCTCATTTATACCGTTTTTATGTTCCCCTGCATGATGCATCCTCTGTTCCTTGTGAAAGGATCTTTTCCAAGGCTAGAGAGATTTTGTCCAAGAAGAGGAATCGTCTAAACCCCAACACACTTGAAATAATTCTGTTTCTCAATCAAAAATCTATTGTAATCCTTCCTTCCGGAACTATTCTGTTGCAGTTTACTTTAATCTGTTATCTATAATCTGCTAAATGAATAAATGTACTTTATTACACTCCCTCTAACATGCACTCAACACAGTGTCACTGTTGTTGTTCACTGTTGTTGTTCATTCTGTCACTATCCAAACAATTTATGAATAATTAATTAACTGTGTGTGTGACTGCACAAGTAAATTCAGAGAGAGAAAGATACATATTTTATATTATACACAGTAATGGACAAATGATCATGTATTTTTATTATTGCAAATGAAAGGTTACAGACATCAACAGTGAGTACAAAATAAATAAATATTTTTATTTATAAAAATATATTTTTTATAAAATATACATTTAAATATAAATATAAATATGTATTTGTATATTTACATTACAAATAAATATTTTTATTTATAAAATTATTTTTTATAAAATATACATTTTTATATATATATAAAAGGAAGGAGGGAAGGAAGGAGGGAAGGAAGGAAGGAGGGAAGGAGGGAGGGAAGGAGGGAGGGAGGGAAGGAAGGAGGGAGGGAGGGAGGGAGGGAGGGAGGGAGGGAGGGAGGGCGCGACACTGGTTCAGAATGAATTAATTTGTCTGCTATTTCTTTGCACAGTAGCTAGGTGTCACTAGTGAGCAATGCTGAATGAAGCTTCGAGTAATGAACCTTTGGCTGAAGCAATGGGCTGCGAGGTCTCAGTGGTTCAGGAAGCCTCATTTTGCCATCACTACAGGTAGGCAGTCCAAACAAATCAACAAAGAAACAAACAAAACAGGCAGGGACCAGAGGCAAAAGAGTAATCCAGGGAACAGGGCAAGAAATCCAAATAAACCAAAAGACAAGAAACCAGGGAAAACGCTCGGAATTGCAGTGTAACACTTAAACAAGACTTCGCGGTGAGTGAATGAATGAACATGGTATAAATAGACTGAGACTAACAGGATGATGAGACACAGGTGAATGCAATCAGTGAATGAGGTACAGGTGAATGTGATCAGTGATAAGTGATGATGAGTCCGGGCAGTGAGTTATGGGAAATGTAGTTTGTGAGTGATAATAGTCTTATGTGGAGTGCCCTCTGGTGGCTCTCAAGGGCACTCCAGCTGGTGACCGTTACAGTACCATAGTACTGAGACAGCTCTCATTAGAGTCACAAATGATTTGCTCTTATCATCCGATCGTGGTTGAATCTCGCTATTAGTGTTACTTGATCTTAGTGCTGCATTTGACACTATCGACCAGAACATTCTTTTAAATAGACTCGAAAATTATGTTGGCATTAGTGGAATTGCATTAGCATGGTTTAAATCATACTTATCTGACCGTTATCAGTTTGTAGCAGTAAATGAAGAGATGTCTTATCGATCACAAGTTCAGTATGGCGTACCACAAGGCTCAGTACTAGGACCGTTGCTGTTCCCTCTGTACATGCTACCCTTAGGAGATATCATTAGGAAGCATGGCATTAGTTTTCAATGCTATGCCGATGATACTTAGCTATATATTTCTTCACGCCCTGACGAAACTTACCAATTCACAAAATTAACAGAATGCATAGCTGATATAAAAAATTGGATGACTAGTAATTTCCTACTACTTAACTCTGTAAAAACAATAATTCTAATTATTGGACAAAAAACTTCCTCAAGTAATAACCTAGAATACTGTCTAACACTTGATGGCTGCTCTGTCAAGTCTTCGTCGTCGGTTAGGAACCTGGATGTGCTCTTTGATACCAATCTTTCCTTTGAAAGTCACGTGTCTAGTATCTGTAAAACCGCATTTTTCCATCTTAAAAATATATCTAAATTACGCCATATGCTCTCATTGACAAATGCGGAACAATTAGTTAATGCGTTCATGACCTCAAGGCTAGATTATTGTAATGCTCTATTGGGTGGTTGCCCTGCACGCTTAATAAACAAACTACAGCTAGTTCAAAATGCAGCAGCTCGAGTTCTTACCAGAACCAGGAAGTATGACCATACAGTGTTTCCCCTAGAATTTTTTCCAGCAGCGGTGCTGTTACGGGGGTGGGGGTGAGGGGGGGGGGGGGTCCGGGGGTGCAAGATTTTTTTTTTTTTTTTTTTTTTTTAATAACCCCTTAAACCATGACTTCTGGCAAGTTTTGTGGATAGAAATGGACATTTTGAGACATACAAATTTGACACCATCAACAGAAGACATGATTATTGCAGCACATACCTTGAACTGGTCACAAACAGGATTAGGACAGGATTATTCATGTTTTTCTTTTGTGTTAATTTTCAGATGTAAGGTAGAAATTGATAGTGGAAAAATGAAACTCTTTCCTCCCTCATCTGCACTACTGATCTTTTTTTCTGTAACACACTTTAGCACTTAGATACATCATCATGTAACCAGTACTTTCATTTATTTTATCCTGTAGACATTTTGAACATTAAAATCCAAATGAAACTTTTCATTAGTTTAAAAGGTGACTAGCTTGCATAGCCTATTTTACTTCACTAACCTCCAGGGACGTGCAAAGGGCCATCAGGGCCAGGGGCTCAAATGTAAGAAAGACAATTTGCTGTGATTAATCGCAATTCCCCCAAACTTGTAATCATCAATATTTAAATATAGAATCACTAATTAAATTAAACAACACACAAAAAAGGGGGGAAAAAGAAAAATGTCCACACAAATTGGACAGAAAATAGCCCTATATTAAAATATAAAACATCAATATATTATTCTTCATTCAGTTCTATGCAACATACTCAGATTTAACAGATTTATTTTTTGACTAATATCAAAATAAAATATAGTCATACAAAGCTCTTATTACCAGAGCATGTGATCAGAGCAGGTAATTTTACCATTGTTGCCCAGCAAACAGAAGTCTACTACTGAGAAGTTTCACGTTATTTGAGCGGACTTTGCTTTTCTAGTGCGTGATCGGTAGCCTACATGATTGGAGCGTTTGGGCCGTTAAGGAGCAGAACGCGCAGCGCAAACACAGAGCGGAACATTGAGCAGAGAGCGCAGTACGCGGACACACGCACGGAACGGAGAGCGCGGCGCAAACATGGAGCGGAAAAGACTCGCACGTGAAGTTACTAAACAAGCTGCGCGAGAATGAAACCTGATCGCCGAACACGGAAGGGCGGTACGGCATATTTTCCATAGACAGTAAAAAAATGGACACAGCGACCCCATGGACTTAAACGGAGAAAAGTTCGTACCGCTTTCTCCTTTCCAGAAACGCTTGCTCACTCTCCCGTGGCGTCTGTCGTGGTGTCGTTGTGTCTGTCGCCGCGTCGCTTCTATTATGAGTGCGCTTTCCGCGCGCCCACATTTGAAATATTTGCATGTGAACGGCCCCTTATGACAACGTGTGTAAGTGAATGTCGTGATATTACTGATCATGTGAAGATTTTGCAGCGGCGCTGAAAATCCAGCGGCGGCGCTGCGCCGCTGCGCCGCTGCTTAATACATTGTAGGGGAAACACTGCCATATTAGCCCGGTTCTGTCAACACTGCATTGGCTATTAAACATCGCATAAATTTTAAAATATTGCTGATTACTTACAAAGCACTAAATGGTTTAGCTCCGCAGTACTTGAGCGAGCTCTTAACGCATTATAGTCCTTCATGTCTATTGCGATCTCAAAATTCTGGCCAGTTAATACCTAGAATCAAAATCGACCGCTGGCTGTAGATCCTTTTCCTATTTAGCACCAAAACTTTGGAACAGTCTTCCTACCATTGTCCGGGAAGCAGACACACTCTGTCAGTTCAAAGCCAGATTAAAGACATCTCTTTGTCCTAGCATTCGCATAATACATTATAGACTTCTATAATTCAATGTTAGGCTGCATAGATTAGATCAGCCATAACCGGGAACACTTCCCTTAAATCCTGATGTACTCGTTACATCATAAGAAGAACGGCATCTATGCTAATTTTAGTGTCTTTGTTTATCCCGAGGTTTTCCCGCAGCCTGCCGGATCCAGGCCGTATCCAGATCTGACGAAGCACCTTCGCCTGGACCCGATAACAACGCAGTGCTGAAGTGCCAACTAGTCTCTCCCTATGGAGGATCCCTTTACCACTCTACAGATAAAGCGTCGTCGGGAAACTCAATTCGCGTATCTACCCCGAATTGATCAAATAAAATAAAATTCTGTATCAAAAATTATAAGGAAACACCAGTACTTTGTTTAGGCTTGGTTTGTAGGGAATTCCAAACCTGCGCACACATATATTCAAACGCACATAACTATAGAACCAATTCTTAATGCGCATGTGAACGCCATCAGCGTTTCTCACAGGTTCGCGTTAAAGTCTGTGTTGAGAGAATGGTGTCATCTTAGCGGCCCCTAATTTAATAACATATGAACGTTGTGATGGAAAATAGCTGAAAAATAACTATTAAAGAACCGCTATAAAGCCAAAACAATCTCTGTTACCATAAATTATACGTTTATCTCTGTAAAGCTGCTTTGAAACAATCTACATTTTTAAAAGCGCTATATAAATGAGGATGACTTGACTTGACTTGACAGTAGATCAAGCAGCTCAAACAGGCTCATGGCATCAATCATGAATGAAGAGTGATTGGTGAATGTTTAGTTGAATGACCCAATGCCCCCATTACTTGTGAGTATTCACCAAAATATTACCTCAGAAATTACTTTCAGAACATTCATGCATTTTTTTTTTTTATTGTTTTGAGTGTTTTTTTTTTGTTTGGTTTTTTTGTTATACAATCAAAACAAAAACTGAACAAAGACCAGTGCCCAGTGTGATAGAAATATTTTTTGTAATGGGTATTTTCAACATTAAATGTACAGAAAAATGCAGACCAAGGATGCTCAGGTCAAAGGCCATATATACTTAACCAAAAAGTGCTTAACACAGTAGAACTAACAGTCATATGATAGCTTAGATCATTACAAACCAATCACCAGAACAAATCACAGTGACGTTGATTTTTACTCAACTGTAAGTTATGTTTTCCAGCTTCTAGTCATTTATTGTGCACGCTACCTTATATTTACCAGTTGTTATTTTACCTTTGTAACTGAGGTTTAAGTTTACGCTAATTCGGGTTGTTTCGAACCCCTGCAGACAGTCGGTCAGAACTGTGTAATGACATCAAATGTAGTGAATTCACTCTGCAGACTCCAAATCTCTTTGAAAGTTTACTGATGATAATTTCAAATTTAACAGGTGTGGTTCTGGAACAAAATAAAGAAATAAACTTAAATGAGTGACTTACATAAATTTACTTTAATATTTGTAAGTGATATGATTATAAGGCAATGATCTTTACAGGTAGGAATAACAATAACTTTGAGCCCTTAACCCCCTGAGGTCGACAATCGCGGCGGCGTGATAGGCTCGCTTTTTTTTTATCAGTTCAAAAGAGATTCATTTTGCTCTGTTGACTTTGATATTACAAACAAGTTTCATACATCAATCGATTCTGTTAAATGTGTATTATTTTTGTGTATACTCACAATAAAAACAAAGTGTTGTGCTTTTTGCCAAATAAAGAAAAATAAACGCGAAGCGAGTTCTGCCTTCTCTCTGTCAGTGTAGTCCATTCTGAAACGCGTCCAAAAATGAACAATAACTCAGCGAATACTCAGTCAAACAGGCATACAGACACACAGGCATGAAGCTTGAGTTCTCTTCTTTTAAATGAAGTAATTTATATAAAAAACAAATATTCTCAGTTCATGTAATCTGTAAGAAAAGAGCGAGATGTCAGTCGTTCTCATCTCATCTAATTATTTTTAATGTGACTCCGCCCACGGAGAGCGCGCGCTATACAAACGCAAATGACTGAGGCAATCCACGCAAACCTGTGAACGCCCCCATATCAGCTCGAGAAAACACAAGTTTAATCAGATCATTGTAGCCTACTTATTTACACCGTCTCGCAGCGCTGTGAGGAATAATAATAATGGAAAATGTACCTCAGAAGTGCGGGTATTTCGAGGAGCAAGGATCCGACTGAGCTGAGGAATACTGTAGTAAGTTCTCAAGTGAATCGCGTTTCTGTGTATGAATGAATGAACGGCAGAGATGCGCGCTGTTTAGCCTACCACAGCTCGGAAAAAGACAGTTTAAATTTAAATCGCGTTTCTGTGTGTGAATGAATGATGATGTTTTAGCAAACTGTATTGCTATACTGAGATGAACAAATTTTAAATCTATTTCAAATATGCTTCCATACATAACATCACGGTAAAGAATATTGTACTTAGCGTTTAAAGTTAAGATAATGATTCTGCTCAGAAAAGTTGCAATTCCTGTTTTCTCCTTATTGTCTTCAATGGCTCTTGGAGTCCCAGTTTCACTCAGAGCCACAGCCCAGACGTTGAATCGTTTGGCTGATTGGATTAGCACATATGCGTTTGAATGGTTATGCTGATTGGATTGAGACTGGTAACTGGTGGAGTCTGGGGCGGGTTCCTTAACCTGTATACTTAATTTGCATGCTTTGTTCAACCTCAATGTAAATCCCTCCCCCTAAATGTCTATAAATTTGCAAGGCAACTGTCTTGAGTTAGACTTGGAAGAATACTACAGACGACACACAGCGAAGATCCCAATAAATCACTTCTGCTTATCCCAACGTCTCCCGGTCTTGCTTCGATGAAAGAAAACTTTCCAAAAAACCTTAATAAAATTGAGATATGTCATGCACGGGATTGGTACCATAGGGTTTAACCAAAATCTAAATGTAGCTATCAGCAACATTAGTTTGCATTAAGTTAGCAAACACTAGCCAGTCTGTTAACATTAATATTTGCAAGCCTCCAAGTTTGGTAGCAAATCTTTGCATGATTCCATGGTAAACCAGAGATATTGCATTAGATGGTTTCCAGATTCTTGTCATTTCTTGTACATGCTACCTTATATTTTCCAGTTTTCAGTTCAGCAACCTCGGTTTTGCGTATTCTAAACTAGCCGTAATTTAAACCCCCATTTGGCTGCTACATTCCCAGTGTTAGCAAACGCTAGCTAGTCTGTTAACATGAATATTTGCAAGCCTCCAAGAACACACAGACGTCACACTTTAAATCCTACCAGTTGCCTTTCGCCATCCACTTATTTAGCTGCTGTCGCTTCCCTTTATATGCCTCCTATATATATCCCCTTTTCCCTCTTCCTTTTTCTATTTTTAGCCCCCGACAGCTTTTTTGCTTTATCCATCTTTTTCGACAACTCACTACTCATACCTGCTCGCTCAGCGCTCACAGCGATTTTACCCCCCTATATATATATATTATATATATATATATATAGACCGATTTGTGTCTCGGACACCACGGGACACTACGGAGCAAGCCGCAGGAAGTCGACCCTGCCCATCCAGGCCGCTGCCAAACCAGAAGGCAAGCACAGGTGCAAAAGTCCCTGAGACGGGCGACCCAGAGGTGGATTGGACTGCTCTTCTGGAGGTGGCGAAGGCACCGCTCTTTCCCCCGGTGGAGGGCAGGATGAAGAATCTTTTGTTTCCTTTTGTTTCTTTTCCGCCCACATGGGAAACCTATTCAGGCCCAGTGCAGGGCCAGTTACTGGTTATTAATTGGATGAAACTCAGGCCAGTAATAGCCTGTTTGTGGTCCTAGTCTTTAATCCAGATCTGGGCCACTACAGGGCAGTCATTCTTTGCGGTATGTGGGCCGAGATAAATGGGGTGTTGTGTGGACCGGAACTGGGCCAGATAAAATTTACTATGTGGATATGGTTTAGATAGAGGCCTAGTAAAGCTAAAATAAAAAACTTCAGGTGGGATTTAATGATGCTTTAAGAATTTTGCGTAAGCTCCCAAGGTGGGCAAGTGCAAGCCAAATGTTCATATTTAGTGGCTTAGTGAATAAAACTTTAGTGCATGCGGTGTTAAGAAATTTTATGTATAATTTCATGTGTCGATTAGGTGATTCAAGAAATACAAACATAATGGTCTTAAATTATCCTACATTAAGTGATACAAGGTATTCCTCCTGGTTCTGGAAGCACTGGAATTCAAGTTTGTATGTGTTTAAAATAATGTTTGCTCTATTTAATAAATGTATGTTGTATGTTATTCTTTTCATTTTATTTTACTTTGTGATATGGACCTAAGGGTCCGAAATAAAGAATGAATAGAATAGAATAGAATAGAATAGAATAGAAGATATAGATCACATATGAGATGACGCACCGGCTCACATAGAGACCTTTCAGTTAAAAACAAACTGTAAAAAATACACACACATAAACACAAACACAAACACACACGCAGCTCTGACATAGATTGCCTGCAGATGAGGGACTGATAGAAGTGGTTTACAGGATCTCCTAGAGGCCACGCCTTCAATGCGTCATTGTTTCTGGCTGGTTAAAAGCAGAGTCGAGTATAAAGGATTTACAGAAGACACTTGTAAGAAACGCTTGTTTCAGTCTACAACCTACAATGAAGCAAACAGATGGCAAACACGTTTTGGTAAGTGTGTGAGAACTGTTTTATGTGCAAACTAAAAATTTTAACTACTGTGAAAAAGTCTTTGGTTGGTTTAAACTATATGATAAAGTAAACATTACCAAGCATGTAAAATATAATTTTTTCACTGAATGACTGAAAGGGATTTTGTTCGTTTTCTACATTCTTCAAAAATAGTTTTTGGTTTCCATTTTCTTGTCTTGAACTGTTTCTTATCCCTGATTTAGACATATGTAATTTGAGAGTTATATATTGAAGCTGAATACTCTTATAACTCCAGGCAATATTTGTTGGGGCGCTCAGTACTCTATGTGTCGAAACATGCCCAGAGAACCATTTCCAACTTCCAGATTTGCAGTGCTGCCTTAACTGCCCAGAAGGTGAGCTCCACTGACTATATAATAATACATCTGAATATATTGCAGTGACCAATGTTAATCACTAAATAAGCATTCAATGCAAATCTACAGGTTGGTATGTTGTGAAGAACTGTTCCGCAGGACCTGGAGTCTACATTGGTGTGGATTGTAATAAATGCCGCAGCTGTGAAGGTATGTAAAAACTGTTTCACCGCTGTTTACATGACTGAGAGTTTATAGACTAGATGAATTTGCAGACCAGACTGTGCTGTTCATTTCAGTTCTGCTCTGAGAATACAATCCTTTTTCTCAACCTATAGAAATTGGACAGATAACTGTTTCCAACTGCATGCAGTTCGCAGACACACAGTGTGCCATGGGTGAGAATAATACTTAATTTCTTACATTTTTCATATACTTCTGCAGCTTCAATAATTTATGTTTTTGTAACATCTTTTGAAATTTTTCTTTAGTACATATTGGAAGGCAAATGTATGGAGCCCCTAAAGGGACATGGTAGAGGAAACATGAGATTTAAACAAGTTTAAACAAGAACTTTTGCGTTTATAGTACTAGCAAAAAGTTTGCATTCAGTCACAAAAGCACTGAAATATAGATTTTCCTCCTACTTGAATCATAACATCTCCATCACTAGTTTTAAGGAAAACTTTTACAAGAAAAAAAAAATTCTCAGGGGACCAAAGGTATTGATATAATTTGTATTTGTAAACCCATCTGTATGCTGCTTTTGTTCTAAGTTCAAATTTTCCTGCCTATGTATCTGACCTTGTTTTTTTCCTTTTCATATACTTTCCCTTTTACCTGCTGCTTGTCATTTATTTTAGTTTATCTTTTATTTCTCTTAGTTCCTACTGCAGACCCATCTGTTCCTACACATCCAACACAGTTAGAAGGTGAGTCATATTTCATATAATCCATCATCAGATATAGTTTTTCCTTCCTTGCCACAGTTGCCTGTGGCTAAGAGGACTAAAGATGAAAGTAATAATGCATTATTTTATACTATATTGCTTAGGGGTGGGCAATATGACTAAAACCATAAAACCTGATATGCATAATTTTATTCATGGCAGTGATAAACATCACCCTTCACCACCCAGGCTCAGGTAGAGAAACAGATTAGTTACTCCCCCCCATTTGGGAAGGTTGAGTATGCTCTCTTGGAGCCAAAGCACTACCCGGGCTGGCGTCTGTGACTTTCGAAGCCGTAGCCCTTACAGTAGGCCTCCTCGATAGTCCGGTGACAGTCACGATGACAGCGACACACATGCATTATATTGCTTTGCAATATAGCTGGTCAACTAGTCTAACATTAAGAAACCCCTAGAAAACAGTAAAAAAAACAAAAAAAAGAAAAAACTTAAGCTACTTAATATTATTCCAATAGCCAAATATGATACTAAATCCCACAGGCAAAAGGGCTTCTATTTGTGACGTGCTGTCTTTGCATTTGAACATTGCACATTTTAAACACGACACGTAGGCTATTAGGTGAATAAATGTTAGCCAATACAAACATATTTATAGAAAACAGTTGACAATGAATAGACAGGAGTCCAATAGTAGCATAACGAATCACTTATTCTAAAATGAATATCAAGTATAAGGTAGACGAATCCGACATATAGCCTAATGAGGGCTGTGTTAACAGTAAAACGTCCGTCATTTAACGAATTAACGAAAACACGGATGGATAATACAAAATGCTTTCTGACATTTTGACAGAAAAAAAACAAGCAAGAACAAATTTAAACTTAGCCCGTCAATTTTCATTTTACAATTATCTTCTCTCTCTGTGTGCGCGCATCCGTGTTTGTAAGAGAGAGCTCGCGCAGCACTGATACAACGGTACTTTTTCATCCATAAGTAACTAACGCGCTAGTTTTCATACAAAATAAATAAACGCCTGTTTCTCCAGACTCGTGCTTATCGGTAATCCACAAATCACATCACTTTCATAATCACTAAACCATAGCGATTTCAAATTTATTAAGATTTATTGTTCAGCATTACTTGAGCATTTTATAATTTGCATGGCTGAATGATGTCTTCCTCTTTTCTGAGTGACCATGAATAACAGAGTATTTTAAGATAATCCATGCGATCCGTGTGATCATCGAATCTATAGGATTAAGTTAACTCAATACAATATTTCAACTTTCCACATCCACCCCAGGCCGTTTACCTTCAGGAGTCAGAAGTACCGTGACTACTGTACTGTCCTCACTTATAACATCAGTCAGATGTCGGGCCGCAGGAGTGGAAGTGGGATCGAGTGGGATTCTTTATTGGTGTCGATTTTCAGTCTCTTTTTAATGATAGGCCTTACGCATCTGTCAATCATCCCCGCTTGCTATCTGGGGAATGAACCCAGCGCTATGATTGGTTGAACTCTTCTTTTGCTGTTACTTGATTTGAGGACTGCGCATGCACAGAGGCGTCACCAGGTTTTTGCGTAGTTTAGAGTGACAAATCGTACCAGCGTACTTTGAAGTCAAAATGCGTATCCGCTACGCAAAATGCATACAGGTTGGCAGGTCTGGCTGAGTTCTGCCTGTTGGCAATGTTAAATAAGTATAACAAGGCCCACAGAGATGTCTGTGAGAGTACCTGGCTTCTGTGGCTAGCTCTGCTAACAGTCCCGCAAAAAAATAGTTAGGCCTTAACATGCCCCTTGAAGGCGGCTCCCCAAAGAGTGGATGCGTAGCATTGCAAAGGCATTAAGTATCACGTTGCAGGCCCCCATGGAGCCTCCCTGTTTCTAGCCCAGAGCCTGATCAATTGACCGTTCGCAAAGACCCGCCCCCCTTAGTTACTGTCGCTATGTCCGACAAGCTACGCCGTTCTCACGCCACACCATGTTCTCACGCAGTGAAAAATACATCGCGGAGCAGAGAGCGGACTGACAACGCGCTGACAGACAGGACAGACCAGGTTACTTTTCGGTTACGTTTGATATTAAACATATTAAACAAAGTCTCACCTTTCAAATTTGATAATTTTTTTAAAGAAATTTAAACAAAAAATACCGTTTTGTGGCTCTTTAATGTGTCGTGACAGATCGCTGTAGAGCATCAGTTAAAGCTGCTCGTGAACCGATCATCTCTTCCTTCTAGTTAATTTATAGCCTCAAATAAACATGAACAAACATAAGAAGGAATGTTGTTTTAACCGCGGAAAGGCGTCAAGTACACTCCGTTTTTCAAGTTCAAATCCTCCCATGTTAATCTACTAACACTCCTGACTGCTTTGTCGGACAAAATGGCGGATGGCGAAGTATGATTGGTCAGATCACCTGTCAATCAAGCTCCCTGCGAAGGGTCAATTCCTATCAGGTTTGAGCATATTGTTCCAGAATCTATCTGAGGATCGTTCTGTATGAATACTCAGCTCCCCTAAGTTTGGTCGGAAGGTCGAAGGACTCTCACGAGGCCTCCCTGTTAGATCAGCCCTAGAGCTGGAGGTGCCTATTAGGGTCCCTTTCAGAGACTGGATGGGAATTCTTTTGGACCCCCTGGCCATATTCCCTTAAAGGAACCCCTTCCATGCAAGCTGTTGGTTCCAAGCCTTTGAGGGGCCTTGGTAGGCCTTCATTGTATCGGATGTATCGGATGCCTCTTTGAGTATTATACTGTAGCTTGGGCAGTGGTCGTAGGGAATACTGTCACTGTATGTGACCCGAAGGGTGAGTGTTTTGGCATTTCAATCTAATTTGACATTTTATAACAGATTTTGTAATTTGACATTTTGTTCCATTGTATAACAATTTTTCCATTGTTATATAATGGAAAAGTATAGTTGTTTTCGCGAATCCGTGTGAACTGGGATCGTTTTGACAATGTTGTCGTCTGTATGTGAAACTTTTAAACATCGTAAAGAAAAAACATTTATGTTTATTGTACACTGTTGTCGTGTAAATGTACCCTCAGATACCCCTCAATAAACCCATGCAGATATACATACATACATATATATATATATATATATATATATATATATATATATATATATATATATATATATATATATATATATATACACATGAATATATGCTGATTGCTTTGCCCCATTTTCCCCCTAGGACAACTGCCACAGATAACCTTGTGAGTTTATCTTCTTTTTTAAACATCTTTGCTTTGTGAAATCTGAACTTATGGTAAAAGTTTCATTTATAATAAAATATTGAACCAATCCTCAGGTATGGCTGCTCATTTGTGGTAGTTGCTGTCTTCATGCTGGCTGTGATCGTGGCAATCTCCTTTATCAGAATCAGTAAATCTGGTCAAAGCTCTGCAGGTAAATAACCAATCTGTTCTTCATCTTTTGTCATAATGTGTGCTGACACAAACACAATGAAATCTTGACCGGATGTGTGTTGATTGTGTTTTTCAGGAGAATCATTAAAAGACACAGAGACAGTCTAAAGAAAATCTTAACTCAGAAAAAGGCCGACATCATGCGAATTATCATAAGGATTCAATGAAATTATAAATAATGCAATATAAAAAGTTCTATATTTTCTCTTAAAGTTCAAGATTTTTTTATTTATTTGAAAGTCTTAATTTTTTAAGAGTCAGTAAACATACCTCTCCTGTGACAGGAGATCATACTGTGATTTGAGTTTACTCTATAGAGGCACTGAAAGCTGTAGTTAAGAAGATGCTGTGAATGTGTACTGTAGGTATGTGAACATCTGTTTATTTAGAAATGTATCTATAGTCAGATATATCTCCTTTATTTTATAATGATGCTGTGTATCATTTTTATTTTATTTTTATTTTTTTGTTTTAAAAAAAGGATTTCTAAATTCATTAAGTATCTTTTTTGTATCAGATATTTGTAATTTGACAATTTTATTTGTCTAAAGAAATATAGTTCTATTTTTTCCTCAGTGGAATCAGCACACTTTGTATTACATGTCTTTAACTACTATGTACTAACATAAAATAATAATAATAATAATAATAATTGTTTGGTATAACTTATTGTGTTGATGTTGTATTGCAAAACACTTGTGCTGCTATTGAGGGTTGATACGGGTGACAGGTTTGGGTTGGTTTAATGGTGGTTCAGGGGTAAGAAGGTTCAACAGTGTTGTTATAGATGGAATTACAAATTACATGGAGGCATTTTTAAATAAAGTATTTTTTTAAAGTACAATATAAAAACATGAATGTAAACAATGTAAACACTTATACCTATGTTGCAATCTGTTTGCAAATGAGTTAGGCTATTCATTTAGTGATGTAACAGTGCAAAACGAACTGTAATTTTGGAGTTTTGTTTCTTAGATCAGTTCATGAATCTCTCTGCTAATGAGTTAATGATTTGAATCAGGTGTGTTAAATGGTGAGTGAGGAGGTGGAGGTGAGTCCTCAAGAGCAGAATCGAAAACCACTGGTTTATTGACTGACTCCAAACCTAACCATTTCCCCATAAGCCCGAAAAATATCTAAACGAGTGAATAATTGTAAATTTTTAATTATTAATTTCATTGATTCAGTCAATTAATTAATCCACTCAGCATTTTCACTGGCCATAGTTTTGACATCGATACCATGGGGAAAAACTGCCAGATAGATATTTTTAATATCAACTTATAATTTGGCAGCAGGTATATTAGGCTGCTGTCACGTTAAGACCTGATGCACGGATCCATTATACTGTTACACATGCATTTTCTTTCTCAACTATTTACGTCCACTTAAAACTGACTGTGTTTATATGAATACTTGCAAAGTCAAAAAAGACATTTTGACAATATTGTGTGTGTATTTGACTGTTTAAGTGCAATAAGCAGCAAAAAAGGACTCAATTTAGTACTGAGAGGCAGGTTTATGTGCCACTCTGGCTGTGATTGCAAAATCTGCACGCAATCCCATGCCGAAATTGTGAGTGGGGGATGCAGGTTTGTATGTCAACTGGCTGTCGAAGAGATGAGAGAGCTAGAAAGCACAGCTGGTATTATGTATCTATTCTGCAGAAAATTATTGCACATGCACAGTCCTTTCAGTTTCGTTTTTCAATTCGATCAAGTGATTACATGTTCTCTCGATTGGATTAGAAAAGGAATAAACCACCCTTTTCAATCCGATCGAAATTTCATTCGGTTCGAGCTCAGTTGGATCGATTAAGGTGTTTACATGAAAGCTTTTCAGCCCTATTGAGCCATCAATCCGATTACTCACAAATTGTTTGGTTGCATGTAAACGTAGCCAAAGACTTGTGAAAATCTGACCTAGCCAATCTATTGTCACATATGCAGGTAGCAGACACAAAGATGATTCAGATAACAGGCTTTATTAACTATCCAAAAGACTCAGAAGATCACAGGAACGCACAGGATAAACGCAAACCAAACTATACCATGCATTGACAAGAACCGACAGAAAACTGAACAGAACCAGGGGTATAAATACACAGGAGGTAAAAAGAGAACTCAATTAGACACAGGTGGCTTCAGGATTTGCAGGTGGTCAGAATGAAGTGCGGATACGCTGTCAAAAGATGTCGGGAGTGGGCTATTGTCAGTCAGACCGCCCGCTCCATCCAAAGTATAGGTACACCAGAGTTCTGACCGCTACCGTCTTTATACTTTAAAATTTAATCCCGCGCCGCATGATTCCTTATGGGCGTTTCACACAGTATGCGGTGGTGAAATCGCTGCGCTGCTACAGCTTTTCTCAAGTATTGGAAGAGTTTTGTGCAGCATTTAGTGCAAATATTTTTTATCAGGTAATACATATTTATAAGTGTGTTATACCCGAATAAATAATAATGAAAAAAAGTTCAAAAGTCGGACTGTAAGCGAATGAGACTTACAGGAGAGCATGATTGCTATTCACACCCTTATTAAAATGGCTGTAATCTGTTACCACAATAGTACTTGATCTGTTTAAAATGATTTCATTGGTATATGTCTGCTAAGGTGTTAAATTAAAATTCTAAATTAAAATTTGTCTAAACCCGTTATTCATTTTTTCTATTTTTGATCTGAGCTCACAATCAGAAAATCGGAAAACGAGTCGTTATTCGTTTTTTTTTCATTTTAGTTCAGGAAATAAATAATGGAAAAACAAGTCGTTTTTCATTTTTTTGGGGGGTTTTAATTTGAAAAAAGATTGAACGAATGATACACGGGGCCTATTTTGTAAATTTTTGACTTCCAAAATAATCCGGCGGACCAGAAAATATTGCTGGCGGGCCAGTCTTGCCTGTTGCCGACCCCTGCCCTAAGGGATAATGTACATCCAGCCGGTTGTTATGGAATAAACACAGACGCCCACTTATTACATGGCTACTTGCCACATACAGTAAGTAAATAAGTAGACACAAAATATATATCTGAGTTGAAATATTTATTAGCTCTTTAAACGCAAAGCTTCTGCAGAGAGAGCAGTTTCTAGTGTGGCAAGTTCAAACTAGATGGACATTTAAGGTATACGGTATACAGTCATGCCACTTATTACACAGCATTTCGCAACATATTATGGGGTCAAGAGATATCGATTTGAGATGAAACTGTTATCCTATAATCCAACAGTGTACAAAACAGTAGTCACAAAATGGCAGCAGCTGCATTTATATGAAACAAGAGAAAGCGAGGCCATGATAATTAAATAACTGTACACAAAATATTGATTCGACTGAGTTTTAATATTTTATAAGCTCACCGAAAGCAAAACTTCCATGAAGAAAAACGTCTCGATTACATATTTAACCCTCGTTCCCTGAAAGAGGGAACGGGAGACGTTACGTTGACGTGCCGGCGTATCTACAGAACAAGCCAATGAACTTTGGCGTGCATGAATCACGTCACGTGCCCCGGCGTGCCGGTATGAACACGGAAGCGGACGCAAGCACATTTGTTTTTTGCTGAGGAGTCGAGATTGTGACAGCCGTACAGCGATGGTCAGCAACTGTGGCGATGGGACGTAACGTCTCCCGTTCCTTCCTTCAGGGAACGAGGGTTACATACTTAACTGAGACGTTCCCTTTCAGTCGGTCATGTTCGACATTACATCGGCGTGCCGACGTAATTGGGATCCCTATGGAAAATGGTACAGTTGCTGCCACATCCAGCGCCCTACGCAATACTCTCAGACCCCCAACTGACTGGGGCAGAAGGCCTGCGTAGAGGGATTTCAAACTGCTGTTCCGTTATAACCCACACAGTGGATCTCTTGGATAACTCTGGGAAAGCGTGCCTTTCCAGGAGAGAGGGACACTGCAAGGGCCACATCCTGCCCAAAGGGAGGTAACATGTGGACAATACACATATGGATTGGCCGGTCAGGGGCAGCACAACATATGGAATGTCACTGGGGTGGCTCCAGCCTGAGAGGGGGAGACTACACCGGACAGTGACGGCAGGGCCAAGGGAAAGACATGGGCTCACCACAGGGAGCTGATCATGGAAGAATACACATATAGGATCGCCGCAGGGATCACAACATATGGAACCCAGCCTAGCTCAAGTTACACAAGCATACGAGCACTAGGCCTGGCGTCGGACGCTCCGCAACATTTGACTGCAAAAGGGGTGCGGAGGAACTCAACAGGGTTCACCTAAGTGGGGGACTTGACTCGAGCAAAAAGAGAACGTATCCACAACCATGTGGAGGGGAGTGGCGCAGCAAGCCAACACTAGAGCAGGGACTTCGGTGTTACTGGCTGGTTGAAGCGAGCACACAGGAAGAAACCGGCTATACACGTAGGCTATAAAACCTAGAAAACGTGTTAGGTGTCGCCCAGCCCACAGCTCTACAGATATCTAGCAGTGAGGCGCCATGTGCCAGCACCCAGGAAGAAGCGATACTCCTAGTGGAGTGGGCTCTCAACCCGAGCGGGCTGGGAGTAGAACAACTGGCAGTGGGACGTATCCAGGGTGGCAAACAGATCTACCTGTGTGGTCCCGAAGCACCTCCATATCAGCTGGACCAACTAGGGATGGAGTCTCCATTCTCCCGGTACCACCTGCTGCCGTGAGAGCTTGTCGGCTGCACGGTTGAGCAGGCCCAGAATATGAATGGCGTGAAGCGACCTCAGATGCTTCTGACTCCAAAGGAGGAGATGGCGGGTGAGTTGTGACATGCAGCATGAGCGTAGACCACCCTGGCGGTTGTTGTACACAACGGCCGCAGTGCCATCCGTACGGACCAGAACATGCTTGCCTAGTAGCGGCGTTTTGAAGCGGCCCAGCGTAAGGTGTACTGCTATCAACTCGAGGCAGTTGATGTGCCAATGCAGTTAAGGCCCCGTCCACAGACCTGAAGCTGCATGCCCATTGTACGTGGCTCCCCAGCCTGTGGCAGAGGCATCCGTGGTGACCACAACATGCCTGGACACTTGCCCGAAGAAACGAAGGGTCCAACCACGGGCTGAGAGTTTGGCTACAGTGCGGCGTGATGGAAACCCGTCACGAGCAGCGCTGCCACGCCCATCTCGGGACTCGACCGTGGAGCCAGTGTTGAAGCGGACTGATATGAAGCAATCCAAGCAGCGTCACCGCAGCTGCAGATGCCAAATGCCCCAGGAGCCTCTGAAATAGTTTCCAAAACCGATATTTATTGGTCTCCCTCATGTCCGCCAGGTTGAGCCAGAGGTTCCTGGACCACCAAGGTGGACATCGCCTGACCCACTGAACGTGCCATCTCCTTCGTCGACCGGAGGGCGTGGTCGGTAGCCACACTGAGCTCCCAAAGGAGCTGGGTCAGAACCACCTAGTGCATGTCCATGAGCACCTGGGCCTAGTGAACCTGCAGGAGTGCCATGGCATGGAGGGAGGAAGCAGCCTGTCCACAGGCTCTTTAACCGTTCGCCGTTAGACCGGACGTAAACTTACAGGCCCTGGACGGGAGGCGTGGATTACCCCGCCAAGAGGCAGCGGAGGCCAGGCACAGTTGCATTGCAGTTGCACTCATGCACCTCCGAGAAGAATGGCACTGGGGCGGAACACTGAGAACAAGCGCGACCCGCCCCGAGAAACCAATCGTCCAACCGAGATGGTTCGGGATGTGATGGAGGGTTCCACACAAGCCCGACCTTCTCGGCAGCCCGGGAAAGCATAGCCGCCCATTCTGGATATATTCGATACTCAAACGTGATAGGGCTCCCTGAAGTGATCCCAATTACGTCGGCACACCGATGTAATGTCGAACATGACCGACTGAAAGGGAACCGTTCCTAGCAAGCGTATAGCATTGCTGACTTTAGCAGGCTCAACCCGGATGAGCATGTGTTATCTGTTTTCAGCGATTGTTGTGTAAGGTATAATGTACATCCAGCCAGTTGTTCTCTCAGAATAAACCCCTGACAGGGTGATGAAGAATCTTCCATCAGCCTGAAGGGGGTTTATTTTGAGAGAACAACCGGCTGGATGTATATTATCCCGCTTAATACACGGCTACTTGCCACATAAGTAAATAATTAGACAAGAAAAATGTTTTTGAGTTGAAATATTTTATTAGGTCTTTAAACGCAAAGCTTCCGTGGAGAGAGCAGTTGCAAGCATGGCAAGTTCAAACTAGACAGACATTTAAGAGATGCAGTACAGTCATAGCACTTATTACCAGAGATGGAAAGTAACTAATTACAAATACTTTCATTACAATACTTGAGTAGATTGTTCAATTTTTATAATTAAATTGTGATACTTTTACTTGAGTTGAATAAAAACAAAGTATTCAACTTTGCTACGTTTATTTTTCACAAAGGTGACGACAGAGCAACAGGGCGAGCTGACATTTCACAGACACTTTTTAAACTACTACTGCGCTGGAGTCCTGCGCTTCAGTCAATAACAGACAGGTCTGAAGTTAGACAGCCAATAACTGACAGGTCTGAAGCGATTCAGCCAATAACTGACAGGTCTGACTTGGGTGCAAAACCAATCAAAACATCCAGTTCAGCTGGGGGGCGGAGCGTTCAAACCGTGCTGACATTCAAATGGCTTTCCTGTAGCTCAAACAGTAGAGCATTGGCGCTAGCAACGCCAAGGTCATGGGTTCGTTTCCCAGGGAAAGCAAGAACTGACAAAAAAATGTAAAATGTGTACCTTGAATACAATGTAAGTCGCTTTGGATAAAAGCGTCTGCCAAATGCATAAATGTAAATGTAAATGTAAATGTCAATCACTGGCGTTCGCGTTTTGAATCACTATGGCTAACGTTTCAATAGTTTTGTGAATATAAGGGAGCGATGCTCATATTCTGATATTAAATTGAAATCGGTCATACCATTGGTATTACTATAGCACTGAGCAGTTGAAGTAAATAGAAAACGTTTCGGTTACTCACGTAACCTCTGTTCTCTCTAGAAGAGGGAACGAGTATTGCGTAGTTGCTACGCTACGGGAAAGCCTTTCTTTCTCGAGATACTGAAGCCAAAAATTATCCTTAATTTTTATAATCTTGTCAACGCAGTGCGGCAGCCTGCAGACCTAGGGCAAGCTTACTAGCGTGCCCATTGGCTGCCCTGCGGCAACTGCAGCAGCCTACCGCTGAGCCCTTGGCGTGACGTCACGACCAATGAGCGCGCTTGGCGCGCTTAATGCGTCACAGCCCGCGAAAAGGGGTGTGGCTTAGCGTATATAAACAGGGCTCGGAGGCTGCTTCTCTGGTTTCTGTCGCATGAAGCGAAATGAGCTCGTGGCGCGAGCACGGCGGGCTACGCAATACTCGTTCCCTCTTCTAGAGAGAACAGAGGTTACGTGAGTAACCGAAACGTTCTCTTACGAGAGGTTCTCTCGTATTGCGTAGTTGCTACGCTACGGGAACGCCCTTGTCAACGCCGTGCGCGCCCAGCATCCACTGAATGAGTTCCAGGGAGAGCCCGGGGAACGTGATAGCAGAGAGCCGGGCGGCCCGAAGAGGGCTAGCGCCGTACATAAGCACACTAGGGGGTTAGGAGCGGCACGGCCGGTCCGAACTGACAATTCCCTGTGTAGTGCAGCTCAACCAGTAGAGCTAAATCACACAACGTAGCCCGCGCACAGATAGTGGGCTGGCATACGTGAGACTTAGACTGATAACACTTTCGCCTGCAAGGCGGGAACATCCAGGTTGTAAAACCTAACAAATGTGGAGGGGGAGGCCCAGCCTGCCGCTGCACAAATGTCATGAATGGGAATCCCGCTGGACCACGCCCACGACGAGGCCATGCCTCTGGTGGAGTGAGCTCGAATGCCCAATGGGCACTGCAGGTCTTTAGACGCATAAGCAGCAGCAATAGCGTCCACTATCCATCTGGACAGGCTGTGTTTCGAGGCGGCGAGACCCTTGGTGCGCCCACCAAACGAAACAAAGAGCTGTTCCGAGCGCCTGAAAGCGGCGGACCGTGAAATGTAGTTTCTCAACGCCCTGACCGGGCAAAGGAGATTACTATCGGCCTCGCTGCCGTGCGCTGGCAGGGCTGAGAGGGAAATGACCTGTGCTCTGAAGGGAGTGCCCAAAATTTTGGGAACGTACCCATGCCTCGGTCTGAGAATGACTTTGGAGTCATTAGGTCCGAACTCGAGGCACGCGGCGTTAACAGATAACGCGTGAAGGTCTCCCACTCGTTTGACTGAAGACAGAGCTATCAGAAAAACGGTTTGTGCGTGAGCTATCTCATATCCACAGTTTCCAAGGGTTCGAAGGGATGCGCTCTCAGGGCCTCCAAGACCAGAGAAAGATCCCGCATAGGAACCGAGGGGGGTCGCGGGGGGTTCATCCTCCTGGCTCCCCTAAGGAAGCGGATGACGAACTCGTTCCTTCCTAATGCGCGGCCTCGCTCTGAAACAGAGAGCGCTGAAATGGCCGCAACATAGACTTTGAGCGTGGAGGGGGACCTGCCCGCGTCCAGTAGCTCTTGAAGGAAACACAGCATTCGCGATACCCCACATGTCTGTGGATCGAGCCCCTTAGCAGTGCACCATCTGTTAAACACTGACCATTTCGACATGTAGAGCCGCCTCGTAGAGGGAGCTCTAGATTGTATGATCGTGTTCATGACCCCGTCTGGCAGATCAGCGTGTAATCGTTGAGGCTCCACGCATGCAGAGACCAGCGCTCTGGATGGGGATGCCATATCGAGCCGCGGGCTTGAGAGAGAAGGTCTCTCTTCACCGGTATCGGCCAGGGGGCTGAGTCTGCCAGCTGCATTAGATCCGGGAACCAAGCTTGGTTCTCCCAGCATGGGGCTATGAGGAGCACTGAGTGGCGCGCTTCCCTGATTCTCTCGATGACCTGAGGCAGCAGAGAGACCGGGGGAAAAGCGTACAACGGGCCGCTGGGCCAGGTCTGGGCCAGCGCGTCCTCGTTCTTAGAAGAACTCTGGGCAATGAGCGTTGTCTTTTGACACAAAAAGGTCGACTTTCGCTTTGCCGAAACGGCGCCACAGTGACTGGACTGTTTGGGGGTGTAGAGACCACTCCCCAGGGGGAACGTTGTCCCTGGACAGTCTGTCGGGGCCCTCGTTCAGGTGGCCAGGCACATGCGCGGCTCTCAGCGAGCGCAGAGAGTGCTGAGCCCACACAAGGAGGCGTTCCGCCAGGGTGCAGAGCGTCTATGATCTGACACCGCCCTGGCGATTCACATAGGCCACTACCGATGTATTGTCCGTGCGGACTAGAACATGGTGACCGTGGAGGAATGGGAGGAAGTGTTTGAGCGCTTTCTCGACCGCGAGCATCTCTAGACAGTTTATGTGTAGGAGATTCTCCTGGTCTGACCAGCGGCCATAGACCGGTCTGCCTCGAAGAGCGCTCACCAACCTAAGTTGGAAGCGTCTGTCGAGACGACTTTCCGGTGTGAAATCACTCCCATAGTCACTCCTGTGAGATACCATTCGGCCACCAGCCAGGGCTGCAGGGCTGAAATGCAGCCCTGATTCACTCTGACTCGCAAGCCGCCGGCCGCCCAGGCTCGGTGGGGCACGCGCGCTTTCAGCCAGCGTTGAAGCGGGCGCATGCGCAGTAGGCCCAGCTGGAGCGCTGCTGCAGCTGAGGCCATATGCCCCAAGATACGCTGGAATGTCCTCAGCGGAACCCGGCTGCCTATTTGGAGGGATGCGGCGAGGAGGCGGATGCGGCGCGCGCGCTGCTCCGACAGTCTGGCCGTCATAGCCACCGAGTCCAGTTCTATTCCAAGAAAGGAAATTGACTGACGGGGCGATAGCGAGCTCTTGGTCCAGTTGACCGAGAGACCCAGCTCCTCCAGATGGCTGAGAAGCACTGTACTGTGAGACACAAGTTCCGTCTCTGACTGCGCTAGAATAAGCCAATCGTCCAGATAATTCAGTATTCGCTTTCCCTGTTTTCTCAGGGGAGCGAGGGCCGTGTCCATGCATTTCGTAAATGTACGGGGTGCCAAAGACAGGCCGAAGGGCAGGACTGTGTACTGATATACTCGACCGTTGAAGGCGAATCTCAAGAATGGCCTGTGACGGGGAGTTATCTGGATCTGAAAGTATGCGTCTTTTAGATCGAGAGAGACAAACCAGTCTCCTGGGCGAATCTGCGCCAGGATTTTTCTGGTTGCGATCATTTTGAACGGCCGTCTCATGAGGGCTTTGTTCAGATGTCTCAGATCTAAAATAGGTCTTAACGCTCCGTCCTTCTTGGGTACGAGGAAGTAGCGGCTGTAAAAGCCTGACTCGCTCAGAGAAGGATGAACCTGTTCTATAGCCCCTTTGCGCAGCAGCTTCGCTATTTCTGCTTGAAGCAGGTGCGCAGCTTCTGGACTCACTCTCGTCTCCGTCTGTGCTGTAAAGCGCGGAGAGCGACGAGCGAATTGAAGCGAATAGCCGTGTTTTATAGTATTCAGCACCCATTCTGACGCGCCCTGAATCGCTTCCCATGCTTCCGCATGCATAGCTAGGGGTCGAATGGTCTCTGGGTTCAGATCGCCGCGCTGCGCGGGATGGGGAACCTGTATCAGAGAGGATGGAGCGGCGTGCGCGCCGCTGGTGCTCGAACACGGGGGCTGGTAAACAGTATTGGCCGACTGTACAGCGTTCAGTAGCTCGGTCCCATCGGATGGAGCGTGATTTGCTGTCAAACATCCCAGGCGTGAGAGTGGCGTGGGGCTTATAATGTCTAAAAGTGAGTGCGCATGCTCGTGAGCGGGCGCAGAGTTTACACTTATGACACGGCCAGTGTTTGGGAGCTTTAGAGGGTCTGCGACCCAAGGTAACTGACTGGCAGAGCGAGCAGCGGGTAGGTGTGAGCACAAAGTTGTGGGCACATTTTCTACACTTAATACTCGAGCGGCTTGCGTCCGCTTCATGAGAGAGCGCTCTGTGCGGGTTACCATGGGGACCCTGTTTGTGTGAAGCAGTGAGCACATGGGAGTGGGCACATTTTCTACACTTATGACACCTTCGGCCAGAGCCGGAATGTTTGTGAGCTTTAGAGGATCTGCAACCCGGGGTAACTGTGTGACAGAGCGGGCAGCAGCTAGGTGTGAGCACAGAGTTGTGGGCACATTTACTACACTTAGTACTCAAGCGGCATGTGTCCGTTTTATGAGAGTGCGCTCTGTAAACGTTACCGGGGAGACCGTGTTTGTGTGTAGCAGTGAGCACATGGGAGTGGGCACATTTTCTACACTTGTAACACCATAGGCGTTATAAAGCAAATGCTTTGATGGCTCATATGTTTAGACGCTCATGAATACTCAAGCACCATCCTGTGAGATGCGGGTTCGCTTTCTGTATGTAAGAAAGCTGGCCGCGAGCTCGGAGAAGCCAGCAGAAAAAATATATATTTCTGCCGCCGGAGCCGGATTAGAACTCGGGTCTCCGGTGCGGCAGCGTAATATTCTGCCACTGAGCCACAGGGGCACATATGAGCTTCCAGTTGGTGCGAGCATATGACCGAGCGTCGTGTTTCGGCGTTTGTTTGCAGGCGCGCGTGTATTAAAACAGGCCCGTTTACTGCAGCATTAGTATTTCCAGCCGCCTGAACTTAGAGGGGACTGAGAAATATGTATCCCGTGAGATGCGGGTTTGCTTTCTGTATGTAAGAAAGCTGGCCGCGAGCTCGGAGAAGCAAGCAGAAAAAAATTTATTTCTGCCGCCAGAGCCGGATTAGAACACGGGTCTCCCGCGTGGAAGCCTAATGTTCTGCCACTGAGCCACAGGGGCATACATGAGCTTCCAGTCAGTGCGAGCATATGACCGAGCGGTGTTTCGTTTCGGCGTTTGTTTGCAGGCGCGCGTGTATTAAAACAGGCTCGTTTACTGCAGTATTAGTATTTCCAGCCGCCTGAACTTGGAGGGGACTGAGAAATATGCGAGAAATTGGAGGTAGTCCGGCCTAGGCGGGACGAGAACACTCTCTTCCTCCTTTCGCCGGTGCTCGTGACGTCCGCTCTGATATCCTTTGAGAACGGCGCAGTTGCGCGGCTCGAACAAAGGGAGAGAGAGCGGGAAGATGTCATCATGTGCTGTGACATCGTTTGTTTGCAGGCGTGCGTGTATAAAAACAGGCTCGTTTACTGCAATATAGATATTTCTAGTCGCCTGAGCTTAGGAGGGGACTGAGAAATGTGTGAGAAACGGAGGTGGCCGGTGAGTGACGCGCGCGACCGAGACGCGGGGTAGCTTTCTTATAACGTAAAGGAAGCCAGCCCGTGACAGTCTACTTCTGACATCCCTTGTGAGCGGCGCCTTGCGCGGCTCGAACAGAGGGGGAGAGGGCGTGCGTCATCCGGGGGGGGGGGTAGCTTTCTTGTAACGTAAAGGAAGCTATAGCCCGTGACCGTCCGTTCTGACATCCCTTGTGAGCGGCGCCGTTTGCGCGGCTTGACAGAGGGGAGTAACCAGCTGGACTGCTTCATCCCCTGAGGCGACGGCAGTGCGGGCGAAGCCGGCCGCTGCGCGTCGGAAGGTGGGGGGGAGAAGGAGATAGCGAGGCTCGCGGGAGGGGCTCCGGCGAGCGCTCAGCTGTCATAACCGGCTCGGAAGGCCTTTGAGAGCGGCGTTTCTTCTTACGCGGCCCGGAAGAGGCAGCCGGAGAAGGGGGAGGATCATCAAACATGGCGAGTCGAGCCCGCAGGGTCGACATTGGCAAATCCTCACACTGTTCGCAGCCGCCCGAGGAAAGGGCGCGGCTGCGTGTCGAAGCCCAGGCAGAGAGCGCAGATACATGGCGGTCTCTGTCGCTGAGCGTGGCTCTGCACGAGCCACAGGACGAGCGAGGCATTTGAAACAACGCCTCGCGCTCTTTTAGATGCAAAGTGTGTCGCGGGGCGAACACACACAACACAGAGCAATAAAGGATATATTCGCCGGATAGCGAAGCAGGCAGGGAAAGCTGAAGGCGGCGAAGGCGGCCGGCATCCTCAGTCTGAGATCCTCGGCGTGCTGGTCGCTTGATTCGACGGCGGCTTCCTCAGAGTACAGCGATGCGGAGAGCTTCGCTGAAAAGACAGAAATCAGAGAAGCAGCCTCCGAGCCCTGTTTATATACGCTAAGCCACACCCCTTTTCGCGGGCTGTGACGCATTAAGCGCGCCAAGCGCGCTCATTGGTTGTGACGTCACGCCAAGGGCTCAGCGGTAGGCTGCTGCAGTTGCCGCAGGGCAGCCAATGGGCACGCTAGTAAGCTTGCCCTAGGTCTGCAGGCTGCCGCACTGCGTTGACAAGATTATAAAAATTAAGGATCATTTTTGGCTTCAGTATCTCGAGAAAGAAAGGCTTTCCCGTAGCGTAGCAACTACGCAATACGAGAGAACCTCTCGTAAGAGAACTCGGCTCATACAAGGACCCAGTTATTGCATGGACGGAGCAAGAACAATGTAAGTGTCTAAAATGCATGCATACAGTTGAGTTTAATGCTTTAGCTTGCCCTCTTTAACAATACAATTAAATTAAATGTACAAAGCAAACTTTGTACGAAGTTGAAATAACCTCAACATTAACAACAAGTTACAACAGTGAAATAATGATAAAAATCCACCCAGAGCTTTTTTTTTTCTTTTTTTTAATCCCCATAAATCCTAAGCATTGTCTCAGAACAAGCAGATCTCAGATTCAGGGCAATGTGACGTACTTTTGCACAGGCCCCTCCCACGACTGTTGACGGACACTAGAGTTTTAGCATAGGCCCAACCTGAGTGAGCTAAACACAGTCCCCCATTGTTTCAACGCAGGAGCAGCTGTAGACAAGAATGTCTCCTAAGTGATTGAGGTGTTTTGTTATAAGATGCAAGAATGAACATAGCAGTCTTCATTTACTTTAGTCGTTACTCAAGGATTGATCTGTACCAACTGTTGTGCTTGTGATGCAGCTGCTACTGAGAGTTTCTGTTTTGATATCACTCCATGGGATGAGATTATCCTGACAGAGCGCAAGCTTATGAGGCTCCGCCCTCTGTGCTGGGAGCAGCAGCTCATTTGCATTTAAACGGATACACACAAAAACGGCGCTTTTCTCAGCCCCAAAAAGTGACAATTTAAACATGCTGTAAAAAATTATCTGTTGGGTATTTTGAGCTTAAACTTCACATACACACTCTGGGGATATCAGGGACTTATTTCACATCTTGTGTAAAGGAGCTTAACCTGTTAAGCTTCACCAGTGCGTCGGCGCACTGAAGCGTTTTTTTTTTTAGTTAGTTAAAAATTACTATCAGATTTAATGTTATACATTGACAAACTATACATCATTAAAAAGATATAAGACTCAAGTTTCAGTATTTGACCACTATTGTATTCTGAAAAACTTATAGTGACAGTTATGTCTTAATTTGTGTCAGGAGTTATGAAATGAAAAAAATGAGTCGATACCTTTAATATGAATTATGCGCGTCAACCGCTTTCATTCATAAAAAACTCCCGTGCTGTCGTCATGACAGCGATACACAAAACAACGTCCCTCAGGGCTTTAGCTCAAAAATGTGCAGATTTGGAGAAATATTGATATATTTTCATAGGTTTTCATCAGATTTCTATAGACAGGAATAATATTTATTGAATTTATGCCCAAATGCGTCGATGTAATCATTATGAGTGCTGGATACTGTGATGTATTGTGTTTTCAATCCATACCAACAGCCTGAGGGCGCTACATGCACAATAATAGTCCATATATAGAACATGAAGAAGAGGCATGATCATGTGACATTCCAGGAAGTCTCGAACACATTCAAAGCTATCAGAGATCGCTGTAACATGTTTTGAAGACAATAAACATGATTGAAATGATATTTGGTTTACCTGTGTTCTTCGAGTAATGTCAGGTATTTCCATAATAATAGATTATATTTATAATGTAATGCTAATCGATATAGACTTTATCATTGTGCAGAATAAAATATATATATATATTTTCTGTCTGATTTTTTTATCTGAAGCGAAATTATATCACAGAAGATTATTTAAAACACTCGACTTGCGTTATAAATTAAGTTTGGAGCACAAACATAGTTTTAATCTCATAAATTGTTGTGTATTGATGGTGTGCTAAGCTAACATGCTAGCTAGCCCTAGGTGCACCTGCCACATATAGCAGTTATCCTTTTATGTTTTTTTTCTAAATATGCTTACTGAAATTCAAGCAGGGCATTTGATCCAGTTTTTAAATGTTAAGTGAGAACTTTGATAAAAGAAATTAGGGATTGAAACCCTATGAATAGCCAGTCGTTAGTAACTATAATGCAGACAAAAGAAATGCATATTTCGAGCCATAACCAGGCTGGAGAGGTGTGAATGTGTGCAGGGGGAGACTGAGACTGAATGGGGCTCGTTTGCACCACAAAACAATAGAGACAATATACTGAATTGATGTTTAGAAGATGGCAATAAACATCAGTAGCATTTTAAAGTAGCAAATCAAAATAAAGTCATTGACATGGTCTTGAAAAACATTTAACTAAATACAGAGTTTTGGACTTATTATCTTCAGATTTTAAATATAAAATGTTTAGACATGTTATGAGGATGAAGGATGAACCCAATAGCAGACAGTTTGCAGGACACACAAGGTTTATTATATACAAAAAGGGAAAACAAAACCCACGAGGGGGCAAAACTAGACAAGACTACGAGTGACTAAACTAGACTGACTTGACAAAACTAGACTACAAATAAACAGCTAATACAGAAACAGAACTCTCTCTTGACAGGGTACTCACAATGAACAAAGTATCACAATGAATGATAGCAGATGACATGGAACACTCAGGTAGGAATCACAATGATTAACAATGAACCAGCCCAGGACAGCAAACACAAGGGGATTAAATAGGGAGAAACTAATGAGGGAAACAGGTGACAAGGGTAAAGCAATGATGACTAAACGAGGATAACAAGGGGGCGGGGCAAGAGAACAAGACAACACAAGCACATGGCCCAAACAAATGGCCATGTGCTTGCACATAAAACATGGGCCTGTCATGATCCTGCCTCAAGACCAGGGAAAATCAGACAGGAAGGCAGAATCATGACAAGACATGTGGCCTTAGCTGTAGTGCATTTCTAGATTGCTCCAGTGCCAACTTCAATTTTATTTTCATGAGGATGTTTCATAAAAATTAATTTCTAATAACTTTACAAAACTTTGAAGCTATTTATAACAATTTTTTTCATTATGACAATAATTGATTCTACATTTACAATAAACTGCCAGGTGTCAGCTTTCAAATGAGATCATACTTGTGCTTTTAGTACAAAGGGTTCATGAACTGTATCTGTTTAAGTTTGGGTATGTCATTTCTGGGGATTTTTCAAAAGTGGCGTTGCAGCTTAACAGGTTAATAGGTGCCCTTAAAAGTTTGTTGTTTCACTTAACCCATCTGTAATGATAAAACACTTATTCCAGAGGTTAATGACACAATATCCAGAAAACTGGAAAATAATAGTACCCCAAACTAACACATACAAGCCATAAAGTGCAGTCACCATCACACACACTCATACTAGACACATATCAACATAAACCGCTCATAGTCAAGGTTTTCATTAGCAGTTAGCTCTAAAAATATTTACCTCACATTTTTACCTAATTTTACACGGTCTCTTAACCATTTTCAAAACAATCTGCATTATTCATTTCTTTTTTGAAGAGTCAGCAGGGTTGTTTTGGTTCATTATCATTATTTTGTTAAAGCTTGCTTTAGCAGGCCGATAAGAGACAGACAGAGTACCATCCCTGCCTCCACTCAAGCAGTCTCTTCCAATATACACACAAATAGTCTTTTCAACAGCCTCCTAAGACTGTAACTTAGACAGACAGTAATATTAAATTCCACTCCACTCTCATTACCATCTCACATAAAACACCTTCCATCAGGAGATGCCCAGTGGCGGCGTGACCCCCTGCCTTAGGTTGCCCTTTGTTTGGCAAAAGAGGATCTTGCCCGTCATTGAGAAATCACCTCATGCACACTGGCAACCACACTTTTCCCATTACAAAATCTTTAAAGGGGTCATGCACTTTTACAAGTTGATTGTACTGAAATGTGTGTTGGCAGTGCCTGTACACAACCATCATAAAATGATAATCCATCCAGTGTTTTTTTTTTGTTGTTTATCTTCTTATACGTTTTCCCCCATCTCAAATCAAGTCGTTCGATTTTGTGACGTCACAAAATTGACGCCCCTCCCACGATTGTTGATTGACAGCAGCGTTTCAACACAGACCTGCCCTCGCTCGTGAGCGAGCTGTCAATCATAGTCCGCGCGGACCGGCGCGGTCATTGTTGATACGCTGGAGCACTGTCTATGAGCAGAATGGCGTCTAAGCGATTGTGGTGTTCTGTTCTTGGGTGTAATAAGGAACACAGCAGTCATTTTGATGTTCCTAAATCCGAACCGCTGAAGACGCAGTGGCTGAGTTTGTTTTCGAAGGGACTATTCCCCACGATCAACGTCAATGCTTTCATGTTTGCGCGAATCATTTCACACACCAGACTGCTTTACAAACGAGGTCAATATAAAGCTGGTTTTGCTAAGAAGCTGCTCCTGAAAAAAGGATCGGTACCAACCATTTGTGTTCCTGCTGCACCTCCAGAAGAAGTGAGTGTAACGTTTTATTAACCTTTATATTAATCTTTATATTAATCTTTGCAAATCGCTAGCACGCTTCATGATGAATGCGGCTGTTTACACTCAGGGTACATTACGGCATGTTTTCTATATACGACGTTCTCAATATAATTCATAATCCCACATTTATAATGAACAACGCGTTATGGTTATTGTGTTACGGTGTGTGCACAGAACAGAGGGGCGGGGTGAGCAAAGCTCATTATCATTTAAAGACACATGCACTTAAACAGCGTGCTGAAAACAGAGCTGTTTTTGACCAGGTAAAATGAGTGTTTTCTTACAATACTAATGAGAATTTTTAATTAAAGTATATTACAAACTTTTAATTTAGACCCTAAAGAATCATATTAGCTTGTACAAAAATGGCATTATATGACCCCTTTAACAGTTAACTTCAACAGAATCAGGTGTTTTCTGGAGCTTAGGGAAGGTGCATTAAAGAGCCACCAGTCATTTGGACTGCCTAATAGTGTTAACACAAGGAGACAAGTTCATGACAGCAGTATTTAATCACTAAAATCCATTTAAACATCCTCAAAGCAGCAAAATATCAGTGCTGAGATTATACTCAGTGAATTTAGATTACAACCATCCATTCAGTGTAACATGGTGGAGACTAAGATTAGACAAAGTTACTGGTCCTAAAATAAACTTCTATCGTTTAAGGTCTGTATTATTATTTTAAGGCCCTCCTTAAAATTGTCCTGTTTTACTTTTAAAACAGTTACGAATAAAATGCCCTCTAAATGTATAAAATCTGAACTGCCTGTAGCATGATTTCTTTTAACATCTCAGTGTCTATGATTTTCAACTGAAACACTGTGCTTTACTATAAATAGCTTATGACACAGGCTTAGATAGCAGCTTTTAGCTGACTTTGAATGAGAGAGAGAGTCTGAGGCATTCAGGACTGCATGGTACACTGCATTTTCATAAACTTGTAACATCAGACTTTATCTAGCCTACTTTCTTTTGACTCTATCCCAACTTAAGACATCTTTGCCAGAAACGATATGCGTTTTCAATTAAACATAATTTTAATAGTTTTTATGCAACTCAAATTTGTAGGAGTCATTTTCTGTGATTTTACATCAACCTGTATTTATCCATTCACTTATACAAATTATTATTATAGATCTTTCCTTCAAAAGGATTGCCTTAAGACTTCAATCTTTTAACCTTATTAAATCATATCCTATCATATCCTGTTTCTTTGGTTTTGTTTTGTTCTTTTATCAATTCAAATGACCTTTCACAACCCAGAGCAGGTAAAAAAACACATATTCGCATAATCATGAAGTGCAATACAAGTTCATAATGCCCATACACAGATTCCACCAGTATAATAAATCCAAACTTATCAAATATAGTCAACAATTCGAAACACATTAAATAAGCACAAAAAGTACAAATTATTTACAAATTAATAACTGCGTTAATAGTTTATATATATTCATAAGTGCGTTCAAAATACTTTTAGTAATGCCCATTGAACTTGTGTATAGTTCACAGGGCCGTAGAATTTAGTATGGACGTGTCCCTACCAATATCCAGTGTCACTGATATGTCCCTAGCAATAATTTCGATCAAAACTTAAAATATATTTATATATAACCACTGTTGTCCGGTTGTGTCTTGTGGTTTTTATGTATTAGGCTTATTTTATTTAATCAGGAAACATCTTATTTTGATTAAAATCTCTTTCTGAGCATTCTTACACTTAAAGCGGGGCTCAGTAGTTTCGGGAATTCTTCGCTGTATTCTCGCTTTTTGCTCGCAGGTTTCTCTCTAGAGCTCCCCCCACAGCTTCGGAATAGATATTTGACAACACTGTTGTAAAAACTCGTTGGCGATTCTCAGACACCAGAGGCTAGTAGATCAACGACATCAAAGCAGATGGGACACCCTCTGGGCTTCTTCGCCCGAAAACGGGCGAAAACTTGAACGTTTCGAATTGTTTAATTTTTTTGCTTCATCGGATGGGGGTGAAACTTGGTGACTTTTGTTTTATTACCTATATGAACACACAAAAAAATCAAGGAGATGATTCTGATATGTTAAAGGGTCGTAAAAAAAAAAGTCACACTTAGCTTCCTCCCGCCCGAAAACGGGCGACATAGGAAATGAATGGGAAATACGAAAAAATAGGAAAACTCAGAGAAACTTTTGGTGGTACAAGCTACAGATCAGCCACTGTGCTGAAAAAAAGTGTACAGCAATGAAGGGGTGACACTCTAGAACATCAAGAGTGCAAATAAGACACCCTCCCCCCCCACACACACACACCCACACACACAAACACACACACACACAGAGAGAAATGAACTGGTAAGACTGAAACAGCCAATTTTGCCCCAGACTATATAAAAATTATATAATCATAATAACTCCAAAACTTTAGCAAGGAGAGTCAAAAGGTAGGTATCGTTTGAAAGAACTCTTTTTAAATTTTTTGAAAATATAAATTACATTACATTTGGACATTGTCCTGCCAAGAAACAGCGGATAAAAGACAATATATATATATAATTTTTATTATGATTTTGCATATCTTTCTTATTTGTCATGGAATAACTCAGGAAGGAAATAAGGTAGGAGGAAAATTCTTTTTTAGTGAAGTCCCCCTACATGTTAGCTGCATCTGGATAAAAAATAATAATTTTTGGATAAAGGAATCAAAAGTTACAGCATTTGGAAAAGAGATAGCCTTTTTGTACAGTCTTTGACACCCCCTCATGGGCAATATTTTCTCCATGAAGAATATCTTGTCATAAAAGCAATAGATTATGTTAATTTTGGGCTCATTTTAATTGTATAAATATGCTGTAAAAAAAGAAGCGCAGTACATTATTTTATAGATTATGAAAAAAAGGAAATTCTATTTATCAGCAAATAACTCAGCAATACTTAAGAGTTTTTCAAAGTGGATACATTCACTGTAAAGTTCAGACTCTAAGCTTTCAAATGACATCAACTTTGTGTTAATCAAGGCAAGATTTTTTAAAAATATGGTAAAGAATATTTTTGCAGCTAGGTGGCGCCTGCTGGCGGTACACTTGGTTTTAGAGGGATTACTCAGCACTCGTTAGGAGTTAATAAATGTAATTATATGCATTAAAAAGCTGAGATCCTAAGCTTGTGTTGTTCCATTCAGTGGTTGCTTAGTAATAAAAAAATTTCTTTCCGAATGGGAATAAATCAAATAAATAAATAAAAAAGCTATAGGCCGCCTATAGGCGGTTATAGGACATGACACAAATTAATACATTTTGAAGCCACTAGATGGCGCTCTTCTCAGTTGAAAAATTTTTTTTTTTAGGCCTGCACTCTATTTTGATGTGAAATGTTGCATTTATTGAAAAATAAAATAAAATAAATAAAATAAAAATATATATATTAATTCTAATGGAAAAAATAGCTCATAAAAATTATATAATTAATGCAAAGTATCATAAAAAATTCTAAATAATAATCAGAAAACATTATAGAACAAAAATATATTTGATTGGTTATCCTGGGAAAAAGTAAAGTAAAATTTTAAGGCTTCGCCCGTTTTCGGGCGGGAGGAAGCTAAGTGTGACTATTATACGAAGAAGCCCAGAGGGTTAAAACGTCTTCTTCATTCGGGTTCAAACAGCGTGAGGGAGCGCAATAATGACAGCATTTTGGCCGTAAAGCAATTGTTTACATCGCGAGACCTGATATCACGCGATACTTCCTGACGCGGCGGCCGGCGGCCCGCCGGCTCAAAGTTTCAAGTGCGTATTTTCCGCTCACGGGCACCAGGGGGGTGCGAAACGACCACCATTCAACCCGAAATAAGTAATATAACCATTCCAATGACTCCGAAGCTTTTCAGTTAAGGTAAAAAAGTTACTTAGATCACCTTTAAGAGAGAGGATTACTTCTGGCTTTTTAACTTCATCTTGTATATGATACCTTGACAGATGTGTGCGGAGAGCAGTCCACATTTTAAAAGAGCATGGACAATCCAAATGAAGACACGCCACTGAGGTTAAAGATGTCCAATGTTGTAATCTGTGATGTTGTAAGAGATCACCCCTCGTTGTTGCGTTATATCTGCAAACTTTACAGCTCCATTTAATTGCACCTATTAAATAAAAGAGACACGAGTACATTTCACATTTTAACTGAAATGGAGGACAAAAATTATATATATACATAACATATATATACACATACACACATATATATATATATATATATATATATATATATATATACACACACACACACATATATATATATATATATATATATATATATATATATATATATATATATATATAAACTGATTCACATTCATTTAAACTGGAAGTGAAAAGCATTAAAGTATTGAATCATTTTTAAAGTTATAAAAACAAAATGCATTTATGTTCAGGAATTATTATTCGTACGTCAACGTAGGGATTGAAATGGAGAAGTATGTTACATGCGATTGCTGACGGACACAGCGTGCACACGGTTCAACAGTAGCACTAAATATTTTTACAGCTTTACAGTTATCAACTTCAGCCATTGATCGGTGAAAAACGCAATTACCCATTCTTTATGAGCAACACCCAAGTTCAAAATGCGACACTATACGGCCATCATTAAATATAATGTTGCTCGTTCCCTATTAGCCTACAGTTAAAATAGTCACTTTAAACATATTGGCTAACTTACGTGAATGGATTAGGCCTAGTTAACTTAGTTGCCTTATATTTCTAGAGCACTAGTAGCACTACCATCAATAAAGGTTTTATTTTATTTATTTTTTTATGACGTGCATATTACATCAAATAGACAACACAAACTATTTTTTTTATATATATAAAAAAATAATTGTCCTTACCTTTGTCAGAAATTAATTGAAAAAAGAGCGCTGCATAGCTTTGCCTCCAGGATTGTCAGCGGGAAACTCCAGGACAGGCCTCGTGAGCATTAACTATTCAACTTCAGAGGTGAATAGTTTTACAACTGCCCTTTTGACGTTAATCGGTGTCCTTTAATGATATTACGAAGATAGAAAAGAAAATATTTTAAAAAAGGTGCGCAAAATATGACTTGTCTGCAGCAAGGAAACTCAGGTGCATGATGTGTGTCTGTCTCGTGCTCGTGAGTCGTGAGCTGCTTCAAGCGCGCATTTGAACAGGAAATGCTTGTAAATTGAAAACATCTTATTTGCATCACGTTGGATTAATTCAATATTCTCTCTATTTGGAATTATTCAAAAAGAATAGCTAAATCAACAAAACTTAGTAGATTTTATTACAGTGATTTTTGTTAAATAAAGTTTACATATTAAATTTCATGAAATCTACAAACCCACAGAATTACTCTTTACAGTGTTACACTGCATTTTCATAAACTTGTAACATCAGACTTAATCTATACTTTCGTTTGACTCTATCCCAACTTAAGACATATTTGCCAGAAATTACGCTTCATGTGTTTTCAAGTAAACATAATTTTAATATTTATTTTGCAACTCAAATTTGTAAGAGTCATTTTCTGTGATTTTACATCAACCTGTATTTATCCATTCACTTATACAAATTATTATTATTATTATTATTATAGATCTTTCCTTCAAAAAGATTACCTTAAAGGGGGGGTACAATGGTGTTTCGTGTATTCAGAGTTGTTTACAGTGTTAAAGAGATGGATTCTCATGCTTAACATGGCCAAAGTTTTTAAAAAATATTTTGGACGAATAACGGAGAATTTCTGTGCCGAAAATCTTACTTCCGGGTTGGTGCAAGTTTCGGCTGGGTTTTTTTCGACCGTGGATCTAATGACGTAGACCAGAGTGGAACTCCTTATATGAGCATTTCTCCCGGAAAAGCTCGCCCGCGCACACGTCGACCAGAGGAGAGCGAGACCGCGCACATCAACGCGCTTCAACAGGAAATCATCGGCAGCGCTGCATAGTGTCTCCAAAGTGTGTTTTTGGATGTGAGGGAAAGCTTCCCAAAGAACCCAGCGTTAGGAACAGTGGATGCAGATTGTTGTGTAGTTGTGTAGACTGTTTGTTCCCTGCATTTCGACGATGAATGTTTTATAAACAAAGCCCAGATCGACGGATTCTCTCTATGGCTCTGGCTTCGCCCACACGGCCCGCCTCCAGACGCTCGGGTTTTTCCGGAAAGACTCGGTACAGCCTATCTTTCTTTTATAAATATAATAAAACTAAAGACTTTTTGGAGATATGAAGGATGCAATACTACTCTATAGGTACTCAAGATTAACAGGAGATTGAGTGAAAATGAGCATTTCACCCCCCCTTTAAGACTTCAATCTATTGACCTTATCAAATCATATGATCCCTATCATATCCTGTGTCTTTGCTTTTGTTTTGTTCTTTTATCAATTCAAATGACCTTTCACAACCCAGAGCAGGTAAAACAACACATATTCACATAATCATGAAGTGCAGTAGCTACAAGTTCATAATGCCCATACACAGATTCCACCAGTATAATAAATCCAAACATATCAAATATAGTCAACAATTCGAAACACATTAAATAAACACAAAAAGTACAAATAATTAGAAAATTCATAACTGTAGTTAATAGTTTATATATATTCATATAACAAGTGCGTTCAAAACACTTTTAGTAATGCCCATTGAACTTCCGGGAGATGAGCGCTAAATAGCGTGCCGCACGAGTGCTATTTTTAGACCGCAAGGCCGCGTGACGTCAGCAACGTAAACCGGAAGGGGGTCAACATAGATTCATGCTTGGCGTTTGGCCGTACTGCTACTGTCTGACGAAAATGAATGACGTGAAAAAAGTTTTTAAATGGTCTCTCTGCCACTGTTGTTCTAACCTGTGTTTTTTTTTTGCTTCACACATCAATCGTGATATTGATGAACAACCTTTTATTTTCTGTCTGTATGCTTCTGTCAGTCTACCTCAGGGCAGCTGTGGCTACAGTAGTAGCTTACCACCACCCAGTGTGGAATGAATGAATAGTGCAATGTAAAGCGTCTTTGAGTTTCCAGAAAAGTGTTATATAAAACAGATGCTTTATTTATTCTATCTTGTTGAGAGTTGAGATGGGCCTGAACTAAGGCCTCACCTGTGAGATGTATGAGAAGTTATTATTAGAAAGGATAAGCAGAGTTTTTCAGGAGATTTGTAAAGAATTTTGGTTTATTGTTGCAGATTGAACGTATTATCAGGCGGAGGAGAAAAGCACCAACACCTAGGCCATTCGCAAGCACTCCAGCGACAAAAAGAAGGAAAGTGGTGGACTCCGCAAATACTGATCTCGACGCAGCAAACATCTTGTTGGATCTCAGTATGATCTCACCTCTAGATGTTACTGACACAGAAGAAAATAAAGTAAGTGTACAAAGATATTTTTTGATGTAGTGTAAATCTGATTGTCATATACTTCAATAAGTGATATTAAACTATTTAGATCTTTGAGTATGTGCTCTATCAAACAACAAATTGTGGGTATTAAAAACGTGGCCTCTTAATATACACTTTTACAACAGCTTCATTTTTAATAACATCAGAAAAAGGTGGAGCCAAGCAATCTTTGAAAATTTCAATAATCACAAATTTGAGGGCCATCCAGAAAACAAAAATTGATTTTTATACACAAAACATTTTAAGCTAATTCCTGATCTAGTCCACTTAAATTCTAATTTATCAGGTATATTTGTAGCCCTATAAATCTGTACCAGTATTAATGTACATGTATCTTTGTTTTTCTGTCAGGCTAACTCTGTAGGGATTCAAACAGAAGCTCTGGAACCCTGCTCCAAATGTTCAAAGGTGATGGTGGATGTTGGCTGTCAGACTGTATATGACCGATACATGTTGCAGTCCAAGATTGAAAACATCATACTGAAGAATGAAGCAACTGTATCGAGATCCAGGCCTTCTTCTCCTGATGTGCCTCCAAGTGATCAGAAACCTGAAGATGAGGCCCTCCTGACTTTAGATGATGTTAAAGATGATGCCAGAAAAATGAAGTTCTTTACTGGACTTTTGTTTTTACACTTCATGGCCTTATTCAACTTCCTCGGCCCCGCGGTAAATAACCTTACTTACTGGAACAGTACTGGGAAAAGTGAGCAGAGTTCAACTAAGAAGAGGAGAAAGACAAAACCAATCAAGGAACTATTTATGACTGTTGTTAGACTACGTCGTGGCTATTGCTTTTATACAATGTCATTCTTATTCAAATTATCGGAGTCCTCACTAAGGTCAATATTTACTACATGGCTCCAATTATTGTACTGCCACTTTAAAGAGGTAAAACTGTTCCCAGATAGATCTGTCCTCAAGAAATTTATGCCTAAATCATTCAAAGGGTTCAAAAATATTCGGTGCTCTGTGGACTGTACAGAATTCTTCGTACAAATGCCTCGTAACTTTTCTCAGCAAGGAAACTTATTCTCAAATTATAAGCACCATCACACATTTAAGTGTTTGATAGCTGTTGCGCCTAATGGCACTGGTGTGTTCGTCTCAGATCTTTACGAGGGTGCTATAAGTGACAGAGACATATTTGAACAAAGTGGCATATTGGAGCATTTACATCCCGGTGATCTTTTATTAGTTGACAGAGGCTTTACTGTGAAAGACTTACTCATGTCAAGACAGGTCAAGATGAACATTTCTCCATTTTTGAAAGGTCGGGATAAGCTCACACCCCAAGAAGAGCTTCTGACAAGAAAAATAGCAAAGGCACGTATCCATGTAGAGCGATATAACGAACGTATTAAGAAATTTAAACTGATCTCTGGCACGATTCCCTTGTCTCTAACTCCACTAGCAAGTCAGGCTGTCTTTGTTGCTTGTTGTCTTGTTAACTTTCAAGATCAGTTGGCAAAGTAAATAAAAGAAGACATGTTAAAGCTTTATTTAAGTTGTAAAATGTTCTACTAATTCTGCACATTTAATCCAAAATCTATCAATATTTAGAGGGGTCATCTCAATATTACTTTGATGCTTAAAGGCAATCATATTTCCAACAAGTGACCCCATTCAATTTCATTCTGAAATATACACTTGAACTTTGAAAATTTAAAAAGTTATTTTCTATAAACATTTACTTGGATTTATTATTTCATTTTTGTTTACATATAGGGGTAATTTATAACCTATATCCACAGAGAGAATGAAGGTTAATTGCAAAGAGAACAGTTGTGCACTATTGCCTTCATTGTATGTACAGTGAAAGCAATAAAGAAAGATAATAGAAAATATTCTAAGTTTTGAGGTAATGAGTAGATTAACATAGAATTGATATCTTGGGAATTTTTGATCAAAATGTATTTTACATAAAACTAATGAAATGCATACACATGAAATGATCTTTTAAACATTTTAATTCAAAAGTTAATAGTTTAAAATCATCATGAATAACAATGAAATACCCATAAATAACTGATCATTTCTGAAGCAAATATTTGTATAGCATCAAAATGTCGCCATTGTCTTAAGTAAATATAATCAAAGTTAAAGTTTTAACAATAAGAGGTAAATGCTGAGCAGGCACTTCTGCTGTAAAAAATGTTTGGTGAAAGGTCTATTACAGTAAACTTGTCAAAAGAAAACTACATTCAATGTCAATACTGTGTTGATATTTTATTTGGGAAGAATGAATGGTATTAGATTACGAGGGGCCCTCATTTCAACCAACTCTGGCATGACAACACAGCTCCACAACTTATAGTTTGAGTTAATAATGTCAGCAATGAAATTTGAATCGGAGTAGATTCTCTCAATGGAAGGATCTCCTTTCACTGACCACAGGACAAAGTCACACCACTCAAGGCCTGTGACACCAAGCTGATACTGAACTTGGTAATAATAGGGATGAGAACGACGCAAAACAAGTTTATTGTCACTAATCGTGAAACAGGTGGCTTGGATGTCCTTGCTGGTCATTTCTCCAGAGTTGTACTGATCAACACATTCCTGAGGAGATTTCTTCTGAAGAAGCCCTAAAATTTTGATTTCAGCAAGACCAAAACTATTTGTGGAGGGATCATATGATAAGCCATCAGGGCTACAAGCCAGTTGGGGAAGCCTGTGTGAAACAAACAGTCCGGTCTTCTCACAAGAGAAGTCAGGAACAGTCTTTTTTTTAAACAGCACATAACTGTCCCTTGCTCTGTCCTTGTTTTTGATTCCTTCATTCATATGTTTTGTGGTGATTCTGTCGAGGCCCCACACATTTTTCCGGATGTAGTGTAGCAGTCTTAACTTCACCGCAGCACTCATTTTTTGTTCACAGTTTGCTATGACCTCCCAAATCTTGTGAGCCTCTTTACACGTGGAAGCTGTCATTCTGAGGTATCTTTCTGAATACCAAACATCTGAGGATGACTGCTCAACTGTCCCTGGAATCATCGAACTGATGCATTGCACACTGCACTTAGGTAGTAAGTTGGCTTCATACACACTACGTAAGCTGGTGATGACATCCCTGTGGCTCTCTGGCAAATCATAGTCCTCATAATGGTATACAAGGACTGTTTCCCACATACTGATAACACCAGTTCCACTGTTTGCTCCCTGTAACTCAGTCAAGAAGGCATTGACATCCTCATTTTTGACATGACTGCCATCTGGACGCGGATCGAAAGATTTTACTTTAGTTGGAGGGAGTTTACCATACGATTTTGCATTGATGCTACCAGGATTTTTTCGTTTCCGACCCCGTTTCCACTCACATGGTAGGTCTGTACAAGCCGGTGTTCTCCCAACATCAGTGTCGACAACTTTTGTCAGGAAAAGAAGAAGGGCAGCCACGTGACTACACCGCCCTAGGGCTGATGCTTTACATTTACACGTTGCACTTAAAACTGCACCACTCACAGACGACATCTCAACTGATACATCATGGTGCTCATTTTTCATAGATGCATCAACTTTTGCTTTGTATACTATAGAATTATGAGTCTGCCTTACTTTGATATCCTGAACAAAGTTTGAGTCAACATACTGCCAGCCACGGCGCAGAGATTTTTCAGTGACAACTGAAGTTATGTCATCCTCCTCATCACTGTCTTCTGTCTGAGTAGGCCTTGTGGGAAGAGTGGGCAGAGATTCCACCAGCCAGTGATACACGTAGCCATAGTTGTACAGTGGTGGGATGTTTGATGGTAGGAACTCCTTCCAATCATTAGATTCGAGAGCAGTTTGTGGACTCTCAGTATGGGTATCTGCTAATTTCTGATACCATTTCCCTTTGTCAACTGATACGTCAATGTCTCCTGCTTTCCCTGATGCAATGCAATCTTTACATCTGAAAAATACATAAAATGACACAAGTTCAATTAAGAGACTTATGTAGGCCTACAGACACTAGTCCTGTACTACGCCCTAGACCAGGGTTCACCAATCTCGGTCCTGGAGGGCCGCTGTCCCTGCAGAGTTTAGCTCCAACCAGCTCCAACACACCTGTTTGAAAGTTTCTAGTATGCCTAATGAGACCTTGATTAGCTGGTTCAGGTGTGTTTAATTGGGGTTGGAGCTAAACTCTGCAGGACAGCGGCCCTCCAGGACCGAGATTGGTGAACCCTGCCCTAGACATTATTTTGAATGAATGAATAACTCTCTCTCTCTCTCTCTCTCTCTCTCTATATATATATATATATATATATATATATATATATATATATATATATATATATATGTATGTATATATATATATATATATATATGTATGTATATATATATATATATATATATGTATGTATATATATATATATATATATATATATATATATATATATATATAGTTAATTGTAGGTGCTACTACTGCCTTGAATGACATGTATTTATCATAAAAGTCATATGTAGGCCTACTTTCTTAAAATACTCTTATTTAAATATGTAAGACATGTTCAGCCTCTGCCTTTTTCTAGCAAGCCTGGTCATGCTACAGGTAGGCCCTAGATCTGACAGATTTACTTTTTCTGTAGTAAGGAAACAGCCTTAGGGGGGAGGGTAAAATAATTGAGAGAATTTAGATTTGATATTAATTAAAAATTAAGTGTTGTTGGTTGTGACCAAGTAGCATTAGCGATCGCTAAACAAAAAATAAATACATTAATAATAATAATATAAATTACCCCCAACAACTGTCAGACGTAAGACAACCAGAGGACATAGTATATATGACAGACAGGACATAGGGTGGTAAAAGATAGCTTGTTGAAACTGCAAAATGTCACTGTCAGTGGCGTAAGGCGATGTTTTTTGGGGGAGAAATTCTGTCGATAACAATCTACCTCTGGATCAGGTCGGCTCTTTTTCCCGTCTTTTTCAGCCCTCTACACTCAAGCCATCTCTTCAATTGAATATTTGTATGTTCTTCTACATGTACTTCTATACCAGTGAATTTGGCACCGGGGACATCATTCTCGGACAGAGTTAGCAGGTTTAGCTCAGTAGACATCTCGTCCGTAAACTGTTTATGTAGTACCCTCACCGCCTGATGAGGGGAGATATGTGTATAAATTAATACAGGACACGGAGCTGCTGCTGCTTCACTTATCAGAGTCTGAATTGTTTGAGCAGCGCGCGCGTGCCCCACCCCCTCCCCAAGCAGGCGAACACTCCCAAAAGGTGAAAGCAATCAAATCATAGAACGATTGAGCAGGGAACATTAATCAACGGAATAAACACATTTAAGGAATAAATTCTCGTCATCCATATATCTTACATATAACATATTTACTACTATTTACTTATTTATTTACAAATGCTTATATACTTTTGTAACCACCACATTCTCCCCCTCAAAATAAGATGTCGTCCCGACATCAATGTTTAAGTAATCAGTTAGGCTACAGCAATGCTCAATTTACAATATTTAACTCCACCCAGCAGTTGTTTTACGTAACATCAGATTTCACAACACTGTTACCAACATTTTCTTGCACAACATTCTTTTTTTTTTTTTTTTTTTTTTCACAAGCAATCATTTGACAATACAAGAGTCCATATTACTTAATAGTCCAGAGGCACTTGTTCGTAAAAGTCCCATGGTTTAGTGTCAAAAAAGAAAGTTCTTTTAAAACCACAGAGTCTCTTTTAGGGAGGAAAAAACAGTCCATTAATTTGCCCCGGCAAAAATGGCAGAAAGTCCTTAAAGCAAGAAAAAAAAAGATTCAGAAAGTGTCAACAAGAAAGTCTCAAAGTGACTCAAAGTGTCCACAGTTTCAAGACCGCACAACAGTCCATTTTCTTAATATTTGGTAATAGTCCATTGTTTTTCTGTTTGCTCTTTTTTTTCAATAGTTTCACACTATGGGCAATAAACAGTCTCTGGGTAGTGTGGTGTATAGCGGTACTTCACCTTCAACACAGACCATACTGTAACTAGTGACGTGGGGGTTTCATGTGGTAGTGCAATTCAAAGTTAATAGCACACATATGAAGGCTGGGGGTAACAAAGGGGTGTTGATGACCAGGGTGTCACAGCTGTCATCCCACTAGATGCAAAGTGTGGGTAGTGGTTGTTGCCCACTATCTGCACATTGTAGCATGATGGGGACCCAAGATTGTCATAGGTAAACCTTTTAGGCGGTCTTCGTCTTCTCCTGGTGAACTGGTACTCGTTTTCTCCCTCGGAGGTCCTGTCTCTGGACCCAGGCGCTGCAGCTGCTTCCCTATCAGGTAAGTCTTGTTGCATTAGGTCAGCAGTTGGTTCATTTTCATTAGGTTCTTTTCTTATTTCAGGTACAGACTCTGGGAGATCCATCTCTGACTCAGCTGGAGGTGACTGTGGCCTTGGTTCCACCACTGGAGAGTTAGATCGAGGCTCAGAAGGTACAGACTGTGGTGATAACGCATTTCTTTTTTCTAGGCAATCACTGCTTTTCTGTGGTCTTATCTGGAAGGGCTCCACTTGAAAGTAGTATTCATCCTCTTCACTTTCATTATCGTACTCTGACTCACATTCTCTTCCCCGGGCGGGCTGAGTTCTGCTGTTTCTTGGTTGCTGTCCTTGTTTTAGTTTAGTACTTTGAGCTGGTGTGATTTCAAGAGGTAGATGGTCACATGGAAGGAGAAGATTGCGATGTAAAACTCGTGATCTGCCTTTACTCTGTTCAGGTTTTACTTCGTAGACTGGAGCACCATCTGCCACCTGGCGTGTAACAACATGAACCTCATCCTCCCAGAAATTTCGCAGTTTCCCGGTCCCACCTCTTGGAGTCAGGTTTTTAACGAGGACCCTGCTTCCTGGGAACAGGTCAGTACACCTCACTCGTTGGTCATAATTCCTTTTGTTTCTCTCTGCACACTTGTTTGCCTGTTCTCTCGCAATCTCACAAGCTTCCTGCATTCCTTTTTTCCATCGTTCCACGTACTCACTGTAACTTTGGGAGTCATTGTCGGAGTTGAGTCCGAAGAGAGCATCGATGGGCAACTTTGGTGAGCGTCCGAACAGCAATTGAAAAGGTGAGAAGCCAGTCACATCACATCTGGTACAATTATAGGCAAAGATCAATTTGTTCAATGCATCTTTCCAATTAGCTTTTTGTCTTTCAGTCAGGGTTTTCAGCATCTGCAATAATGTCCGGTTAAATCGTTCCACCTGCCCATTCCCCTGGGGGTGGTAGGGGGTGGTCCTTGAGCCGGCAACGCCGCTGTACTTTTTGAGTTGGGTGAGTAGCTGGTTTTCAAATTCTCCCCCTTGATCGTGGTGAATTCTAGATGGAAACCCAAACTTCAGGGCGAAATCATTGAATAACCGGTCAGCTACTGTTTTTGCAGATTTTGAGGTGGTGGCATATGCCTGGGCAAATCGAGTGAAGTGGTCGACGATTACCAAAATGTACTCATAGCCCCCTTTGCATTTGTCCAGATGGAGAAAGTCAATGGACACCAATTCAAATGGGTGGGTCGTTTTGATATTTTTAAGAGGCGCTCTTGTCTCACGACAGGGTTTTTTTTGTTTGATACAGCAGCAGGTTCTCAGAACATAATTTTCAATGTCTTTCTGCATGTAGGGCCAGAAAAACCGATCCCTAATGAGGCTTGTGGTGCGATCAAGTCCCTGATGACCCATCTCATCATGCATCTCTCTCAGAACAGTTCTTTTGAATTGTGTTGGTAACACCAGCTGTTTTCTTTGTGACGTCTGGCGTAACAGGATGCCATGTTCATCTAGCTTCAGCTTCTCCCACTCTCTCAGAAGAACTTTGGCCGGCGAGTTGACTGAACGCCACTGCTGAGGGGGCCTGGATCCTGCTTGTAAGTGTTCAATGATTACTCCAATGTCCTTGTCATCCTTTTGTGCTTGTCTAATTTCTTCTTTTGACAGGGGTTTGAGGAGTCCATCATCTTCCTCCACATATACTGGAGCACTCTGAAAGGCCACAGCAAGGGACACATCTGGATCACGCTGAATCTCCACTGCTTGTACTACCGCTCCCACACAGTCAGATGAGAACTCCTCAGTACATTCTCTCATTGTCGTTTCCAGGTCGACTGGCATCCTGGAGAGTGAGTCTGCATCTATGTTTTCTCTACCGGGACGGTAGCGTATGGTAAAGTGGAAGTCTGCGAGCTCTGATACCCATCTACACCCGGTGGCGTTTAACTTTGCCGAGGTCAGGACATAGGTCAATGGGTTGTTGTCACTGAACACTGTAAAGGTTGGTGCATAATACAGATAGTCTCTGAATTTTTCTGTTACAGCCCATTTCAGAGCTAAAAATTCCAATTTCCCACTGTGCAGGTGGTAATTTTTCTCTGCTGCTGTCAACGTTCGGGAGCCATAGGCAATTACTCTCAGCTTTCCCTTCTGATTCTGATATAAAATTGCTCCTAAACCTTGGTTGGATGCGTCCGTATGGAGTATGAATGGTTGGGAGAAGTCTGGGAACCCTAGAACTGGAGGCTGAACCAGGCAATCAATCAATTTCTCAAGTACCTCCTGATGGTGTTCTGTCCACTCAATCGATTTACTTGATGGTACCACATGATTCCGCTTGTTATTTCTTATGTTGTGCTTTCCTTTCCTCTGTGGCTCACCGTCAGTGTTAGCTTTTAGCAGATCATAGAGGGGACTGGCAATCCGGGAGAAGTCTTTGAGGTATTGCCGATAATAGCTGAGCAGGCCAAGAATCTTGCGCAGCTCTCCTACTGTGCTCGGTTTCTTTTCCTTAAGTGCCGTTACAGCGACTGTGTCCGCGGGATCCATACTACTGCCTTCAGCTGAGACAATTCTTCCCAGGTAACGCACCTCCTTCTTAAAGAGCTCACATTTTTTAGGTTTTAACTTGACTCCATGGGATTGCAACCTTTTAAGCACTCTCCGTAACGCTTCCACCTGATCGTCGAAGGACTCAGTGAAGACCAGGATGTCATCTAGATAGGGTATGCAAATTTTATCTCTCAATCCTTCCAGGCATTCCTCCATAAACCGTTGGAAGGCTGCAGGCGCATTCATAAGGCCGAAGGGGATACGGATCCATTCGTAGAGGCCCCATGGTGTGGTGAATCCAGTCAGATACCTGCTCTCTGGGGACATGAACCCTTGGTGGTATGCTTTTCCCTGGTCCAGTAGAGAGAACCATGCATTGCCCCCCAAGCCATCGAGGATATCCTGCACCCTGGGTATTGGCTGGCGATCAGGGATTGTTTTGCTGTTCAGGCCCCTATAGTCAATACACAGCCTGAGACTGCCATCTTTCTTTCGAACGCAGACAATTGGGGACGAGTAAGGGGAATGAGACTTGGCCACCCATCCTTGAGCAATCAGATCGTGTAAGTAGTCTTTCATTTCTTGGTATAATGGTTTAGGGACTGATGTGTATGTGCGGGCAACAGGGGTGTTATCGTTTAAATCAATGCTCAGTTGTAAACCTGGAACACAGCCAATATCATCATCTGACTTTGAGAAGGCATGACATTCCTCATGCAACATCTGCTTCACTTGATGTTGTTGGGGCAGAGTTAAATGGCTCACATCAACTGGAGGGTCCCATGAATCCTGGTTGCCATCTCCACTAGTTGATTCTGGTGGAACCTGAACAACAGAGGCTGTGGCTGCACATGGTGGGTTTGCCGTTGGTAAGACAGACTTAACCGGCTGCAATGTTCCTAGCTCTGTTCTGCCGCTGAGTGTGATGTCATGGTCTGTTCCATTCTGCACACTGATTGTAATCACCGGGCGACCACCCCTTTTCAGAGTGAGGAGGGTATCAAACAGTTCAAGGCCATCAGGATATGGTGGGTTGACATGTGGTTCAAACAGCAGCACACTATCTCGCTTCACATGAGGCATTTTTACCAGACACTGAATTTGCATAATGGTGTGCTTCTCTATGTTCACAGGTTCCTTCCTGGTTCTTACTACGTACTCGCTGAGCCTCTCTGCAGTCACCAAATTGATGAAGGTATGTACACTTTTCTTCTTTATGCTAGGGAAAGCACTTCTGACAGTTCTGTACAAACAAGCATTAGTCACATCAAGGGATCCACTTTCGCTTCATCTCATTATTTGTTCTATCACGTTATACCCGACGATAGGTCTGGGCAATTCTTGGTCCTTCAAAACAAGCACAGGAATGTTTAACTCTTTCTCATTGGTTACAGGGGATGCCAGCTTGAAAGTCAACTCCACCCATCCACTGTATGGCATGTTCGCTCCATTTGCTGCCACCAGGCGCAGACTGTCTGGTGCTTCGGTCGCCTCGGAAATATTTCTCAGTGTCACTTCAGGTGCATATTTGGCTTTCCACTCCTCATCTATAATGCATACTTGGGAGCCTGTATCCCATAATGCTTCAATCTTTTTTCCCTGTAGATAACAGGTAACAAGGCACTGTTTTCCAACTAAGGACGTGATGGCAGAATGCTGGTTAACTTGACAAGGGGCAGTTAAAATACTATCAAGCGTACTATCAAGCGACTGGGACTCAAGCTGTCTCTGATGGCCAATGCTACATTTCTCATGTTTTTGGGACTTCTCTGCCGCTCGGGTCACACCCTGTCCCTTGGGGGTAACCCGCTCCTGTTTAACGGAGCTCCACGCTGAGGTCTGGCGCCTTTACTCTTACAGCCAGCTGAGAAGTGCTCACTGCTGCCACAGTGGTAACAATGGGTGCAAGGTTCTTCTGCGTTGCGCTGCTGGCAATGGAAACATTGTCTGGCTCGTGAGGGACGGGACTGGCGGAACTGATGGGGGTGCTGTCGTGGTGGCTCCATATACTGCTGTGGATAATACTGCGGTGCTGCAAAGTTTGACGGCTGAGTTGCATAATTGACGGACATGGGGGGCTGCTGAGGAGAAGGGTACACATATGGCTGTCCATGGTGAGTTTCTAAGATTGAATAATGCTGACGTGGCTGGAGAGAATGTTCTGATGGAACAGTGGACAACTGAACTGGGTTTGCAGGTAGAGGAGGTATTTTCTGTTCCCTCACCTGTTGTTGGCTTTGTGAGAACTGGTGTGGAGACATGTATGGGTTTCCCTGCCGTTGGTATGTAGCCGTCTCGGGTTTCCAGGTCTGGTGCTCTTGGACTCGGGTCCATCCTGAGGTCTGTTGGGACACTGCTGATGCTGGGTCTTTGTCATAAACTGCAAAACACTGCTGAGGAACAGGTAAGGGCTGCTGGATAGACTCTTTAATCTGTATGATATCATCACTCAGGCTTTTCAGTTGTGACATTAAATCGAACTTCGACTGTTTGGACTGAAGCTTTTGTTCAGGGGCAGGCTCATTCAACTGTACAGCATGAACAGTACCATTTTTTTCATATTTTCGCTTATTTTGTCTTTCAGATTCATTGGAACAAGCTACATTGAGTTTCTCCAGCAACACTTCGTCTGGGACAGCGGGATCTGAAAGGTATGGTTGAAGGTGGCTTTGGATGCGGTCGTTTTGTAATCCAGTCAAGACGGTGTGCAAGAACATATTCTGAACTAGGGCGGGATCATACTTCAACCCGGAGTCATCCTCCTGAGACGCAAACAGAATTTTCTGCCTCAGATCAAGAGCTCGAATTAGGAAGCTTTGTGGCGTTTCTCTAGCGTGCTGAGCTTCTTTGGTGAGCTGCTTATATAATTCAGTCGCATTTTTCTCCTGATAATGAGAACGAAGTATCCGCCTTAGCATCGGGAGTGTCAGCCCTGCCTTCCCCTCAAGATAGCTCCGCAGCTGAAGCCCTGGTGTGATAGCCCTGATGACAGAATCTACTATTTCCTGTTCTGCATAGCCCTTTTTAAGTCCACCTTCTATCTGCCGTGCCAGACTGGAGAATGAGAGACGGTCCTTCTGCCCTAGGTCTCCTATTAGACCAGAAATTTTGAAGTCTTTCTGCCATGTTGCGTTAACTTGTCTTTGAAATGTGGGTGACGAATGAACTGGGTTCTGGGCTGCATATGTCTGTCTGTCTGCTGTATTTTGTAATACTGTGGGGCTAATATACATGGTAGAAAACAATTCAGCTGTACTCTCTCCACTTTCTTGTATTGTTCTCTGGGCTGTGTTAACATCTCCAAGTTTAATTTCCTCCCTCTCTGTATCTTTTTCAGGAGCATTACTTGTGATTCCCGTGAGCTGGATCAGTTTGTCATTGATTGTTAACAGTGCAGCCATACCGCCATCTTCTAACTCCTCTAGCTCAGCTCTTAGTAAATGGTTACTAAGGAGGCTCAACAGTCTCATCTTCTCGTGTTAGGTGAAGAAAGACACTGAGTTTTGTCAGTTTTTCCCGTGATAGTGTGCATAATTTCTCACAAATTTCCTCTTGAAGATGTTTAAACTCATCCATTTTTTTTCTTTTTGCTGCGGTGTAGACAGGCTTTTGAGGGTGTTTACCTTACTGACTTGACCTTGTGACAACTCCAAGTGCACACACTGCTCAATCAGTCTTTACCACCACTCATCCGGAATATCTCACACTGCTGCTCATCTGGGTCACTAAGAAGGGGACGATGTTGCAAAATGGGCTCTACCGGTCAGGGAGTCACTCCATCGAACATCTATCCCAGCGGTGCCTCCAAAATGTAGTACCCTCACCGCCTGATGAGGGGAGATATGTGTATAAATTAATACAGGACACGGAGCTGCTGCTGCTTCACTTATCAGAGTCTGAATTGTTTGAGCAGCGCGCGCGTGCCCCACCCCCTCCCCAAGCAGGCGAACACTCCCAAAAGGTGAAAGCAATCAAATCATAGAACGATTGAGCAGGGAACATTAATCAACGGAATAAACACATTTAAGGAATAAATTCTCGTCATCCATATATCTTACATATAACATATTTACTACTATTTACTTATTTATTTACAAATGCTTATATACTTTTGTAACCACCACATTTACATGCGTCTAGCATGAGTGACACGCGCGAGTTTGACCCCCCTAGCAACCGTCGCTAGCTTAATGAATATTAATGAGAAAAGGTGACGTATATCGTGCGGTACGCTATTAACCCCTAGCTTAGCGTCATCTACTGTTTTAGAAGAGGAAGTTGCTCAACTGCATTTGTGAGAAAATCTGCCTGGACACATTTGTGAGAAAATTGAGCCGAGAGATCTCATAAAAAGCCAAGTGTCTCGCAATCAAAACAGACAGATATGCATTTGTATGCACTAGATTTGGTATTTGTTCAAAGGTTACATGCAATTTGTAGGATGGTTTGTATTTATATGTGAAATATTATCTAGGCTCATTTATTTATATTTGTAAAACACAAAATTTTCACTCAATTTGACCTTTGTACTTGCACAATGCTTTCTGTTTGTTTGCGAGTCGAGTTTTCCTTTGCAAAGCAGATCGAGTTTGTTTGCAAAATGCTGGATTTGTTTGTTTAATTATGGCACAATATTAACTTCATTCCCAAGTACTGTATAACACGATTATTTTGTATTCTGGCTTTGGTGAAGTGTACTAAGGCCCTGTCCCAAATGGCACCCTAAGCACTCGCGGGGTGCTTCTCATTTCTTATTTGTGCATCCTCGTTTCCTTTCCTCGCTTCCTTTCCTTGCGTCTCAGCTCCACCCCCTGTGGGATGCGAGGGAAGGCTGCAAGGAAAGAAAAGGAGGACGGAGTAATCGGATGTAACTTTTTTTATAGAGTGGAATACTTGATCACTCGAGCATCACTTCACCGAGTCATCAGCAGCGCTCAAAGGATCTGCCCTTATGTTTTTGAAGTTTGTTTAAGAAATTCATAATAAATAATAATAAAGCAAGATAGGCTACCCTGTTGAAATATGTGAGATGTGTGGTTTATATAAACTGCAAAGGTAAAGTATAAATTAAAATTATTGAGACCAATGTGAAGGGGGAGGAGAATTTATATGTGCGCCACTTTTGGACGATAAAACTCTTCCGCATAGGATACACCTGTGCATCCTCGCTGATGCCTCCTCACTCCTAAATCCTCGCCTCCTCGCGGTGCAATTAGAGAATTGAGATGTCTTTCAAGATTGCTGAGCTCGATCGGTTTCCGGGTCATAGGATGGAGGACGGAGGAGCGAGGAGACGAGGAGGGATATTGAGAACCACCCGCAGTCTCACGGACAATTGTTGACATGGCTGAGAAGAAAATATTACGGTTTTTATGACCTAAATGTACATTTTACCAGTTGTTACCAACAGTTTATACAAACATTATGGTCATTGACCAGTGGTTGATGTCTCAAACATAATAATAGCGTGTTGAATAATATGATCGCATTATGATTCATTAAATAAATAGAACCGAATGTCAGGGCTTTACTGAGTCATATGTAAACAGTATGAATATTGAAACCTGTAAATTCATCTGAAACGCATAAACATTTTCATTATGTGTTAAAATTGTAATCTTAGTTCAAATGGAACATTATGTATTATTATGTACATCTGTATACATCATTTAAATAAGCATGATATATCTATTGTCTAATGCCCAGGTGATATGCACAATATCAAAATACAGAACTGTAAAATTAGGCTGTGTAGTTGACAAGACGTCAGAGCGCAAAAATGTGATTTCTCCTGTCCAACAACAACCAGACCGTTATATCCGGCTTGACGATCGAGTCTGTCCCAAAAATACCTCTCAATGCGCCCTCGTGGACTCGCACCAAGGGCCCTATAGGTCTGCACTACATGACGTCACCAAAGTCCGGAGTGTGCCATTTGGGACAGGGCCAGAGTCTGCACTTTCGTGACGTAACGCCACTTTGACTGTCGGGAAGAAGTCTGCTGTGGAGCTCGCATCAGTTTCAAAATCATATTCAAAATATTCACAAACTTGTTAACTATATCATGAATTATAAGATGCACTGTGATTGTAAAACATGTGGAAGTGAATGTGTTGTGTAGTTTAAACACCTTTAATGACCATGCAAATTGATATTTACGCACAGAGTTTGCACCGCAATTCAGAGGATATGTCGGATTTACATCACGTAAATTCATCCATTTTCCCTAAATACATAAAAGTAAGTGGCCAGAGAACATGGGGTAAGAATACACTTTATTGTTTCATTCACAATGTCAAGCGAAAGCCGTTTGAATTGATCACTGATACATTTAACATTCTAGTCGCACCGGTGTGATCATATGCGTCAATGAGTTAAAATCAATCGCGTTATAACACTGCATGCGAAATGTTCTCAATTTCTTTTAATCATTTTTACTAAAACTTCAAACAAACAAATTAATAGACATGATTTTCTCAAGCCAAATGTAAAATTATTAAAAAGATTATTAAAATAATGCATATGAATGGCAGTTGATGACAATGACAGTTCAGTTTATTCCCCTTATACTGATATGGATGTTAAAAGAGCATATGTATTATTTCTTTACTGTGTTAGGCAGCAGTAAATAACACTTTAAAATCTAAAGAGTGTTCATGTGATTTTATACAATGTTGTGAAATTAATGAATGCAGAATAATCGTGATAATCTTGAAACCATGATTATTCCTCAGACTATAATGTACCAATAAAATCTATAATGGTTGCATCCCTAATCATAAGCCCCGCCCCCTTAGTTACTGTTGCTATCTCGGACAAACAAACGGAGTTGCTAACTGCCTTACAATAACAGCTGTCAGTGTGAAAACGTTGTCCCACAATGTTTTTGATACATTTTGGACACAGAAGAACGACCTCTTGTCGAGGAGCATTCAAGTGGGACTTAAATATGCAATGGGATATATAAAAGACCTACACTGTATCACGTGAGAACAGTAAGCTATTTAGGTTTGTATGTTAGCATGAACTCACTTACTTTAATTGTAACTTAAAGGAGAACTCGGCAACTCTAGCGAACTCTAGTCACTTCTTCGCTGATTTTTCCTTTTGTTGTCGCATGTTTTCCCCACGAGCTCCCCCTACAGCTGTGGGGGGGCGTATATTTCACAACACGGTCGTAAAAAACTCACTTGCGGTGGCCTCCTCCCCCTCTCTACCACTGCTCATGTGCGTTTGTTATGATCGGAGCAAGCCAACTGTATCGTGTGGAGCTATGTCTACCGAGGTAATCTGGTAATACACATAGACTGTAAAAAAATAATAATACATGCGTGTGTGTTTATGTCGAATTGCCGTAAAGCAATTCGTGTTTCGCGCTCATTCTCGTTCTCGTTCTCGCTTCTCACGAGACTTCCAATTTCTATTTTGCCGGGACGGTAGTCCCCAAGTTGCAAGGTTGGTTTTCCGCCTGGGAACGCTGGGGGGAGCGGGGAAAGTCACCAATATCACCAGAACAGGTTGTTTAACCATCCAAATGAATTCTAGACAGGTTTATTAAGTTAAAAAAGTTACCAAGTTCTCCTTTAATGAGAGTATGACAACAAGAAAATTAAAGTTTTCATCTTCATTGGAATTGAATCCTTAGGGAACCAGATTTCGCGCTCACACAGATAATTGGTCCGTTTGCACAAATCTTATCACACTTTTGAAACGCACTGGTGAACACGCGCACAGTACAGTGATTCAATACATGAATACCCATGCCCATCCTCTCAGGATACCTGGAATCAGTGTTACAAGAACCCCAGGCATATCCTTTTACCATTTTTGTAACATAAATACCATACAAACGATGAGAGCTTCGGATTTTCCAATGTTTCTCAATGGCGCTGAAACTTAAATATGTCCAAGTTCTAGTCCCCATGCAACTGATACTCAACTGCCATTGGCTCATCTGTGTTCAAGGGGAGGGGCTTAACGGTCAAGCACATGAGGGGTAAGGGAGTCACAAGACAAATCAGGAAACAAGACCAAGGCAAATTTTAAAATAAAAGACATGAACAAATCCAACTTGTCTTGGCACTATGGTCCATGTTCTACAGCAGGCGTTCTCCATCCTGGTCCTCGAGGGCCACTGTCCTGCAGAGTTTAGTTTGATCACGATTGAATCTAAACTCTGCAAGACAGTGGCGCTCAAGGACCAGGGTTGAAACCCCTGTTTTACAGTCTAGTTCCACCTATGCTCCACGATCAAGTTATTCTTTTGTTCCAGGATTTAAGTCATGAACTATACCATGAACTTTGCCCTGAAAATCACCATGACCCAGACCTCATTCCACATGGTCCTGGCCTGCCATCCCTACCCCTTGCCCGCCTCTTCTCCACCATCCTCCAGGACTCTTTGTTAATGTTTTTGGTTGGGCTGTTTGATGTCATGTCGTGTGATACCCTAGTTTCCATTGTGTTCATGCCATGCGCTCTAAACCATATATGATATGCCTAGAGGCCACACCTTCAATGCGTCATTGTTTCTGGCAGATTAAAAGCAGAGAGTCGACTATAAAGGATTTACAGAAGACACTGGTAAGAAACACTTCAGTCTACAAACTACAATGAAGCAAACAGACATCAAACGTGTTTTGGTAAGTGTTAGATCTGTTTCATGTGCGAACTAAACATTTTAACTACTGTGAAAAAGTCTTTGGTTGTTTGTTTTAATCTATATGAAAGTAGAGAAAGACTGAAAGGGATTTTGTTCATGTTTTCTACTTTCTGCAAAAATAGTATTTGGTTTCCATTTTTTGTCTTGAACTGTTTCTAATCCCAGATTCAGACATATGTAATTTGAGATTTATATATTGAAACAGTATTCTCATAACGCTAGGCAATATTTGTTGGGGTGCTCAGTACTCTATGTGTCGAAACATGCCCAGAGAACCATTTCCAACTTCCAGATTTGCAGTGCTGCCTTAACTGCCCAGAAGGTGAGCTCCACAGACTAAATAATAATACATCTGAATATATTGACCACTGTTAATCACTAAATAATCATTCAATGCAAATCTACAGGTTGGTATGTTGTGAAGAACTGCTCCGAAGGACCTGGAGTCTACATTGGTGTGGATTGTAATAAATGCCGCAGCTGTGAAGGTATGTAAAAACTGTTTCACCGCCGTTTACATGACAGAGTTTATAGACTAGATGCCTTTGCAGACCAGACTGGGCTGTTCATTTCAGTTCTGCTCTGAGAATACAATCCTTTTTCTCAACCTATAGAAATTGGACAGATAACTGTTTCCAACTGCACGCAGTTCGCAGACACACAGTGTGCCATGGGTGAGAATAATACTTCATTTCTTACATTTTTCACATTTTACTGCAGCTTCAATAATTTATGCTTTGTTGTTTCATGTGATACTTTAATGTGTACTTCCATTTTAAATTCCCTGTGGGAAGAGCAAATTGTAACAAACAAGCTTGAGATTAACATGGATTATTTGCTTGTAGCCAGTCTTCAAAAGACACAAAACAAAAAAGAGAAGAAACCAAGAAAAGGAGGAGACAGAAGATGGGAAGGTCCTCATCAGGAGCCAACCATCTCCAAAGCAAGAGAGATGATGCGAATATTTAGACAAGAAGTAACACGACTGAATAAAAGATTGATGAAAACAGTCAACTGGGGAAAAACACTGTTGTTAAAAATATAAAGTGGACAGACTGGCAGAGGGTGTGAAACTTGTTGAAGTTTGACAAGACCTGTTGAGTATGTTCTCGATAAGTCATGAAATAAGTGTTGATGTGTAATTCATATATGTATTTAATAGGTATAGGGCAATGTATTTTTACATATACCATGTTGCTTAAGAGATTCTGCTTGTATACTTCTATTTTTTTATGTTGATGTTTATTATTTACTTTGTTATTAAAACGAAACCATTGAATGTGGTGATTCGTAAACTTCTCTATAACAAGTCTCAGAGTGATTTTCATCTAAAAACTATTATCTGAACCTGGACAATCAATCTCATCGAGCCTCAAGGGCACCCGAATCCAGACTGAGTTTGGCACGGACTCGCTGAAATTTCTAAGGTAAAGCCAAATCTGTTTGATTTATGTTTTATTACAACATTCGGGAGGAGCATGTTCAGATAATTAACACGGGGGGGGGGATGTAAGTGTAAACTCGTGAAGTAAAGGTTATAGAGACGTAAGATGGAAATCTTAGTCATTTAGGGGGAATTCAAATGCAGGGTGAGTCATATTTCATATAATCCATCATCAGATATTAGGGATGCACGATATTGCATTTTGGCCGATATTGGATATGCCGATATTTTCAAACTAATTTTGTCCAATGCCGATACCGATACCGATGTATATACACATTTTCCCCCTGATATATTTACACTTTAATTTTACTGAAGAGAAATCCAAGTCTCTCTCCTATACTACCTTTACCGTACTACACTCATGTGTTGTAGATAAGGCAATACACAAGACAAACAAAACAACATTTGATTCTACCATAAATGTATAATTTTACAAATGTAGACAGACATTCACCCCTGAAAAATAGGTAAATTATTTCACTTGGAGAATAAATGATATGCCAGTGCCACATTTTGTTTATAAGTTCAGACTTCAAACTTCAGTCCTTAGGAGTAAAATAAATAAAAATAAATTTTCAAAAAAAAAAATGTACATCTTCTCCTACTTGAAAAGGTCTACCAAATGCTCCTCTGTTTTCGGTGCTGATGCAGTGGTGACCCGTTCATGTAACATGTAAGGGTGGCACTGCCAATAAAGCAACTAAAAGCTGTCACAAAGAACCGCAAAAGTAATGATTATGAATATGTCAAATATAGCAAGGAGACATTTTAATTGTTTATTAATAAACAAGTGTTTTCTGTAAGTTTCTGTAAGTGTCGGCTGCAAAGATGAAGTTGACGATGCTGACTCACGTTCTTCACAGTAGTGAATGCGCCGGAGAGAAATGCACATTTCAGATTACATAGTTTTCTTTCGTTTTGAATTGTTCTGTTTAAAAATATGATTTCAAGCATTCTGTAGATAATAGATATATTTCTCAGGTCTGTGAGGCAAGTAGGCTATGCTGAGTTTCGTTTCATTTATGAGCGCCGGGACCTCCGTGTTGTGATATCTATTATCTATTATCTGCTTTACTTATTATTTATTAAATCCAGGCAATTGGTTGATGAAACATTGATTAAAATTAAGATACAATTAATACAAAATGAAATTCACTTAGAAAGGGTTTGTGCTTTCTGTTTGAGGTCTCTGTGAAAGTTTTAAAGCAGTCTTTTTAGTGCCGATTTCAGAGCGCTTATGTCCGTAACCGAGAACTGTCACTGTTTTTCCTCATAAATGCGAACACGAAAAATAAAATAAAATGAATATTTTATGCTCTGTGGAGAGCATAGTAGCTTGGAGAGCTTACATTAGTAAGTTACAGGAGATTGTCTTTCAAAACATGACCTGCACAAAAGAGAAAAAAAATTACTGCGTCATTGTACCCAGTACTTCTGAAAATGCCAAAAATTATCCTTAATTTTGTATTTATTGTCAACGCGTTGCAGCAGCTATCAGACCTAGAGCGGGCTTACTAGCGCGCTCATTGGCTGCCCTGCAGCAACTACAGCAGCCTACCGCTGAGCCCTGTGTGACGTCGCGCCCTCACGCGTCAAAGCCCGCCAGAATGGGTGTGGCTTAGCGTATATAAGGAAGGGCTCAGGGGCTGCTTACCTGGTTTTCATCAACTGAAGTGATACCAGCTCGAGGCGGGCACGGCAGGTTACGCAATACTCGTTCCCTCTTCTAGAGAGAACCGAGGTTACGTTAGTAACCGAGTACGTTCTCTTATGAGAGGTTCTCTCGTATTGCGTAAGTTGCTTACGCTACGGGAACCCCTTGTCATCGCCATGCGCGCCAGCATCAACCACATATAGTCCCAAGGGAACACCCTGGGGACACGGATCAGTGGGAATAAGACGGCCAACCTGAGTGGGCCAGTACATGTACATAAGCACACAGTATCATGTGGCAAAGAATACAGAGCAGCACAGCCGGTCCATACTGACACGTGGATAACAATCCTCACCGTGTAGTTCAGCCAGGGGAGCTAATATTAGCGTGAGAGCAGCCTGTGCGTGATCGAACCTGAGCAGAACATACGGAAGTCTAGCCTGACAGAACAGACTGACAGAAGTCTAGCCTGCAGGGCGGGAACTTCTAGGTTGTAGAACCTAACAAATGTAGAGGGGGAGGCCCAGCCTGCCGCCGCACAAATGTCGCGAATAGAAATCCTGCTGGACCAAGCCCACGAAGAGGCCATGCCTCTAGTGGAATGAGCCCTAATGCCCAAAGGGCACTGCAGGTCTTTAGGTGCAGGTCACTGCAGGTCATATGCTGCCGCGATAGCGTCAACAATCCACCTGGACAGACTCTGTTTCGAGGTGGCGAGAACCTTAGTGCATCCACCGAACGAAACGAATAGCTGTGTGTAAATGAATAGCGTGTGATGTAAATCCTCAACGCTCTGACAGGGCAGAGAAGGTTAACATCGACTTTGCTACCGGACCCCGGCAGGGCCGATAACGTAATAACCTGCGCTCTGAAAGGAGTGCCGAGCACTTTGGGGACATAACCATGTCTCGGCTTGAGGATGACTTTAGAGTCATTAGGCCCAAACTCGAGACATGCGGCGTTAACAGATAACTTTGAGCGTGGAAGGGGACCTGCCCTTTTCCAGCAGCTCTTGAAGGAAAACAAGTACCTCAGAGACCCCACAGGTTTGTGGGTCCAGGTCTTTCCCCGCGCACCAGTTAGTAAACACAGACCATTTCGACGCGTAGAGCCTTCTCGTGGAGGGAGCTCTAGACTATGTGATCGTGTTCACCACCCCTTCTGGCAGGACAATGGGTACCCGTTGATTATCCATGCATGCAGAGACCAGCACTCTGGATGAGGATGCCAAATTTAACCGCCTCCTTCGAGCCCTTCTCACCGGGATTGGCCATGGGGCTAGATCGGTCAGCTGCATCAGCTCTGGGAACCAGACTTAGCTCTCCCATCGCGGGGCAACGAGGAGCACCGCATGGCTCGCCTCCCTGACTCTCCTGATTACCTGTGGTAACGGCGAGATCGGGGGAAAAGCGTACAACGGGCAGCTGGGCCACGCTTGGGCCAGCACGTCCTCGTTCTTTGAAAAGGACCTTGGGCAATGAGCATTGTCTTTCGACGCAAACAGGCCGACTTTCGCTTTGCCGGAACGGCGCCACAGCAGCTGGACTGTCTGAGGATGCAGGGACCATTCTCCCGGGGGAACATTGTCCCTGGACAGTCTGTCTGGACCGTCGTTTAGGCGTCCAGGCACATGCGCGGCTCTCAGCGAGAGCAGGGAGTGCTGAGCCCAAACGAGAAGGCATTCCGCCAGAGCATTGAGATTTCTGGATCTGACACCGCCCTGGTGGTTCATGTAGGCTACCACTGACATATTGTCCGTATGGACCAGCACGTGGTAGCCCCGTAGGTGTGGGAGGAAGTGCCTCAGCACGTTCTCGACCGCTATCATCTCCAGACAGTTTATGTGAAGGCATTTCTCCTGGTCTGACCACTGGCCAAAGACCGGTCTGCCCTCGAACAAGGCACTCCAACCTAGGTTGGAGGCGTCTGTCGAGATAACCTTTCGGTACGAGATGGCTCCCATCGTCACCCCCGACTAGTACCACTTGGCCGCTGTCCAGGGCTCCAGAGCTGAAACACAGCTCTGAGTCACTCTGATATGCAGACCGCCGGAAGCCCAAGCTCGGTGTGGTACTCATGCACTCAGCCAGCGCTGTAGCGGGCGCATATGTAGCAAACCCAGCTGAAGCACCGCTGCAGCTGAAGCCATGCAGCCTAGCATTCTCTGAAAAATTTTCAGGGGAACAAGGCTGCCCGTTCGGAATGAAGCGGCTAGGTGACAGGCGGGCCGTCATAGACACAGAGTCCAGATCTATCCCCATGTAGGTGTGCTACTTCCCCATTCACTCTCGTCTCGGTTCGTTCTCGAAAGCACGGGGGATGGCGAGTGAACTGCAACGAATAGCCCCGCTTTACTGTGCTCAGCACCCATTCTGACACACCTGGAATAGCTTCCCATGCTTTTGCATGTACAGCTAGGGGCAGAATGGCCTCCGGGTTCCGATTGCCGCATTCTGTGGGCTCGAGAAACTGACTTGGAGGCACGGCGCAGTGCGCGCGCTCTTGGTGCTTGAATACGGCAGCTCGCAGACAGCGATGGCTGGCCGTTTCACACACGATGTCCCGGTGGCTTTGGACGTGGAGAATATTGTGCAAGAGCGGCGCCGGGGGTAAAATGCTTGTCAGTAAGTGTGAGCGCTCGTGAGCGGGCACAGGACTTACATTCGTGACGTGACTGGCAGGAAGTGGCCGTGTAACGGAGCGGGCAGTGAGTAGGTGTGGGCACGGGGTCATGGGCACATGTCCTACATCTAACACTCGAGCGGCTTTTGCCAGCTTTATGAGAGTGGGCTCCGTGAAAGGCACGGGGGGTATAGTGCTTGTGTGTAGGGGTGAACACTGAAACGTGGGCACATTTTCTACACTTAAAACACATGCAGCGTGAGCCGGACAACCAGACAATATGCTCTTTTTGAAAGATTTCTCTGGGTCGCCGTGACAACGGCGGTTGTATGCAGGCGAGCGGGTTGTATCACCGGCTTGTTGGCTGCGTAATACACATCTGCAGTAGCCATGACTACGGGGACTGGCAGAGCGGAACGCTTTGACGGTGGTCCGGCCGCGGCGGGACTTAACCATCTTTTCCTCCTTTGAGTTACTAGGAGGACTTCGCGGGCTCCGGTTTCAGCGTGATCTTAGGCCGGGGTCCCCGCGGGGGAGGCGGCCTGTGACGGCTGGTCGAGCACGATCTAGGGCGGCTGCCCTGTCGTCGCTGCGAAGACGGAGGCTGAGCTGGACGCTGGGTAGAGCTTTGCGCAGGCTGGTTCTGAGAGCGGCGTGCGGCGTGCGGCTGAGCTCGAGCGTCGAGGCAGGAAAAGGTTCATAGCCTGAGTGGTCTTTTGTACCTCCGAGAAGCTGTCTACAATCCCGTTAACCGCTGGGCCGAAGAGGCCGGTGGGGGAGAGCGGGGCGTTGAGAAAAACGGCTCGCTCAGACTCCCTCATGTCGGCGAGTGTCAACCAGAGGTGCCTCTCTGTGACGGTCAGCGAGGACATGCACCTTCCAAGAGCCTGGGCAGCGGACTTAGTAGCGCGAAGGGAGAGATCCGCGTTGCGCAAATCCGTGATGGAGGCAGGATCCGGGCCTTTCTCGTCCAGATCACGGAGGAGATCGGCTTGGAGGATCTGTAGGACTGCCATGGAGTGCAAGGCTGAGGCAGCCTGTCCGGCAGCGGCGAAAGAGCGGCCGACAAGGGCTGATGTAGTCCTGCAGGCTTTGGACGGGAGGGCAGCCATTGAGCACCATCCAGCAGAGGGCGGGCAAAGGTGCGCTGCAACCGCTTCTTCCACTGGGGGAATAGAATTATACCCCTTCTCTGCGGCGCCGTCAACCTGTGAGAGCGCCGAGGAGACATGAGAGTGGACTCTCACAGAGAATGGTGCATACTACGATTTTGAAAGCTCAGCGTGGAGCTCCGGCAGGAAGGGTGCAGTCCTAGATGCGGGCGCTCTGCGGCGGCGATGGAGAAAACAGCCATCCAGTCTGTTAGGCGCGGGCTCTTTAGGCGGTGACCACTCGAGGCCAAGTTGGTCGACGGCCTTGGTGAGGAGGCGCAGGAGTTCCGCATCCACGCCGGCCCGAGTACGGCCGGACTCCTGGACTGACGAGGAGGCAGAATGGTGTGAACCGGACCATTCCTCGCTGTCAGAGGCCAGGATGGAGCAGCTGTCAGCGGCAGTGTGTTCATCCGCTTCATCCTGAGGCGGCGGCGGCGCGGGCGGGAGCCGGCGGCTGCGCGTCCGGGAGGGGGGCGGAGAATGAGAGAAAGAAGCTCGAGGGAAGGGTTCCGGCGAGCTTTTAAGCGACACATCGGTCTCCGGTGGCCTCTGGGAGCGGCGCTTCTTCCTGCGCGGCCCAGCAGAGACAGACGGAGTGACAGCTTCGGCGTCGAATGCTTCAAGTCGAGCCCGCAGGGTCGACATTGAAAGCTCCTCGCATTCGGGGCAGCCGCCCGAAGAGAGAGCGATGGCTGCGTGTCCACGGCTTGATAAAAACGCCTCGCGCTCTTTTAGATAGTGAGTGTGTGTCGTGGCGGCGAGCACACACAGCAGAGAAAGGATACTTTGTCGCCGGATAGCACGGCAGGCACGGATGGCTGAAGGCGGCGAAAACGCCCAGCTTCCTCAGTTGCTTTCCTGGGCTTGCTGGTCGCTTGTTTCAACGGCGGCGGCTTCTCAAGATCCAGCGATGCGTAGAGCTTTGCTGAAGAAATGAAAATCAGAGTTCAGCCTGTTGAACCCTTCCTTATATACGCTAAGCCACACCCATTCTGGCAGGCTGTGATGCGTATTGGGCGTGACGTTACGCAGGGCTCACCGGTAGGCTGCTGCAGTTGCCGCAGGACAATGAGCACGCTTATACAGCCTGCTATGGTCTGCTGGCTGCCGCACTGCGTTGACAATAAATACAAAATTATGGATCATTTTTTGGCTTCAGATCTCGAGAAAAGATGACTTTGCCCGTAGCGTAAGCAACTTACGCAATACGAGAGAACCTCTTGTAAGAGAACTGACCTGTTCATACAAACAGTGTCTTAATTATCAAAAGCAATTAACTTACTACATCAACATCAACTACATCAAGTTGCAGGAGCCTATGGAGCCTCTCTGCTATTGCTTAGGGCTTGGTCGATGCTCTGCTCGCTTGAGCTTGGGAGTACTCCCCTCACTTGAGAGGACCGTTTTGTAGAGTACTCCGCTCCCGAAGTCTGGTCAGAAGGTCGAAGGACTCTCATGAGACCTCCCTGGTAGATAATGTTATAGACTGTTAAGGTACTCCCTATGGAGTACCCAGCTTCCACAGTGCTTTGAAAAAGATAGCACTCTGTAGGTCCTGGGTCGAGCAGAGTAACTCCCCTCGATTGTAAGTTTCGGAAAGCGCTATGCTGAGTCCTGCTCCACAGGATGCCCATCTCTTTATCCGGTGTGAGCTGGTTACTGCCTTTTTGCAGTCCCTTTCATCTGGCTACCTCTCATGAGGCAAGTAATGGTAAGAGGCTCTGTTCAGGAAACAGACAGGTTGTTGGCTAGACTAGGTCAGCCTCCCTGGTGGCTATGGGGTTGACATGTTGTCCCCCTAAAAGTGACTGGCCAGGGTTCCTATTAGGCCCCTGGCCATATACCCTTAAAGGAATCCCTTCCCAGTGAAGATATTGCTTCCAAGCCTTTGAGGGGCCTTTGAAGCTTGAAAGGGCCTCTGCTTATCTGAGCCAGATAGTGATATGTCATCAGTAGCTACGTTTACATGGACACCTTTTGGTTCATTCGGAATGAAATCAATATGATTGATGAATCCGAACACGGTGTTTACATGAACGATAAATAAAGTAATCAGGTTGATGTGCGCGTTTATGTCACAAGTTTCAAATCGGAATAGTTAATATCCTGATTTGAATAGAATAATTTTTGACATGCGCACACTGCACAAATATACAGAGTTTCCCGCTGTTCGCGCATAACTATTCTCCTCTATTGGTTCTTTATTTGTTTTAAACAGCAGACGTAATATTAATCCGTCTCTGGTCATGATTTTGAGACAATGAGCATATTAACGTTTTGCCGTGCTGCTTATATTTATCACGCAGTAAAAATGCCCAAAACCAGTCGTCTGTGGATGAGAATCCAAAATAAGGACTGGTGGGACTTTGTCCTGCTTCACTTCACAGACGCTGAGTGAAATGAGAATTTTAGAATGACGGGACACTTATTTATATGACACTTTATTCAACAGGAAGAACAGCTCGTTCCGCGCATCATTTTTACACTATTTAACGTTATTGCACATGCACAGTCCTTTCAGTTTCGGTTTTCAATCCGATCAAGTGTTTACATTTTCTCTCAATCGGATTACAAAAGGAATAAACCACCCCTTTCAATCCAATCGAAATTTCATTCGGATCGAGCTCAATCGGATCGATTAAGGTGTTTACAATGAAGGTTTTTTAGTCCGATTGAGCCGTCAATCCGATTATAAGTGTCCATGTAAACGCAGCTAGTGTGTTGGGTGAGTTAGCTTCCTTTCTCTAGTCTAGAGAGTCTCTCTAAGCTGAAGCCACCGCTCTATTGAGCTCATTGTGGCATGATAGCTCGGGCAATGGCCAAAGGGAGTATTGTCACTGACAGTCTATGTGTGACCAGAAGGGGCGAGTGGTTTTGGCACTTCTGCTGGAAGCTGCCATTATTATGTTATAGTCTCCGTCATTGTTTTGGCATGCACTCACCTCAGCATGGCAGCGCGGGTATTTAATTCGCCATAAGCGTCTCAGCACGCAGTGCAAATTCCCTTTTGAAAGGGTATGTCTCGGGTTCCGACTGTAACCCCTGAGAACAGGGAACAAGACACTGCTTCTCTTTACCATGCCTCTGGGCTGCCTGCACAGACGAGAAGTGGCTGTCATGTTCCCCAGGCGCCCCTTATATACTTCCTAGTCGCACTAGTATGATGTCATAGGCTGTCACTGGCCAATACGATTGCCTTGATTTAAAGGAACACACAGACTTTTTGGGACTTTAACTTATTCACCATATCCCCCAGAGTTAGATAAGTCCATATATACCCTTTTCATCTCCGTGCGTGCCGTAACTCTGTCTGACGCACCCACCACTAGCCTAGCTTAGCACAAAGACTGGAGGTTAACGGCTCCAGCTAGCATACTGCTCCCAATAAGTGACAAAATAACGCCAACATTTTCATATTTACATGTTGTGATTTGTATCAGTGTGTACAAATAACAAGGTCACATGAGACACAGCCATCTTCTAACCGTATACATACTGGGTACTATTCTCAGAAGGCGAAGCACTGCTACTTGGGCAGAGTGATTTGCAGCACCTGAGAAGCCCCGTGGTGAGGAGCAGAGAGTTCGCTCAGAGTTGGAGTAAATCACTCCGCCCAAGTAGCAGTGCTTCGCCTTCTGAGAATATAGTTCCCAGTATGTATACGGTTAGAAGATGGCTGTGTGTTTAAACAGCACTACATGTTATAATTAAGGAAATGAAAATTATCATCATGAAATGTGTCTATGGATTGGGGGGGGGGGGTGTAAAAAAAAAGAGCCTTGCATCACAATAAGTGATTGTGATTGTCAAAACATTTGGTAACTAAACAGAAATGTATTAAGCGACAACATTACAATGTTTACATGGTACAATGACTGGTAGGTTACGGTTTATATTATTGCTTGACACAAATCTCACGATTTCAATTTAATTCTTGTGATTTGATTCCGATCTTGATTCAATATCGATTCATTTGGATAGATAGGTGTAAAAAATCTACTGCACTATATGTACAGTAGATACATGTAAATATTTCTGTAAAAAAATCTCACCTAATACTGTAAACATAAATACTGAGAGCCCTTCCAGCTGGTATTATTATTAAAGGTTTAAAATAACTCAAATTAAATATGTTTTTTATTATAATAATGTTATAATATTTTAATAAGTAAAAATATAATAAATATGTAATATGGTGCACATATTTAGCAAAATATTCCTCTCTATAGCTAATTTTTCTAGCCAATTAACGTGCTATGGACATTAAAAGGTAAATGTAACGTTATGTGACATTGTTCTCCAGCTGTTTTATTGACCTCTTTCCGGAGTTGAAAAATACTGATTGATCGATATTATGTGAGAGGCACAGAGCCGGACAGTAACTGAGTACATTTACTTGAGTACAGTACTTAAGTACAATTTTGAGGGATCTGTACTTTACTCGAGTATCATTTTTGGGGAGTACTCATGACTTTACTCAAGTACATTTGAGAGGCAAATATTGTACTCTTTACTCCACTACATTTCTATCCATAACTGTGAGTACCCATTACTTCTAAAAAAAAAAAAAAAAAAAAAAAAAAAAGGAACAGGAAAAAAGAAACATCTCGGAAACCCTCTCAAATGTGATTGGATTGTGCAGGCGCCACTGATTGGGACAGCCTATCAGCAATCACCTTCAGCTTTCCGCCAAAGTCAACTCCATGGTCAGATTTAGATAAGAGAAGAAACCATGGACGAAACAATGGATGAAGACGCAGGTCCATCCTGGGAGCGATATTTTTTTCCCCAGGATGGTAGGGGAAGACTCATGAATATTCATTAGGGAAGTCATCCCTGATTGGTCTTAACCCCAGTGACGGGTAGGTTTAGGGGCGGGGTTATGGAGGTCATAAGACCCCCAGTGACGGGTAGGTTTAGGGGTGGGGTTAGGGGTAGGTCATCAGACCAATCAGGGATGACTTCCCTAATGAATATTCATGAGTCTTCCACTACCATCCTGGGAAAAAAAATATTGCATCCCGGGAATGTGCCAAGCCGTGGCCCCACCTCGCCAGACTATTTCAATTTTCTGAACAAGTTAATGATAGTTTTCACTTCAAGTGTTTGCTGTGTTTACCAATGTAAGCACTGTGGCAGTAGTAATGCAATATTTAGAAAATGTACTCTTGTACTCTTGATACTCAAGTACTTTTAAAAACAAGTACTTTAGTACTTTTACTTAAGTAGACATCTGACTGTAGTACTTTTACTTGTACTTGAGTAAAATTTAGCAAGGGGTATCTGTACTTTTACTCAAGTAATGAAGCTGTGTACTCTGTCCGCCTCTGGAGAGGCTTATACATTTCGGTAAGTTGTATCTTTCAACATAACTATTGTTCATTTGTTTTTATTTTCTAAAACTAGTAGTAAAGAGTAAGAGATGATCGGTTCACTTGCCACTTGAACTGAGGTGCTACAGTGATCTGTCACATCACATTTACAAGCGCTAAAACAGTATTTATTGTTTGAATTTCATAATAAAATTGACAGAATCTGAGAGCCTGAGGATTTGTTTCTCAAAAGTAACCTACTCTGTCTTGTCTGTCGGTGTCAGGGTGGATGTGTGGCGTGAGAGCATGTGAAAAGAGTCATTTGCGTCAATCTCACGTCTCACGCTAAATACATAAAAGTTGGCAGCCCTGAATAAAATCCATATATGGTTCGCCTTCATTTCCGGGCTGAGACATATAGCCTGGATCTCCTAGAGGCCACACCTTCAATGCCTCATTGTTTCAGGCTGATTAAAAGCAGAGAGTTGTGTATAAGGGATTTACAGAAGACATTGGTAAGAAACACTTGTTTCAGTCTACAACCTACAGTGAAGCAAACAGACATCAAATGTGTTTTGGTAAGTCTCGGAACTGTATCATGTGCAAACTAAAAATTTTAACTACAGTGAAAAAGTCTTTGGTTGTTGTTTTAATCTATATGGTAAACATTACCAAGCATGTAAAGATAATATTTTCACTCTAGAATGATTGAAAGGGATTTTGTTCATGTTTTACATTCTGCAAAAATTGTATTTGGTTTCCATTTTCTTGTCTTGAACTGTCTTGAACTTGTCCAGATTTAAACATATGTAATTTGAGAGTTATATATTTAAGCTGAATACTCTTGTAACTCCAGGCAATATTTGTTGGGGCGCTCAGTACTCTATGTGTCGAAACATGCCCAGAGAACCATTTCCAACTTCCAGATTTGCTGTGCTGCCTTAACTGCCCAGAAGGTGAGCTCCACTGACTATATAATAGTACATCTGAATATATTGCAGTGACCACTGTTAATCACTAAATAATCATTCAATGCAAATCTACAGGTTGGTATGTTGTCAAGAACTGCTCCTGCTTTACATGACTGAGAGTTTATAGACTAGATGACTTTGCAGACCAGACTGTGCTGTTCATTTCAGTTCTGCTCTGAGAATACAATCCTTTTTCTCAACCTATAGAAATTGGACAGATAACTGTTTCCAACTGCACGCAGTTCGCAGACACACAGTGTGCCATGGGTGAGAATAATACTTCATTTCTTAAATTTTCCATATATTACTGCAGCTTCAATAATTTATACTTTTGAAACAACTTTTGAAATGTTAGGCTAGATGCCTTTGCAGACCAGACTGGGCTATTCATTGCAGTATTGCTCCGAGAATGCAATTCCTTTTCTCGTATATAAAATATATGCACATAAGCTAATTGTTTTCACCCATTTCCCCCTAGGACAACTGCCACAGATAACCTTGTAAGTTTATCTTCTTTTCTTAAACCTCTTTGCTTTGTGAAATCTGAATTCATGGTAAACGTAATAAAATATTGAACCAATCCTCAGGTATGGTTGCTCATATGTGGTAGTTGCTGTCTTCATGCTGGCTGTGATCGTGGCAATCTGCTTTATCAGAATCAGTAGATCTGGTGAATCTGATGAAAGCTCTGCAGGTAAACAACCAATCTGCTCTTCATATTGTACTTCTGTGTACTGAAACAAAAACTAATGAAATCTTGACCGGATGTGTGTTGATTGTGTTTTTCAGGAGAACCATTCCATATAAAAGACACAGAGACAGCCTAAAGAAAATCTTAACTCAGGAAAGAGCAGGGCACTCCTCTCTAGTCCTTTGCCATTCCATGATGAACTACATTTCCCATAAACCTTTGCCTGGACTCATTATGTTCTGACAATTTTGGATTACCCTAATAAAACTGCATTTGGATCTTCACCCAAGTCCCGGAGCAGTTTGTGACAGAAGACTTCACCGACATGGATGCAGCAGTACATCTTTTCCGCCTTCATCAAGGAACTCTCTCTCTCATGGACCACATCCAGGACTTCCTAGACATTGCTAATTTCACTGACCTCCAAGACTTTGCTCTTATTTACTTATTTTGCTATGGGCTAAATAACATGTTACAATCCACACTCATCTGTGATGGTCCTCGATGATTGCTATGTGAGTTCCTAGACTATGCCTATGGTAGAGGAGGATGACTGAGAGCCCCCCGCAGACTTAGAGCTTCTACCCGCCGCGAGGACAGAGCCACTGACGACAGCGCCAACTATCGCCCCGGAGCCAAAGCCCCAACATGAGTCTGACCAGGGGTGTGAGCCAGTAACTACCGTACCAGAGGGTATTTTGGTGGAGATTGAAACTGGGAACGTCTGGCTGATCGATTGGGACTCTAAAGCATTGCTTCCCTCCCTACCCCGCCCTGACTCATCAGTGTCTACATCACTGCTGGTCCTGTCCAGCATAAAAACTTTCACATCACCCTGTATTGAGACAGTGACTTCATCATCGCGGGGTCTATCCAGTATAGACACTCTATTGTCATCATTAATCCCGCCCAGCCTCCCTCTCCCACCTCCCAGCTGGTTCTCTGCAGCCTTTCATCTTCCCCACTGACACCTTGTGGTGCAGCTGAGCGTCAGGTATTAGTCACCAGCCTCACTGAAACAAGAGGGTCCTTTGGGTGATCCCTTCGTTCCACCTCGACCCGTCATCCTGTCGGCTCCACCTTGGCTCCTCTCACCCTCGGACCTGCGAGCCATTGTTTTAGAATTACAAATTATATGCAGCTATTTTTAAATACAGTACTTTTTTTTTAAAGTGCATTGTATCAAATGGTTTATTTGAATGTTATTTAGCCATTGTTTTAGAATTACAAATTACATGCAGCTATTTTTAAATACAGTAAAAAAAAAAAAGCACAATATAAAAACATGTAAACAATAAGTGCATTGTATCAAATGGTTTATTTTGGTGTTATTATATAATAGTTAAAGACAAACACCTATAACCATGTTGCAATCTGTTTGCAAATTCATAGTAAAGAAGTTTATCTCATGAAAATGAATTATTAATTTATAGTGATGTAACAATGCAAAAGGAACTGTAATTGTGGACATTTGTTTGTTATAAATTATGAAGTGTAGACTGCCAAGAAAAGTTTTTTTTACTAAGTCGGTCCTTGTGTGTTCATTTGTCTGTATTTGTGTTGTGGAGGGTAAAAGACTGTAGTTAAAGACTGCAGTAAACTGTGCTATGTTGAAATGCACGTGACAGTTTGACTGTAAATATCATCAAAAACACCAGTAACCAGTAATGTACAGTATGTGTGTCTTCTAATATACTGGTTGGTTTATGCAAAACTCAGATGCGGGTGGTTTATTGCAGTAGTTTTTCATTTTGAGTTTTCCGCAAAAAAGACTAAAAAGCTGTATTCTGCTGCCAGGCCGTTAGATGACAATAAAACACAATAGATTGAACACCTAATACCCATGTGCATGATGTCATAGGTTTCAGAGATTTGTTAAGTTAGGTGCCATGCAAAATGTTAGGTGCCAATAATATATATGTATATATATATATATATATATATATATATATATATTCACAACCACCTGCCAATGCACGTGCATTCGCGTACAGTAGCCTTGTTGGCAAGTTTGGGTAAGGGTAAAACCGCACAAGTTATATTAACTTCAATATAGGCTACTGTAGACTACACGAGAGCAAGTACATTAGCAGGTAGTTGTGAATCGCAGGTGTTTCATATAGGAGATGAGGACATGGCTGCACCAACTGATGAGGCCGAAACCAGCACATATCCTATGTAAGCCTTTAAGTTATATTATAATGAAGAGACTGTTTTGAAGGATATCGGTTGAGCACTAGTGCATCTCTGAGCCTACATTCAGTCTGAATAAAATACTGTTAAAATCAGATACTTTAAGGCCTGATTTCACAGACAAGGCTTAGATTTAGCCAGGATAAGGACTTAGTTTAATTAGGACATTTAAATAGATTTTAAGATATATCAGTGCAAGCTGCTTTGGGTTAAAACAGCTCAAACATACATGTAGTCTGGGACTAGCTTAAGCCTTGTCTGCAAACTGGGGGTAAGATTTTTACTCAAGTCATAATTGGTGAATTTTCGCTAAAATACTTTTACTTAAGTATGGGTTTCAGGTACTCTTTATACCTCTGCATTTCAAGTTTAAATTTTGATTTGGGCATAATCTAAACTGGTGACATTAGAGTAAGTGAGTGGTTTCTGTCTATTTTTACCAGTTTCACCCATAAAGGCCAATATGTCATTATGATGAAGAAAACATGGCTGGTGGGCCTTATTGCACTGACGATGAGTCAGTCATCATTAGTCATCATGGTGGCAATGCCTCCTTTAGGTGTTTGTTTACATGTATTTTCCTGAAGCTCCCCTCATTCATATATTCATGTCAGGGCTTGATATGAATGTGGTGCAGCTTTTGCATAATGCATGTATGTTGAAGTTGTTGAAGTTAGGCCCTTCTAATGTCACTAAATAAAGTACTTCTCCCGTAGAAAATTACTTATAATTAAAATGTATACTCACATATGATTAAATTTAAAACGTATAAACTCTTTTGAAAGAAAAAAAACTCTAGTGAAAGTAACAAAAGGATAAGGATTTAATTAGAATAGGATTAAAGAGTAAAAATAGCTCAAATTTACTGATTGTTCAGAATGTGAGAAATTCACACAGTCACATTCCTTTTAAATCACACATTGACACATTATAACACCGATAATGCAATAGCTTGTGATAAAATGACTGAATTTGTCTCTGTCACAAATACACAAATACTTTGAGAGACTCTCTCCGCACTGCTCTCCGAACTAAGAAATCATGGATTTGATCAACTGGTCTCTCAATGCAATTGACACCATCTTTTCGACGAGAAGCTTGGGTTCGGGGGAACCTGACTGCCCTGCCGGAACATTCGTGTAACCCGTGTCGTGGCAAGTGTGTTACCCTCACCCTCCTCGGTAAAAGACACAGAGGGGCGTGAAAGAAGACACTGCTTCAATCTATGGACCAACGATCAGAAGACCAGAATTCGCTCAAGAGACTGTGTTAGCAGCAAAGAAGCACAGGGACACACTGTTTAAGTTGGAAAAACAGGTAAGTTGTATTTAAAAGGAATAACAAGCAATTAAAACGAAAGAAAATGTTCAAAAAGACAATAAAATTAAACTCAACACGTCAATAAAAGAAAATAAACCAGAAATAAATAAACTCTTATTTATATCCTAATTATAACCCAACCAAGGGGGGAGAAAGAAAAAGAAAAACCCCAAACCAAGGGGGGAGAAAGAAAAAAACCAACCAAGACTACTCTAATATCAATTAGAAAAAGTTTGCGGCAGCTCTTTCAGCTTTAGGCCCGTACTTCAATGCACGTACAAAAAGCTAGTTTCACTTTTACTCAAAATCAATCACAGTATCAAGTTCTGTTTCTATTTCTCAAAATCTTTATGTTCTATATCTCTAAATCTCTCTAAACAAACTACTAGCTCGCTCAGTCTAATTCTTTCTCTTCTCAGATCGCGCTCACTGCTTCTCTTTCGGTGCTTCTCTCCGAAAAAATGATCATTGCATCATCTCTCGACTCCGATGACTCCACCCACTAAGGCGGCCAACTCTGATTCGTTTATTAGGACCAATCATCGTCTCATTAAAACAAATCACTCTTCTCTAATTTATGTATTCTTATTTTCTCTTTTCTTTACAGATATTTAATAAAAACTGTTCATTCACATAAGTGTCAGTCTCTTTCTTTTCTATTTCAAAAATAAAAACATCTTTAGTAACCTGGGTTACACCCTCCCCTCTTGAATACATGCACGTCCCGCTGCATCTACACGTTTTGGGATTGAATCGAAACCACAGGTACATCATCAACAGAAGAAGCATTTACTTCCTCTAAGGCAGTACTGAATGCCACACTTAGACTTTGCAACAGAGATTGAATCACTACGGTAAGTGGATTCCCTAACTGGGGATATTCAAGCCTTTTTGCAGGTCTTCGCTCTCTTTGCGAACGTCTGGGAATAACTCCCTCTTCAGACTCTGTGTCATTCTCTCGTTCACTTTGATCAATTTCAGTATCTTTAGCTTCACTCAGAACTGGATTCTCTTCATTTCTGTTTTCACCTTCACAACCAATTTCTGTTTCAGCTTCCTGAAAAGGAAACTCAGAGCGGGGATCAATTTCTGGTTCTCCTCTCACTGGAATCTCTAAATCAACACGAACAGATTCCATCCCAACAGGAGGAGCTTCCGCTTCTCCAGATTCAGGTAAGTTCTCTCTCACAGGTTCATCCACAGGTAAGTCAACAGGGACATTCCAAGGATTTCGACAAGGTAAGTGCTCGGGGCTCACCAAAACTCGTGTTTCAAAATCCAATGTATCCCTAAATGCAGGATTAATGAATCGATCAGTGCCAGACTCATATTCACACTCAGATTCTGGCTCTTGTGAATCATTATCATCTGCACAGGCTCTAGTTCTGGGCCTGCGAACCCTTTGCTTAGGCTGTTTCTCATGTTGACTCGGCTGCAAAAATCCACAAGGTAATAACAAGTCACGATGTAATGTCCTGAGGGGACCACTCTGCCCAACTGGTCGGACAGTGTACACCGGTAAATCGCCCGCTCTCCTAACCACTTCTTGAACTCCTTGCTCCCACTTGTCTGCGAGCTTGTGCTTTCGTCGCAACCTAACATTGCGCACAAGAACTCTGTCACCCTCTGCCAAAGTTGAATCAACCACACGTTTATCAAACCTTCCCTTGTTGCGCTTTGCTATCTTAGCAGAATTCTTCTTAGCTATTTCATAGCTCTCTCGCAAGCGTTCTTTCAAATCTTTAACGTACTGAGAGTGAGATTTAGCTGGAGATTCTGCTGGCAATCCAAAAGCTAAATCTACAGGCAACCGAGGAAGACGTCCAAACATAAGCTCATAAGGAGCATACCCTGTTGTATCATTACGCGTACAATTGTATGCATGTACCAAGGGCTTTACAAACTCCTTCCACCTAGACTTCTTCTCATTCTCTAGCGTTCCCAACATTTGGAGAAGCGTCCGGTTAAAACGCTCTACCGGGTTACCCCTGGGGTGATAAGGCGTAGCACGAATCTTGTGAATACCCGCTACATGACACAACTCTTTTATTGTACAGGATTCAAAATCAGGGCCTTGGTCACTATGTAGCTTTTCGGGAAACCCATAATGTACCAGGAAGTTTTCCCACAAACTCTTCGCAACTGTACGAGCCGTTTGATTCTGGGTCGGTACTGCTACGGCGTATTTCGTGAAATGATCCGTAATAACCAATATGTTACTGGTATTACTGCGGTCTGGCTCTAATGACAAGAAGTCCATACAGACCAACTCCAAGGGTCTACTGGTTTGAATGTTAACCAGGGGAGCGGCTCTGTCTGGAGGTCTTTTTCTACGCACGCAACGTTCACACGTCTTGATCTTCTTCTCCACGGCTTGGGACATTCTTGGCCAAAAGAATCTGGACCTCACCAAGTCTAAAGTCCTCTCAATACCTAAGTGCCCCATATCATCATGAAGACTACACAACACCATGTCTCTTAGTCCAACTGGCAACACTAACTGATAGTGAGAGACTCCGTTCTCTTGCTTCTTCCTATACAACACTCCGTTCTTCAACTCAAAATTGACTCCATTCTCTCAACCACAATGCTAAATCAGATGGCTGACCCCTCAGGGTACCTGGCTTAGTTCCATTTCTCATCCACTCAACTATCACCTTGAGCGCTGGATCTTTCTCTTGCCATTCTGCCAATGCTGCCTCAGAGAGATTGGGAAGAGCAGGCAACCCATGCTCAGTCTCATGTTGCAACTCCTTCGGCAAAGCACTGACACAATGAGCGAGAGACTCAACTAATGTAATAGAAGGGTGTGTCAAACTGAGACTTTCAGATAAACTAATCACCTGATGCCTTTCACATATGGCTTTCACTACATCTGCCATGAGAACATCAGACTTGTTTTCAGGATCTGCAAGGTGATGAAGTGTAAACTTCTCAATTCTTTCTCGTTCTTTCTGAGAGACCAAATCATCAAAAGGCTCACCATGTGGACGCCGGGAAAGACCGTCCGCATCCTGATTCTGACTCCCAGCCCTATATTGGAGCTTTAAAGTGTAGGTCGACAAACTAGACAGCCAACGGTAGCTGGTAGCATCAAGTTTCGCAGATGTTAAAACGTACGTCAAGGGATTACTGTCTGTTACAACAGTGAAGTCTGTACCATACAAATAATCACTAAACTTAGCTGTGACAGCCCACTTCAATGCAAGAAATTCCAACTTATGTGCCGGATATTTCGCCTCACTTTTTGTCAATCCCCTACTGGCGAACGCTACCACTCGCATCTGCCCGTCCTGCTCCTGGTACAATGCCGCACCCAGCCCCATAGTACTAGCATCAGTGTGGAGCGTATACGGAAGTCTGGGGTTAGCAAAGCCCAGGACAGGAGCAGAGGTCAACTTTGAAATAACATCATCAAACGCATTCTGACATGCATCAGTCCATCGATCACCAAACTGCTCTTTCGTGTTAAAATACTCGCTCCCCTCTCGCTTCCCACTGCGGCCCCTGCGCAGTGGAGGGTACCCTTCAGTGAGTCCCGTGAGAGGCTTGACCATTTTCGAGTAGTCACGCACGAACCTCCTATAGTACCCCGCAAAGCCTAAGAAAGCTCTCAACTCTTTTAAATTTGTGGGTCTCGGCCAAGTTTTTAGAGCTTCAATCTTAGCCGGGTCAGTCTTTACTCCATCCCTTGAAACAACATGCCCCAAATACTTGACTGATGTCTGAAAGAAACGGCATTTTTCAGGCGCTAGCTTCAACCCGTACTCCTTAAGCCGGTTTAGGACCTGGACTAACCGCGACTCATGTTCTTCTAAAGTCTTTGAAAAGACAATCAAGTCATCAATGAAAACTAAGACCTGCTTCCTGTGAAGATCACCCATACACCGCTCCATTAACCTCTGGAATGTACTTGGCGCATTTGTGATTCCCTGAGGCATCCTATTGAATTCCCAGAAGCCTAGGGGACATACGAAAGCAGTCTTGCACTTATCAGCTTCATCCATTTCGATCTGGTAGAATCCAGACTTCAGATCAAGTACCGAGAACCATTTGGAACCAGTAAGCACAGAAAAGACCTCCTCTAAATTTGGTAGCGCGTAAGCATCCTTAATCGTTTGAGAGTTCAACTTCCGAAAGTCGATGCAGAGCCGAACCGAGCCATCTTTCTTCCGGACCACCACTATGGGCGAAGAAAAGGAAGACTCGGACTCGCGAATGACTCCGGCAGAAATCAATTCCTGAAGATGCTTTCGAACGGCATAGATGTCTTGAGGGTGAATTGGACGCGCCCTATGCTTAAAGGGTGTTTCATCTGCCAATCTAATCTGGTGCTTCACTTGACTAGTACAACCAATGTCAAGATCATGCAAAGAGAAAACTTCAGGCATGGAATTTAGCCGGTTCGAAATTCGCTCTTTCCAATATGAAGGCAAAGGAGAATCTCCAAAGTCAAAGGTAAGGTTGGCAGAGGTAGGTGCTGATGACTCTACTCCGCAAGAACTCTTAGTACTCTCTATCACTTCCTCTACAGCGTAAATCTCCGCAAGTATAGCTTTAGGAGGAATTGTTATATCAGTCCGAGTGTCATTCTTAAGCAGAACTGACAGCTGAGAGGATCGTCTGGATGGCAAAGTGTGTACACAACTCGCCACCGAAAGACCGCTGAACGCTGGGGTTGAAGGCGGTTCAAGAGCTATCAATTTCTCTAAGCAAGGTTCCCAAAGCTGAACATAGCCATTCAAGACTACTGTATTCCCGGCAGGCACAACCTCAGGGATACTCCCCATCAATTTCACATGTCCTAATGGTTCACTGCTAGCTTGCCTCCATCTCGCTTCAAGGACTTTAAGCACTGCCTGATACCCATGAAGATTCGAACAAGGATTATTCTGTTTCTCGTTGATACAGTGACCATAAAGCACATCCAAGGAGTTGGTACCTACTAGAACTTGCGACAGACTATTGAGGTCCGGAACTACCAAAGCTAAGGTAGGGATTTCAACTTCTGCACCCACAAACTCTTCAGAAACTTCAAGACCAACTCTATGTACCCTAGATATGGAACTGCTTGTCCATTGGCTCCTTCTACCTCTAGTAGGTTTCCCAATGACTTCAACAGATGATCAGACAGGTGCGACTCGTAAAACGACTGGGGAATGGTAGTAACCTGAGATCCTGTGTCTAGGAGACAACTAATTTCTTTACCCCAAGACAATATGCGCTGTGCACTTTACTCCTACTAACCCTCTGGGCAGGTTCTTTAAGGGTGATCTATCTGATTACTCGCGACGGCCCGCTTGTCTATAACACTTAGGGCGGTTAAAGTTACACCTCGTCTCTGTATGCCCCGCTACAGAAACGTCCCTTAGTTTAAAGACAAGAAGAATCCCCGTGCAGAGAGCCCACTGGGCCTGCTGCTCTCTCAGCTTACGACGCTTTTATTCAACTCTCAAGGGGTTTGCTGGATTATCACAGGCAACAGCCAAATGACCGTTCTCTCCGCATTGGAAACAATATCCGGGACGAGGCCGATTGGCCATTGGTTGGGGCCCTTACAACATCTCGACCAGTATCTGTCTCTATCATATTCTGAGGCGGAAAAACTCGAGGACCAGCAGTCACACGGTGAGTGATCTCTAAAATTTCTCTGAGCAACATTCTGAGCTTGCAGTTCAGCTACCTGTCGTCGTAGGTTAGCGACTTCTAAGCTATCTGAATCTTCACGTTTTGCTTCTTGAGTCATGGAAACTTGCATAGCGGCTATCTGACGCGCGCAACTCTTCCACTACTTTTCTCAAAGCATCAAATTCTGTTTCTCTCAGAACATCCGCTCTGGCGTTTCTGATCTGAATTTCTACCTAAAGTAGCAAGTTGAGCCTGAGCTTCTGCAAGTTGCTTTCTCAGAGAATCTGTTTCAGAACTACTAGCATTTGGTGTTTCATGAGAATACACTGACACTTGCTGGGTGGCAGCTCGAGGTTTCGGGTAACCAACAGGAGTTTTTGGCAACCCAAGGTGCTTTTTCATTCTCTCTTCTTTGGAAGTACGTTTATTCTCTTCTGTTCGAATTAACACAACCAACTCAGCGAAAGTGAGTGGCTGGGTTCCGCTCTTCCCTAACTGAAGGCTGTCAATGAGACCATTATCCCAACATCCCCTCATAAACTGCTTCAAAAGACAACGATCATAATCTTTCTCCGCGATACCTCCCCTCTTAATCGTTGAACTCAGAAGAACTTGCAACCGGTGCAAGAAATCTGATGACTTTTCACCTTGGTTCTGTAAAGTGCCCATAAACTTGGCCAACAGTTCGTCACCATCCTCTACGGAACCATACACTGATTCTAGCAACTCAAGGTACACCGCAGGCAAAGCTGGAGGTCGCACGTGCTTCACTACGTCTGCGGCAGGAGACAACAAGCTATCTAGGATCCTACGTACTCTTTGCAAATCGGAAATAGCCGGATCACTTAGCAGGAGTTCTACACTTACTCGCCAAGTGTCAAAGTCAGGTTCATTTGGAGGACGCGGGCACCTCCCTGAGAAATTCCTAAGACGGACTGAAGTTTGCTGTAACATCGCAGCATCAGCTGACTTCACTATGTGCTCTACAACCATCTTCTGAATACCTGGTGGGTCTACAACGTTCATGGGGAAACCAGAACGAGTAGTCACTGTAACACCATCAACGGTGGTTTCTGGAAAGGCCATAGGGCTTGTCTGTCTCTTGATTGGGTTTTTGAATTCTAAACCTCGCATTCCTACTGTTTCTGCTTTACTGGATTCATCACAGCTCACATTTCGCGCTCTCTCTGGAGTACAGTTGGTAGAGTGAACTTCCTGGAGTTCATTCAACTCCTCCTGAAACACATTTGAAAGAGGTTTCTCACTGGCCGTCTGGTTACAGACGCTAGCCAAAGCTCGTACTTGAAACATGACACTTGGATTCGAAAGACTTCCCAAAGTTATGGGTAACATTGGCGCTAAGTCCAGAATTGCAGAGCTGTGAGCATATTCTACAATGGCATGCTGATGGAACTCAGACGTTTGATCGTCAATTATCAAATTACGTTTAACTGAGCCATACCTTTGCAAGAAAGTACTCAGCTCATCATCTGTTTCGGTCAACGTGAGACCTTTGACAAGAAGCGCATTTGCTACGTCCACACTCTCTCTCTCAATGATTTCCATTGTCACAACGCAAGATCAACGCTTCTGAGAAAAATTCGGTTACTAATTAGCTTGTTTCCTACTACTATCCTTGTTGCTAAGCAACAGTCTCCTGGCTGGCTCGCCAACTTTCTGTAACCCGTGTCGTGGCAAGTGTGTTACCCTCACCCTCCTCGGTAAAAGACACAGAGAGGCGTGAAAGAAGACACTGCTTCAATCTATGGACCAACGATCAGAAGACCAGAATTCGCTCAAGAGACTGTGTTAGCAGCAAAGAAGCACAGGGACACACTGTTTAACCCTCTGGGGACCAAAAACGCGCCCGCGCGTTTTGCTCGTTTTTTTTTTTTAGCAATGAAAATAAACACTAAATGCTCTGTTAATTTTGATCTTTCATTTTCGTGTAATACATCAAACGATCCTGTTCAGTTTCTATTTTTTTTCTGTATACTCACAATAAAAATAAAGTGTTTTGCTTTTTGACAAATAAAGAAAAATTAACATGATGCGATTTCTGCCTTCTCACTGTCAGTAAACTCCCATTTGAAACGCGTTCGAAAATGATCTATAACTCCGCGAAAATTCAGTCAAACAGGCAAACAGACCCACGGGCATAAAGCTTGAGATCGCATCTGTTAAATGAAGTAACTTATATAAAAAACAAATATTCTCATCTTCTGTAATCTGTATAAAAAGAGAGCGACTCCAGTCGAGCTCATTACGAGCTAATTCACAGTAATGTGACCACTCCCCGGAGAGCGCGTGCTATTCAAACGCAAATTCTGAGAACTATTGAAGATCTGTGAAACGCCCACATCAGCTGTAAACAAAGCGCGTCGCGATCGAGTGAGGCATAATATAGCCTACCTTATGGAGAAAAGATTCCTCAGAACAGTGCTGATATGAGGAACAATATATCCTGATATGAGGAGCAGATCCCGCTGAGGAGTGAGGTAGGCTGTTTTCTTTTCTCAAGTGTGGAATAACGTTATGGAATAACGTTAGTGTAGGCCTATGCAAACCGCAAAAAGATGAATCGCATTTCTATAATATGACTCGCCTTTCTGTGAGATGAATGAAGGGTACATATTTGTAAAGACTGTTTAGCCTAAATATAAATCGCGCGTCTGTGTGTGAAAGAATAAACTGCTTTGCTATAGCCTACTGAGATGAGTAAAAATCGACTGGAATATGTTGAAATAAAATGTATTTGTATAAGCAACGTATTAAACTGCAAATTAGCATTTATATGCCCTAATATTTCATAAAAACAACGTTACAGTCAGTCACTTGTTGACTAGATTTGGGTACAGTTTTTAGGCTACTGTAGAATATACTGCCACATCAAATAAGCTTTTGTTTAGCAATTTCTGCTCATATCTAACGTTTTATATATATATATATATATATATATATATATATATATATATATATATATATATATATATATATATATATATATATTTGTCAAAAATAAAGTCATAGACTAAGATGTTAGATGTTCCAATGTTGGCTATATTCAAACTAATGAATACATATGATAAAATGTAGGCCTATAATCTTTTTTCTTTTTCTTTTTTACAAAGAAAGAGTACACTTGAAATATTGTTGAAATTGTAATTATTGTTGTAATTGTAACATTTTTAATAAAATAGCAAAACATATTTACAAGAGAGATGTAAGCAAAATCTTAAATGGTCAATATAAGTCTTCTTCTAAATACATCCTTTGTCCTTGCATTGTGGCTCAGTCAGTGTCACACCTGAAAGAATGGCTCATTAGGCAGAGTCATTATGCAGAGTGGGTGTAAACTACTCCTCCCCCTCGCATATTGGCTTTCCAAGCAAAACCTGTTTTACACCATTTAAATCAATGTATTTTTTTTTTTTGTGAACGATAAAGCAAGACTATTTTCTATTTTCTATCTAAGACTAATTTTGAAGCTAGAACTCAATGGGACCACATCCATTAGTCAAAAGTCTTGTGGACACATATTTAATATGTGTTTTGTGGTCTTAATTCAGCAACTTTCATTTTTATTTTTTCCAATAACCACGCATAAACATTATTCTCTTAAAAATACAAACATCTACATACAAGTTGCTCGCATATTATGGTAGCCCTGTTTGTGCTATATATAGTGAATTTACACCTTTGTCATTAACATGTTTATAAATAACTGAAAAAAGCACAAATGTCAAGGCATGTCAGAACATCTCAAGGGCCCCAAAAACACCTTGGTCCCCAGAGGGTTAAGTTGGAAAAACAGGTAAGTTGTATTTAAAAGGAATAACAAGCAATTAAAACGAAAGAAAATGTTCAAAAAGACAATAAAATTAAACTCAACACGTCTATAAAAGAAAATAAACCAGAAATAAATAAACTCTTATTTATATCCTAATTATAACCCTTTTTTAGTCTTTCTTTTTATCTACTATAATTTATACGGTCTATTTGATTTTAAATCTAATTTTACCTAATTAACTTATTTTGGTATAATTAAGATATATGGTTTCTTTAGTTATTTGAGTTATTCCTAATTTGGCTTATTTATATTAAGAATACTTTTCTCTTTTGGTCTGATTTAAATGTAACTTTTCAACTTCAACCTTCCAAATTACCTTTCAGTTCACTCTTATTACCCAAAAATAGAAATTATAAACTCTTAATAATTCAAAAGAAATAAATCACAATATAAATTGAAACAAAATAACAACAATAAGGAAAATAAATCACAGTCAAATTATCTCAGTGTTCACAGAAATCTCAATGTGATATGAGATTGTACTAGTTCTCAGCTCCAGTTCAATGTTCCTTCACGAGATCCTTCTTCCGCAAACTCAAATTAACTCACGGTTCAGTAGGATAGCAAGAGAAACCATGTACTCGACCCTACCACACAGTTCGCAGTGCGATTCTCAGTTCAATCCTTATTTGGGCATGGCTCGCCAGTTCCTGCTTGCACCAACTCTCGAACTTTCGCAGTGAAGCAGGGACATCTCACGTGCAGCTTCCCCGATCCTCGTTCCAGAAAGCAGCATCCAAACTCAGCAAATAGAAAATGGCAGACAAAACCAAAAGAAAATCCCGAAAGGATATATAAAAAAAAAAAAGAAAAGAAATGGAAGGGGGGGGGGGGGAAGAAAAAACCCAACCAAGAGTACTCTAATATCAATTAGAAAAAGTTTGCGGCAGATCTTTCAGCTTTAGGCCCGTACTTCAATGCACGTACAAAAAGCTAGTTTCACTTTTACTCAAAATCAATCACAGTATCAAGTTCTGTTTCTATTTCTCAAAATCTTTATGTTCTATATCTCTAAATCTCTCTAAACAAACTACTAGCTCGCTCAGTCTAATTCTTTCTCTTCTCAGATCGCGCTCACTGCTTCTCTTTCGGTGCTTCTCTCCGAAAAAATGATCATTGCATCATCTCTCGACTCCGATGACTCCACCCACTAAGGCGGCCAACTCTGATTCGTTTATTAGGACCAATCATCGTCTCATTAAATCAAATCACTCTTCTCTAATTTATGTATTCTTATTTTCTCTTTTCTTTACAGATATTTAATAAAAACTGTTCATTCACATAAGTGTCAGTCTCTTTCTTTTCTATTTCAAAAATAAAAACATCTTTAGTAACCTGGGTTACATTCGCAGCTGGCTACGTGATGGACGCGTGGGAGAGGTGGCGGGTCGTGTGTCTGGCGGCTCTTTCCATGGAGGACATTGAAGATATCTACCTATTCGGAACCATGATAACAGGTTTTCTGCTGACTGGATTAGGCATTGCCCTGGTTTATCGAGGAATTAAGAAAGCCCAAGGCTGCCCATCATGATTGAAGCAGTGGGCAGAGCTGTCAGCACTCAGACTGGGACTATGAACCACAATATGGATAACATCATGGAGAAGCTCACAGCTTTGCAAAGGCAAATGGATCGATTCGGAGACCAAAATGGACCAGGAGAATAGTCGTGTAAATTGGAATGCGGCTACTCGCCCCAAGACCAAACAATCCCAATCTTATCTGCTTTCGGCCCCCCTCAACCAGCACTGGCCTTGGCCGAGGCTGCTGCTGGAACAACAACTCCCCCGGAAGAGCACTGCAGTGAGACGCTCTTGCGTTCCTTCCCCCACTCCCCACAGACACCTGCTGATTGTTGACTCTGTCTGGGACCTTGCCAGGCGTAGCGACTCTCCAGGCCTACACATACACAAACTCTTACATATATTTACAGATATGCAATCACCCCCCCATCCCGCGCCTTCGCTGCTTTGTACCCCCAGTCTGACAGGCGGGTCTGTGACCAGCGCCGAGAATGGTTGCAGGACCGGATGGCTGCTTGCCTGTGCTGGGTTACCTCCACCCCCCACTCCCGCAAGCAACCTCCGTGTGTGTGTGTGTGTGTGTGTGTGTGTGTGTGTGTGTGTGTGTGTGTGTGTGTGTGTGTGTGTGTGTTTGTGTTTGTGTTGCGAACTCTGCTCACGCTCACCGGAAAGGCAAAGTCCGCTAAAAAAAGTGCCGACATGAAATTTCTCTGGACTTGTTTCTTTTTGCAATAGCACTACTGTGCTGTAACATGGTGTGTATAGCCGTGCTGGGCAACACTGGTAAAATTACACGAATCACGATCCTCTCGTTCGCTGGTCCTCTCCCTGCTCTGCTCATGCTCTGATAAAAATAGCTTTGTAGGACTATACTTTATTTTGACAATTGGTCATAAAATAAATCTGTTAAATCTGATTCTGCTGCATAGAACTGATTGAAGAATAATATATTGATATTTTATATTATTTTAATATAGGTACAAGTATTAGCATTTTCACCATTTGTATCACTCCGCTTGTCTGTGTTTGCGTCACTTGCATCATTAAGCCAGTAGGTGGCGACAAGTGACTTTGTCTTTATGAGTGAACAATTGAACTTTAAACTGATTAGTGCCAAAAACACTGATTAACTCAGAAAAGAAACAAGTTGCTGAAACCAATCTTTAATGCTAATATAAATTGCTCATTTGCCTTTGGACACAAAAAGATTGCACTGGTTTTTGATTGAAATGTAACATCTATGCAAAATAATCCTTGAAAGATTTCTCATTTAAGGCCATTCCTGTTTAGAATATGTGATTGTGTATTGTCAACAATAAGCAGAAACATTCTGCATTTCCATTTTGTAGTGTGGATCATTCATTGCAACATTTATCCTCATTCTCATTTTTAAGAATCTGTTATCTTGACAAATAATTTATGCTACTGCGCACTGACAGGCTTTTAAAGCTATTGTTATCCAAAAAAATGTGGCCTTTAAACACCTTAAAATGCACATATGTAGGTCCGAGAAATCCAAATTTTATCGGGGGAGCATGTCCCCGAACCCCCCTAACTACCTCACATTTGAATACGCATGACTGTGTGGTAATGTGTGCTGGTGTGGCTACAGTGCCAAGGCTGAATTTTTGAGCCAGTTTGCCCCTGCATATATACAATATACATTATTCTCTGTATCAAATCATTATTACCCAGCCCCTGATGTTTTGGGCTCATCCCCTGATGTTTTTAAAGCCTAGAAACACCCATGCAAATGCATATACAATATTTGTAACTTAAATAACTAATAATCAAATAAAGAGACTGTGGCGAGGGGGGCGTGGTTTTGCGAAGTCTGTAGCAGGAGAGAAAGGAGGGGGCCGATCGGTGAGTAAGTAGGTCAAGTGCAAAATGATGAACACCTGTGTCTGATTGCAGTGATTGGCATGGAGAGACCGGATATAAGCCAGTGTTCGGGAGGAGGGGAGAGAGAGAGTTGGACTGAAACCTCACGGAACGTTATTGCCTGTTTGGAGTGGAAGTTGTCTTTTGTTTTGTATTTTTGTGTGAGCTGTGCGTGGCACGGTGAATGCGCTACGTGCGCCCTTTTTGTTTATTTACTTTTGATTTACAATAAAGTGTGAGTGTTTCAGTCACGCCGACCCCTGTCTTCTTCCTTCCTTACCCATACGAACATTGAACCTCATTACACAGACAATATATTAACATTTTAAAAGTCTTACAGTTACAACCCTTTGAGGGCAGCCATAATGCTGAAGTGGCCCTCAGTGAAAATGAGTTTGACACCCCTGTTGTAGAGTGTACTGATTATGTGCTTATGTTGCTGAGGTGTTTTTTTCCTGTTCCCACACTGTACTCCTCACAGGAGCATAGTCTGGGGGTTGCCTTTTTCTCCTCACCTCTCCTCATGTCATGCTGTATTTTTTTTCCTCAATCCTCTGTCTTCCTGTCCTGTCTACCCCCTTGTCATATTGTATGCATGTTTTTATGGACAGGTTGATGGCTAATTTCGCTGGTACTTGTGACTAAGTGACAATAAAGGGCTACTACTACTACTACTACTACTACTACTACTACTACTACTACACTTGAACTGAATGGACAAAATAACTCACTTAGAGTATCAAAATGTCACTGAAAAATCTAAATATGTTGCTTTATGTTCACATTTTAGCTCTGGGCTAGAACCAAACAACAAAAATAAGTAAATCGAAATAAACTCATTACCTGTAGAATTGACCCTTCGCTAAGCCACGCCCGAAAACCGCCACAGGCCAATTGTGGCTTAGCAACCGTAACTAGGCGCGGGAGGTCTGGCAAGCTTTCAAGCGAGGGAAACTTGCCGAAGCGTTGTGCGTATGGATTGTGCAAATCTGATACCCGGTATCCTAAACGTTTGGACACGGCGGAGTGGCATTTTTTTCCTTCCCGAAACCTAAAACCCAAGGGGAGAAATTCCGGGATGACAGGATTAACAAAAACACCTACGTTTGCTCCACGACGTGTGAGCAGTAGCCTGACGCGCTAAAAATATAAGCGGGAGAATGTTATCATTGCAACGTGGTCAGGCTAATGTCTTGTGTTTATTCCACAAGATTTATGGATAAGCTGTTTGATTTATAATTATTATATTATTTTCAAATTTCACTTACCCTGCTGTGCATGCACATAGCTGTTCCTCAATTTGTGGGTTTCCCATTTGAATGGTCAGCGTACGAGGCGGCTGCTGCTTGCGCTGGGACCTTTAGCTTCAATTTTGATTAAATTATTCTCTAATCGGTTGCATATTATGTCGTGGATATATCCCTCGAATGCATACCGCAGTCCATTTTGTCTTGCTCTCTCAGATATTTCACCTGTTCACCAAAAATGACTAATTATCTCCTTGGGAATGTCTGACACCAGTGCATTCATCCTGTAATAGACGTGCCAGGCGCGAAAGCTTGTCAGGCGTAGCAACAGTAACTAAGGAGGGCGGGGCTTAGCGAAGGGTCAATTGTATTCTACACTTCAGTGGGCCTTTAAATACACAAAGGTGAATGAGACAAGAGATGAAGGCGATGGCACTGATTTACAAACGAGTACAATGAGGACCAGAGGCCAAAACACAACAAAATCAAAGTCCTGACAAGTACAGAGAGAGAGTGTGTGTGTGTGTGTGTGTGTGTGTGTGTGTGTGTGTGTGTGTGTGTGTGTGTGTGTGTGTGTGTGTGTGTGTGTAATTAATAGTCCTGGAGGAGAGAGAGTGGAGCATGGGAATAAAGCAGAAAATATTATATTTGAACAAAATAATAGAAACTCTCTACAATAATCCAGTAACTGTTGGAAAGGATTAAAATATGCAGAAGATAACCAAAGACTGAGGGGAGAAAGGAAGAAAAGAAAAGGATGAGCAGGACCCGGGGATTTCTCTGGAGAAAAGCAGTCAGTTTAACAACTCAGAAACCAGAAACAAACAAGGTCATGGATCATCCATGTAATGACAAACACTGATTTTTATTCAGTTATTATTTAGGTATCATGAGAAAAACATGAATTTAGGATAGTTTGTATCATATGTACTTAATATAAGTGTAAACTTTCACAGCAGTACAAAAGTAACATTATAAACTTGTCTCACTGCAACATTTTGACACATGCTTCCCATGTCCAACCTGGTTCTACATATTGTCATCAGTTTTTTTTAACTCATATTTCTTTTACTGTAAACTAAAAGTAAAACATTAAGGCCCGGTGTCCCAGACAGAGCTTAGATTAAGCCAGGATTAGGCCTTAGTTCAAATAAGGGCATTTAAGTATAAACATGCCTTAGAAAAAAAACATTACTGGTGTGAATCTTGAGACAAAACAACGACACTGTAACGAGAACCGTAACGTCATTCACATATTTTAAGATATATCAGTGCAAGTTGCTTTCAGTTAAAACAGCTCAAACATGTATTTTAGTCTGAGACTATCTTAAACCTTGTTTGTGAAACCAGGGCTACATATAAAACAATAATAGGCTATAAAACGGTAAAGTGAGAGAAAGTGATCAAATGTAGTAGTCTTTTTTCCTTCATAATTAATTACAGACAGGGTTTAGATTAAGCCATGATTAGGTTTTAGTTTCATTAGGACATTTAGCCTTTATAAACATGTCTTAGAAAAAAACATTACTGATTTGCATCTTGAGACAAAGCAATGACACTGACATATTTTAAGATATATTCAGTGCAAGATGCTTCTGGTTAAAACAGCTCTGGGACTATAGGCTTAAGCCTTATCTGTGAAACCAGGGGTAAGACTTTTACTCAAGTCATATTGGAATTGGAAAGTCCAATTTTCAATTGAGTCATTTTCAATGTAAGGTATCTGTAGTTTTACTTAGACCCCCTGTGGTGAAAATCACGTTTTTACTGTTGTTTATATGTAGTGTTTTTAAATATACTTTAAAGGAGACATATCATGCTTTTAAATCGTTCCTTTTTACATATAAATCATACATTTGTAGTCTATATAAAGCGGAACTGCAATGCTTGGGTCTGAATTCCTCATTATTATAGCTCCACAGGCCCCGTTTCTACCCCTTTTCTTATGTGCGTCTGAGAGCAACTCGTTTTGGTGCGGTCTCTTTAAATACAATTGAGACACGTCATACCTCGCCCCCTCTCCAGGATGCAGAGGTGACACTCGGTTCAACTCCACCCCGTTCGGCCATTTTTGTAGTTTGATAGCAGAGATACGATTATCTAGCGGCACAGAAACTTTTTATTCACACGTTATTAACAAAATGTCAACAACGGAAGACTTGTCCAGCTAGCCTTACATGTTCGAGCCAGAGTCGGAGCCGGAGCGAGATGAAAATGAAGACGACGAACCTGCAGAACAACGTCTTCATATGGATGTATCGCAATGGTGTGTTACTGTATTTACACATGAAACTTTGGTCTTCCGACCTTTTACCACCGTGTCGATTTATTTTGATTAATATGTGCGAGGGAGAGAGAGCAAGACAGCGTCTAGTTTGGAGACGGTGATGTCTTGTTTACACTTTCGCCTGGCTCCGAAGAGAGAGAGAGAGTGTGTGCGCGCGACCGGGTCTCTCTCTCTCTGCTCGTTCTTTCAGTTAAACATGCGCCCTGTCACAAGCGCAGCAGTTCATCTACATTAGACGGTGTAATGAAGCGTGTGGGTTACTACATCCAACAACCGAACATTTTAACTTACCCTCTCGTAACTTCTGCATCTTTTAGCTTGGACTACAAAATTGCAGCGAGAAATAAAAATGGCGGATTGCTCGAAGTGTTGGGCTGGAAGTCAATGTCCTTATCTGGCAGTTCCGCTGCAAATACTGTGACGTTATAGTTCACAAAACGTCATAGATAACAGAAAAATCGGAACAGGTTGAAAAATAAGGCCAAAACAGAATATAAAGATATCAACGAAGCACCTGAAGAGAATAATTTCAACTTTTCTGTACTTCTAAACACTCCAAATATACAACAAAATGCATTTAAGGGCTAAAAAAGTGGATTTAGCATGATATGTCCCCTTTAAGACAAACCATGTGCAAATTCATTAGTCAACACCTTTGCTGAGTATTTTTTATTTAAAACTCCAGTGAACCAAAGAAAGTCTCAAATCACTGGTGCTTCTTACATCACAAACTACCTTGTAACCAATCACATCAACGTGTGTGTGGGCTTTAGCATATCATTAACTGCTGTGAAGCAGGGAAGTCTCAAGAGAAGCCAGGTTATCCCGCTTTATTTTTGTGTTGATATGAAAAATCTGTACATTTAGCAATATAGCGGATGCATTATGTATATGATGTATATTACAACGTTATGATGAACTATATGCTTTTCTCCACTGATGTTCTGATGTTCAAAGCATTTCTAAGCATGCTGATTTTTAGAAGAAAGACTGAGATGGCGAACGGGAAACATGGTTTGTGTATCATTAGCAACACATTATTAGCTGTTTGATAACATAGTCAAGCAAAAGGCTAATCATATTAATTACAATTATGTGTCCGACGTGGTAAAAGTCGATATACCATTGTGCAGCATTTACTACAGTAACTTGAGTAAAGTTTAGTGAGTGGATCTCTGAGCTGGTGTGAGTGAGTGGAGGTGGGGCTAATTTGCATATTCATGTGTGCAAAATGAAGTATACTGAATAAAGCAAGGGTGTGGAGTTACAGTCAAGCTATTTTAAGGTTAAAGTAATTTTCGTCACAGGTAAAAACGTCTAAATGCGTCATTATGATGAAGAAGACATGGCTGGTGGGCCTTATTGCACTGACGATGAGTCAGTCATCATTAGTCATCATAGTGGGAATGCCTCCTTTTGGTGTTTGATTACATGTGTCTTCCTGAAGCTCCCCTCATTCATATATTCATGTCAGGGCTTGATATGAATGTGGTGCAGCTTTTGCATAATGCATGTATGTTGAAGTTGTTGAAGTTAGGCCCTCTAATGTCACTAAATAAAGTACTTCTCCCGTAGAAAATTACTTATAATTAACATTTATGATTAAATTGTAACAAATAAACTCTTTTGAAAGAATAAAACTCTTGTGAACGTATAACAAAAGGATAAGGATTTAATTAGAATAGGATTAAAGAGTAAAAATAGCTCAAATTGACTGTTCAGAATGTGAGAAATTCACACAATCACATTCCTTTTAAATCACAAATTTACACAATATCACACCGATAATGCAATAGCTCGTGATAAATTACCAAATCTGTCACAAATACACTTGAACTGAATGGACAAAATAACTCACTTAGAATATCAAAATGTCACTGAAAAATCTTTTCACATTTTATACATCAAAATATGTTGCTGTACGTTCACATTTTAGCTCTGGGCTAGAACCAAATAATGACAAAAATAAATAAATCGAAATAAACCCATACCTGTAGAATTGTATTCTACACTTCAGTGGGCCTTTAAACACACAAAGGTGAATGAGACAAGAGATGAAGGCGATGGTGCTGATTTACAAACGAGTACAATGAGGACCTCTAGAGGCCAAAACACAACAAAATCAAAGTCCTGACAAGTACTGTGTGTGTGTGTGTGTGTGTGTGTGTGTGTGTGTGTGTGTGTGTGTGTGTGTAATCAATAGTAGAGAGTCTGGAGCATGGGATTAAAAGCACATTTCCTGCATGCTACGCGTTATCATACTTCTGCAGTGGGGCATATTTGGTGTGTGTGTGTTTGTGTGAGATGCCCTCTGGTGTTCAGATGATTTGGCGTGTGTGTGTGTGAGACGCCCTCTGGTGTTCAGATGATTTGGCGTGTGTGTGTGTGAGATGCCCTCTGGTGTTCAGATGATTTGGCGTGTGTGTGTGTGAGACGCCCTCTGGTGTTCAGATGATTTGGCATGTGTGTGTGTGAGACGCCCTCTGGTGTTCAGATGATTTGGCATGTGTGTGTGTGTGAGACTCCCTCTGGTGTTCAGATGATTTGGCATGTGTGTGTGTGAGACGCCCTCTGGCGTTCAGATGATTTGGCATGTGTGTGTGTGAGACGCCCTCTGGCGTTCAGATGATTTGGCGTGTGTGTGTGTGTGTGAGACGCCCTCTGATGTTCAGATGATTTGGCATGTGTGTGTGTGTGTGTGTGAGATGCCCTCTGGTGTTCAGATGATTTGGCGTGTGTGTGTGTGAGACGGCTTTTGGTGTTCAGATGATTTGGCATGTGTGTGTGTGAGACGCCCTCTGGTGTTCAGATGATTTGGCATGTGTGTGTGTGTGTGTGTGTGTGTGTGTGTGTGTGTGTGTGAAACGCCCTCTGGCGTTCAGATGCAGCATTTACTACCGATCAGCCGTTGCACTGACAAACTAAGCATAAAATAATCGCAGCCTTTGCCAAATCCCGTGCGGTTTCATTGCGATTAATTGTGCAGCCCTAATGACGTAATATCTGCACTATCCTCGGGTTCTGCTTGTATAAACTATAGATATAATACATGGATGCCTCACTAGCGGCACTTTCAATGGGCCGCTAACGCAAGCCGCTAATGAGGATCTATGTATATCTATGATACAGTATCTCGCACCTGTTTTGTCGTTCAGTCATCATGGTTCACGATTATTGATTGGCGAGTACAGAAAAAAAAAAAAAAAAACGTAAACGTAGATCAACTGAGGCAAGCAAGCTTTGGGACAAATCGAGAAATAAAATAAGGATCAACATCGCCGTGGCGTTTTCAGGATGGAGAGAGCTTCGCGACAAACTTGGACTTGACAGAGACTCCGCTCCTGCATGTGTTTTAATCAAGCGTGCCGCACAAGACCTGAAAAGTGAAGCCAAAACGTCTCGATCGCCCCCCGGTGACTGGTCCTAGTATAGGTCATAAGCCCCGCCTCCCCGTGTTATTCAACGGGATGTGAGACCAACTAAACAATTAAATTACACTTCAAATATCTTTTTCCAAAGGTGGTTTCTTTCATTTGCTGTTGTTTTTATCACGCTGATGTAAGTTCAAGTGTCTGTTTCAAAAATAAGTTGGTTTTTAGTTAGTTACGTGATGCGGTGGTGTAACGTCATGATTGACAGCTGTGATTGACAGGTTCTCCGAGCGAAGTAGTCACTGAAGCACCAACGGACATTTTTTCGGGATCTTCGGAGGACTGAGGAGATTGTATTTACTTTATTTTAAAAAGCCTCTTGTCATACTGCAATCAATTTTTAAAAAAGTGTGCAGAATGCACTTTCCCTGAGGCGAGTGAGGGCGGAGCGTTGATTTCGCGGCTTTACTTCCTGCTCACTACTGCGCAGGTCTGGTCCCGAGATCGCTACTGCGTAGACTCAAGTTCCAATATGTCAGCGCGATATCGGGACTCTGGCGGCTTCAGTTCTCATCAATGGAAGAGAGCGAAGAGGCGTCGTCCATCTTTTTTTACAGTCTATGGTTTTAATTGACAAGTAACGCTTTTTATCAAGTCTGATGACAGTGAAATTAAATGTGTTGCACAAAAATATTTAGCCATTAGGCCTACTTGCAAATACTGTGGATTTGTTCAGATGTACTTTTAATACGATTGTTTTAAACATGTGAATCTGCGCAACATTAACCCACCAAATCATTTGACAAATAGTCACAAATTAGTAACATGCTAAGATAGCATTACATGCCACGTTCCTTGCAGCTAATTCATTACGACGATGATATAAAATAGTGTGATAAAACGTACAGGTAATACAAAAACTAATTTATTAGCTAATATATAATTTATATGATTTGTGCATTCCATACAGCCATGGATGGTGAAAACGACTTCTCCCATTGTTCCACTCTCCTCCACAGTGTCATCAAGCTTCACCTTTCTTATTGTTTTGAAAATGCGACCTCTGGCGGCAAAAAAAAAAAAAAAAAATACAGATTGTACCTTTAAAATATGCTTTAAGACAAACCATGTGCAAATTCATAAGTCAACACCATTGCCGAGTAGAGGTTGAAGAATAGCAAGAGGTAGGTTACAACTGTACTTCGGTTTCTTTGGGGGACACCGCCTTCACCTGCCATGTCTATCGGCTCGCTTTGGGGTTAAACTTTCCGCGACTGCGCAACTGGGTTATAGGTTGCCAGGTTGAGGTGACAAACGGGTTGAAATTGTATGGTGTGTGGATTGTGTTAATATAATGCATTTAATACAAGATCTGGCAACTGGTCAACATTAGACAAACATATGTCCGATTATTCATAAAGGAGTTTGGGCCATGCAAATTACGGGAGTTTCACGGGAGAAATAACAAACCGGAAGGGGTTCGGGAGATAGGGCTAAAAAACGGGAGAACCCCCGGAAAAACGGGTGTGTTGACAGGTATGGATGAGTCAGTCATCATTAGTCATCATGGTGGCAATGCCTCCTTTAGGTGTTTGTTTACATGTATTTTCCTGAAGCTCCCCTCTTTCATATATTCATGTCAGGGCTTGATATGAATGTGGTGCAGCTTTTGCATAATGGATGTATGTTGAAGTTGTTGAAGTTAGGCCCTCTAATGTCACTAAATAAAGTACTTAATATGATTAAATTGTAACGGATAAACTCTTTTGAAATAATAAAACTCTTGTGAAAGTGTAACAAAAGGATAAGGATTTAATTAGAATAGGATTAAAGAGTCAAAATAGCTCAAATTGACTGTTTGTTCAGAATGTGAGAAATTCACACAATCACATTCCTTTTAAATGGCCTACAGGTATGGGGTATTCCCCATGAATACAGGCTCACTGGTAACAATGGGCTCCGGGATGGCATCCGGCGGTGTGGGAACTGTTACGTGACTATATGTTTACATGATTACATGCTGCTCCTATAGTGGGAGTGAATACCTGCGGGCACATTGACATTGTGCCTTAAAGTCCAACTGAAATCAAAATGGACCCTATTTACTTTGTTAGCGCATATTACTAGTCTTGTGGTGAAAAATTAGTCCGTGCAAGTTAATACACAGAAAAAAATTGTTTGCCGTCGTAATCTTTAATCAAAGTCTGAAAAGTTACTTCCGGTCTGGAATGGCGTTCCTTCTCTGATGATGTAGGTTTGACGGCTTGGGTTGGGAAACGCTTAACCACTCCCCTCAAACCATTATTGTTACTGTTATGAGCAGAGATGGAGAGGAGGAGCGCTAGAGTAAAACCCTGCCCTCTATTCAATATTCCTTTTCACTGGGAAATACGTCACAACACTGGAGAAAAGTCGTTTGCAACTTCTTTAAATTGCAGGAAACGGTCTACAGGGGACATCTCGATCTCGATAGGGTAATTTGACCAATATTTGATGGTTTCCCACCATCGTTCTATGGCCCGAGGAACCTTCTCACTAGTATTCAACCAGAAAAAGGTCAACGGCCATAAAATGGAGATGGGGTCACATTAAGGCATCTGAGACCAGGCACTGCTAACTCCTTTGGCAGCCCCTGCATCCGGTTTCTGATCAAATTACTGATAACCAAATAATAACAAAAATAAGCATTTAAACATTACTGGTGTGAATCTTGAGACAAAACAACGACACTGTAACGAGAACAGTAACGTCATTCACATATTTTAAGATATATCAGTGCAAGTTGCTTTCAGTTAAAACAGCTCAAACATGTATTTTATTTTAGTCTGAGACTATCTTAAGCCTTATCTGTAAAACCAGGGGTAAGACTTTTACTCAAGTCATATTGGAATTGGAAACTTGTTATTGAGTCATTTTCACTGTAATCTATAGTTTTACTTAGACCCCCTGTGGTGAAAATCAAGTTTTTAATGTTGTTTATATGTAGTGTTTTTAAATATGCTTTAAGACAAACCATGTGCAAATTCATAAGTTAACACCATTGCTGAGTATTTTTTATTTAAAACTCAAATGAACCAAAGACTTAAGTCTTAAATCGCCTGTGTTTCTTACGTCAAAAACTAGTAACCAATCACATCAACGTGTGTGTGGGCTTTAGCATATCATTAACTGCTGTGAAGCGGGGAAGTCTCAAGAGAAGCCAGGTTATCCCGCTATATTTTTGTGTTGATATGAAAAATCTGTACATTTAGCAGTATAGCCGATGCATTAAATGATGTATATTATAATGTTATGATGAACTATATGCTTTTCTCCACTGACGTTCTGATGTTCAATTTGTTTCTAAGCATGCTGATTTTTAGAAGACAGACTGAGATGGCGAACGGGAACATGGTTTGTGTATCATTAGCAACACATTATTAGCTGTTTGATAACATAGTCAAGCAAAAGGCTAATCATATTAATTACAGTTATGTGTCTGACGTTGTAAAAGTCGACATTGTGTAGCATTGACTACAGTAACTTGAGTAAAGTTTAGTGAGTGGATCTCTGAGCTGGTGCGAGTGAGTGGAGGCGGGGCTAATTTGCATATTCATGTGTGCAAAATGAAGTATACTGAATAAAGCAAGGGTGTGGAGTTACAGTCCAGCCAGAGCCATAGAGAGAAAGAGTTGTGACACTCCCATAGACCTCCGTTGTACAAAAATTGCGGCGCTTTTAACCGCCTACTTCCGGGATTTGAAGATCGGATTAGTTCCAAACACTGTCATTTGGGCGTTGGACCCCATTCACTTACATTGCTGCGCGTCGAGTTGTTCCAGAGGTAAATTGCTGAAATATCGACCTCTTTTGAATTGTCGACTGTCTATTGTATCAGAGGCCCTTTGCGAAGCTTATTGATCTTCATTTGTATATGCACAGCGTAATTATTTATATTTTATCTAGGTTGTTTCTAGCATTGCCTGCTTGCTAGTTAGCTAGCGCGACTTCGCCAGCTGTGAAGGTATAGCATCAAATTAGTTCGGTAATGAATCGCTACCACCTTTATAGCAACTTTTATTTAATTGAATTTTTGTATGCCTTTCTTTATGGTTTCTTTGCCCCACTTTATCCCACCGTTTGTTTTGTTGTCTTGAGTGAAGCGGCTTGTGAGAACAAAATGCTGGACCTCTGGGATTGTTATGGCCATCACCAGTCCTGTCTGTTTCATGGATCACCTGCCCCTGGTTTTTGTTTTTCTTGTTCACACACACTCACACAAGCACACATTTTTGTTGTCTGTCATTGTTTAATAAAAAATATTTTATTTGAAAACCTTCATTTGTATCAGCCATGCTTAATTGATGTCTCAATAGCTGTAACAGAAGTTACAAGTGTTTTGTTAGTTAATTGCTTAAGTTACTTGTATTGAGTTACAGCTACCCTTACTCTTAGCCTACTCTGTACACTAACCCAGAGCCATAGAGAAAAATCTTCACTCTGCACTTACCTATAGACCCAAACATAAAAGTGTAAATTCGTTTTTAATCTGTTATAGTTTTGATATGTGTATGGCTAAATCTTAAAATTATATTCTTAGTCTTAACATGATCATGTTTCACGTTGTGGTCCTGGGGATGGCCACTTTCATCAGAAGAAGTGAGCTAGCTTCTAAGCGAATTCTGAACGGACCGCCACGGCAGACCTCTCTGCGTGATCACGAAGGTAGGCTAATGGCTGAATCGGAATTTATAAGCAAAATCACGGAAATCAATAGCCTAATACAGCCCAGTTGTGCTAAAATAAATATCATGAGACGTCCATCATCAGATGAATGATATGGAAAAGTTAAGTTAGAGCCGCTAAAGCCAGTGCTACTATGCGAACATGAACACTAAGCTTTTCCCTCCAAAAATATAGTCTTAAACTTGCAAATGCAAAACTGACATTAACAAAATGCAATAACAGCTGAAAAAGTACTTGGGTGTGTGTTTTATTTTATATTTACCGTTCAATAATGTAATCGCTGCTGTCTGTCCCATAGAAGAACATGACAGCCGGCGTATGTTTTGGAACTATTGGGGCTTACATGAACCACGTGACAGCCATAGCGGCGACATCAAAGAGTGTCGCAACTCTTTCTCTCTATGGCTCTGAGTCAAGCTATTTTAAGGTTAAAGTTATTTTCGTCACAGGTAAAAACGTCTAAATGCGTCATTATGATGAAGAAGACATGGCTGGTGGGCCTTATTGCACTGACAATGAGTCAGTCATCATTAGTCATCATGGTGGCAATGCCTCCTTTTGGTGTTTGATTACATGTGTCTTCCTGAAGCTCCCCTCATTCATATATTCATGTCAGGGCTTGATATGAATGTGGTGCAGCTTTTGCATAATGCATGTATGTTGAAGTTGTTGAAGTTAGGCCCTTCTAATGTCACTAAATAAAGTACTTCTCCCGTAGAAAATTACTGATAATTAAAATGTATGATTAAATTGTAACGAATAAACTCTTTTGAAAGAATAAAACTCTTGTATAACAAAAGGATAAGGATTTAATTAGAATAGGATTAAAGAGTAAAAATAGCTCAAATTGACTGTTTGTTCAGAATGTAAGAAATTCACACAGTCACATTCCTTTTAAATCACAAATTTACACAATATCACACCAATAATGCAATAGCTCGTGATAAATTACCAAATTTGTCTCTGTCACAAATACACTTGAACTGAATTGACAAAATAACTCACTTAGAATATCAAAATGTCACTGAAAAATAAAATAAAAGAGCAAAAATAAATAAATCGAAATAAACCCATTACCTGTAGAATTGTATTCTACACTTCAGTGGGCCTTTAAATACACAAAGGTGAAGAGATGAAGGCGATGGTGCTGATATAACGAGTACAATGAGGACCTCTAGAGGCCAAAACACATAATATAATGAAAACTTCCACAGCAGCACAAAAGCAACATTATAAGCTTGTCTCACTGCAACATTTTGACACATGCTTCCCATGTCCAACCTGGTTCTACATATTGTCATCAGTTTTTTTTAACTCATCATTTTTTTTATTTAAAAATTAAAAAATGCCCGGTGTCCCAGACAGACTTTAGATTAAGCCAGGATTAGGCCTTAGTTCAATAAGGACAAGTATAAACATGTCTTAGAAAAATACATTACTGGTGTGAATCTTGAGACAAAACAACGACACTGTAACGAGAACAGTAACGTCATTCACATATTTTAAGATATATCAGTGCAAGTTGCTTTCAGTTAAAACAGCTCAAACATAGGCTAAGTGAGAGAAAGTGATCAAATTTTTTTCCTTCATAATTATTTGTCAAATTATGTTATAAAAGCTAAATTATTTATCTAATAATTATTTTATCTGAATATTCGACTTAATGAGACCTTAACTTATAGTAATGTATATTACCATGATCTACTATTTCTACAATATAGGCCTGGCTATCACCATGAAATCAAAATTGATAATTCTTATTTTTTCATGTAATATTGCAGTGTTTATTATAAATTATTTATCCGTGCACATCATTATTTTATTGTAATCTGTAAAAAAATTTTAATCTTGAATCAGAATAACTTCCTCTCCCTCTTGCAGCATCTCTTCTCTTCTCTGATGATGAGGGCGGGGCAACCTGTCACTCACATGAGATCCACCAATAGCAAACCACAACCATCCAATCAATTCCTCATGGACAAAATCAAGCCCCGCCCACATTTGATTTTGTTCCAGAAGGCATTTCATTTGGATATACATCACAATAGGGAGGAATGACTATGAAAAAAATTTTGTTACACATTGTATATAAAATGTTTTTTTTAATTTTTTTAAAGTTTGTTTACGCACCCTCATGTTGTTCCAAACCCATCTGATTTTTTTTTTTTTCTGTTGAAAAAGGAGATTCATATTGGCAGAATGTTTACCTCAGTAACCATTTACTTTCAATAAATAACCATGAAAGTGTATGGAAAGAAACCACCCCAACCCTGCTCCTGCAGACTTCAGTTCCAGCCCAACACAACTGCTTGTAATTTAACCCTGAAAATCTTGATTCTATCTATCTTGCTTTATTGAGGCTGAATCTGAACTCTGCAGAACGGTGTTGGCCATTCCTGATAAACCTGATGCAGGATTTCCTCCCTCTCCCAAACCAGTTAAACTGAACCCCACACTGCTGCTGATTCCAAAGATTCCATTGGTCATGTTCAAATGCCATCACAGTGCTAATTGCCTACATCAGTGGTTCCCAAACCTGTCCTGGAGTACCCCCAACACTGCACGTTTTCTTTGTCTCCGTAATCAAACACACCCATAATGATAATGAGCTGATGAGTTGAATCATGTGTGTTTGATTAGGGAGACAAAGAAAACGTGCAGTGTTGGGGGTACTCCAGCACAGGTTTGGGAACCACTGGCAGGGCCGGAGTGGGGCCACTTTTCAGCCCGGGAGTTTCAGGCCCAAGACCGGCCCACTTTTTCCATGGTGGAATTCCAAATTAGCACTTTTTCCAAATTGGATAAATGAAGCAAAAGTTCAGCTCTTACTATTGTGTAGTTTGTATTAATACCATGGTTCAACAAATAATGTAAAGGTTAAATAATAATTCACTTAGACTTTATAAGAAGCAATTGCGACTTTATTTCACGCAATTCTGACTTTATATCTTTCAATTCTGACTTTATAACACGCAATTGCGACTTTATTTCACGCAATTCTGACTTTATATCTCGCAATTCTGAGAAATAAAGTCAGAATTTACAGAAAAGTCGCAATTATCTTTTAAAATGTTTTATTCTGTGGCCCACCGGGAATTCGCCCGATTCTCCCGATTACCCACCCCGGGCCTGACCACTGGCCTACACAACGCTGACAAAAATACACAATCCATTCCTAGAGGGCCACTATCCAGAGTTTAGCTCCAGCCCTAATTGAACACACTTGAACCAGCTAATCAAGCAGGCCTTTAGCATCACTAGACTTCCATGCTGCGTCTCAATTCACCTAATTATACTATGCCCGAAAAAGTACATACTTTTGAGTGTAGCAGAAGAGTAGACAAGCTTTGGGACACACTATCACGTTATACAACAATTGCGTCTTTAACGGTTGCTCTCTGTCGCATCCTGTCACAGTTAACTGGCCTGTCAATCATCTTCTCAGAGATAAAATCCTCCACATTTAATTTAATTTAGTTTAATTTCCTACACTCAAAAAAATAAGCTGTTGAACGAACTTAATTAAATTAAGGAAAACTTTTCCATGAAAATGAATTACATTTTTCCAACAAAATCTAATTTGTTTGAAATTATTTGTTGTAATCTTGTTGTATGAACTTAAATTCATTTAGTCATTCCTGCTAAGTTTTGTCAGGTTGACTATACATTTCATTTTTGCCCTGCCTAAAATCGTCAACATTATAATTTTATTTAATTTGACTCAGTTATTTCCAATGATAGGAGCTACTAGTGTTCAGTTTAATAAAAAACACTTTTTACAGAGTAATATTGAATATTACTTATGCAGGTCTGCAAAAGAGGTTTAATGCATGTATAGAGGCCCAAAGCCCTAAACTAAACACAGTCGCCACTATTCTGCATAACGGTAACCACAAAATTCAAAAACATTACAGAAAGTCCTCTAAGTTTCTAACATTAGTGAATATTAAACACTAACATTAACTAACAACATCTTTCCATTTACAGAAAAACACATAAAATAACACTTTAATCCCTAAATTTACCCTCCTAAACCCTTGCAAAGCATGCTGGGAACTACAGATCCACTGCCCAGTTAGTTGTCAACAAAAATTATTCATGTAGTTTTCACGCAAATTAATTAAGTAAACTTCAGTTTTAAATATATTAGGTTGATTGAACACAATTAAATTAAGTTGTGACAAAATATTAAACAATTGTGTTACTTTTGCTTATTTTAATTAATTAAATTTAACAAGAGGCAAAAATTCATTTTTTGAGTGTACCGTATTGGAGAGAAATGCAGCTGCACATTGATCTGCGGTCGCGGGTCTTTCATGCGGAGACTCTTCTCATATTAATGCATAATAATGCATTTAAAAGTTCACGTTGTTGTTGCAGATGAAATATAACATGGATAACATTACATACATATTTTTATCAGGTAAAATGTTGATTATTAGTCATTTTCAAACCCTTCTACTTAATCGTCAGTCTTGCACATCTGCCGTGTTTTGTAGTTTTTTAACACTCTTTACTCGTGTTTGTCTGAACTGGATCCTCCTCCAAAGCGCAATGGGTTGTGGGCAATATTAGCTGTTATAGTGAGCTCGGATCCACACTTCGCAAAAAAAACATCGGAAATTTCTGGCACACTCTTTTCAACATAATATGTGTGACAACCAGGTTCTGTTTTGTCATGTTTTTGTTTGGACTTTGTTTTATTTCATTCAGTCTCCTTGATTCTGCCAGTGCTTATTGTGTTCAATTATCCCTAGCTTGCTTAATCATTAGTTCCCTTGTTTCAGGTGTGTTGTCTTGTTAGTTTGTATGGTCCCTCTCGTTGTTCTCATTTGCCCCAGCTGTGTCTCGTTCCCTGATCCCCTCTGTGTATTTAAACCCTGTGTGCTCTCTTGTTCCTGGTCAGTTATTGTATGTAGGTTTCGTGTGCATGTACCTGTTTCCCGTTCTGAGTTTATCCCGTTCTGAGTTTATCCCGTTCTGAGTCAATTAAAGTCTACTGCTGCATTTAGATCCGACTACGTCTCTGCTTCTACGAGAATCATGACACTATGCTTTAGGACACACTAATTTTAATCTCACATACTGTTTAGGATGGAAAGTATGGACATTGAGACACAGGGTGGATCTGGTGTGTTTTAGCTAAATGCTGTGTCGCAATTCGCATACTATCCGTCCTAAATAGTATTCGAAATTAGAATTAGTGTGTCCCAAATCCTAGTAAGTTGAGTATTCCAAAGATACCCGGATGGTCTACTTTTTAGAGTCAAAAGTGTGGATCCGTGCATTATTGCCCAAAACCCATTGCGAGTGAATGAGGATTCGATTAGAACTACAAACAAAAAACTACAAGCATGGCAGATGTGCCACCGACGTTTGCGTATCGAGGTTTAGATAAAGGGGTTTAAGTGATTAATAATGAGTTTCTAACCTGATTAAAATATATTTATACAATGTTACCCACATTATATTTCATCTGCTACAGCATTGCGAACTTTTGGTCATTAAAGTCCTCCTGTAGTCAATCATTACTCATCTTTGATCACCAAAATTACATATTTAAATATTTTTTCCTTAAAAGATTTTATTCATGCCTTAAAATAGCTTGAATGTAACTCTACTGCCTCATTTAGTATACGCGGTTCTATGCAAATTAAATGCAAATGCTCCCCGCCTCCACTCACTCACTCAGCTCAGAGATCCACTGGTTGACGATCACACGTTGATCTGATTGGTTACAAGGTAGTTTGTGACGTCAGAAACACCAGCGATTTCAAAGCGTGTTTTTGAGACTGTCTTTGGTTCACTGCAGTTTTAAGGAGAAAATACTCAGCAATGCTGTCGACTTATGAATTTACATATGGTTTGTCTTAAAGCAGATTAAAAACACCACATAGACATATAAACAACATTTAAAACTTGATTTTCACCACAGGGGGACTTTAACTTATAAATGCATCATACTCAAACACATGAGAAGAGTCTCCGCATGAAAGAGCCACGGTTGGCAAATCAACGCGCTACTCCATTTCTCTGTGATACGGTATAGACGAATCCGGCGAAACTACCGGAAGTAAGCGGGCGCCATTACTGAGCTGTTGCTGGGTAGCGTTGCGCCATTGCCTCCTATTGGTTTGGTTGCGTCCACTGGAATAAACAGCCCGCGATTTACGACTGTCACTAACGTTACATCTACAACTTTACTATTCTTCCTCTGCAGAGTTATTTGAACAGTATAAGTGTTGTTAATGGTCTGTGAAAATCGGACAGGTCCTTTAAGAACTATGTATTTATCATCTGGTAGAGTGTGCATTATTTGACCAACCCATACGGAGCTCAGATAATTTTTTTGACCCTCTATCAGTGACCTGTAGTTGGCATTTTGTTGATCATCGGATGCCAGGCGAAGGAGAAAATACTCTTGAATACATTTAAAACAACCGAAGGGGCGCGTTGGGGCAGTAGTAACATTACTGTATTTGCTTGACTGTGACTCTCACTCTGAGAACCAACAACGCTAGCAGTTAGCTGTACCTACCCTTTCCTTTTAAAATGTGAAAATGAGATAAATAATGGTCACAAATGAAAAACATGAATTCGTTTATTTGATATCATTAATTTATTTATTGTTGCCAAATGGACAGATCTTTTAATAGTTTCCTCGTTAGCTTGCCTAGCTAGCATAGTTATTGCCAAGCTATTTTCATAAATAATCTGTAAGATCGTTTGTACCTTCATCTGTGACTGGAGGCCACTGTCTAACATCATCAACCCAACAAGTCATACGGCCTGGCTGTAGCTGTCATCGAGGGTGCGTTTGCGTTATCACGGAGGTTTGTTTACATACTAGTAACAGCTCAGTAATGGCGTCGCCACAAGATGGCAGCCTACACAGAACGCTCGTCGGATTCGTCTATAGGAAATTAAATTAAATTGAATGTGGAGGAATTTAACTGTGATAAGATGATTGACAGGGCAGTTTAAGGTGATAGGATGAATGAGAGCGGTCCGATAAAGACGCAATTGTGACAAAGTAGTTTGTCCCAAAGCTTGCCTGGTCTTCTAGCCTGGTAATACCAAACTCTGCTACTTCGCTTTGCTTCGTAGACAGAGTCTGGCATGGCATAATTGAAAAGCGTTTTCTTTCTCGCGGGGGGGCGCTTGTCTGAAGTTTAAAATCATTGGTTACCCGTAAGCCACTCACATAACGTTTGGTTATGGCGTGTGTTATGCGCATGCTCAGCCGCATCTAACTTCCACTGTAAACACATGTATGATGCGAAAACAAAACCATCGAGCGAATTACCGGAGTGAACATGGCTGTGAACGACTTTTGCAGATTATGTGAAGTAAATCTACGAATCCACGGTACAATCAGTGTCTACGTCACGGCTCTCAGCCCGCCCTCTGTTCATTGATTGGCCGGCTGTTTTCAGGCCGGAGGAAAACGTGGAAAACGGACGCTATCTCAGACTGAGTACAGAAGCGAAATGAAATTGAGCGGAAGTAAGAAGTCTGACGTAGTCAGGCTACTGGTCTTCTGCTACACACTCAAAAGGATGTTCCTTTTCTTCACAAAAACAGTAAATACTTTTAGGGCGTATGTGGCGAGCAGGACGAGGTCGAGGGCCGTGGGAGGACGGCGCGAGATCGGTGGCGTAATTGTGATGAGCTACACCTGTGAGACGCACCGGTCTCGCATCTCTCACGGAGGAGCGGAGGCATAAAGGAGGAGCGACGACAGTGAAGAGCGAGAGAGGACAGGCCTGTGTTTTAGTTCATGTTTTGTTTTTGGTTTGTGTTGCCAGCAGTCGTCCGTGAGGGGCTGCTGGCTTTTACTTTTATTATTGTATTTGTGTATTTTGTTATTAAATATTGTTGAATGTTCGCCGGTTCCCGCCTCCTTCTTCCCATAACATCTAAACCTCGTTACACTGGTGCCGAAACCCGGGAAGAGGGAGGGACACGCTGTCGGAGAGCCCTCGCTGCTGGGAGGAATCGCGGTGCTGAGGAGGTCGGGCAGCACGAGGGAGCGTCGGCCGCCGATTGCTGCCCGAGGCGATGGTGCTGGAGCGATGGAAGATCTGGTGGGACAGAGAGCTCGACACCGTGCTCCTGGATCGAGGAGGGGTGGCTGCCGTCAAGAGGGAGCGGAGGAGTCGCTCCCGTTCGCCGTGGGCCGGAGCCTGTTGCCGTCGGCCATGATGGGGGCGGAGCAGGGAACGGGAAACTCGCTGCCGGCTGCCCTCGACAGGAGTCACCGCCGGCCGCCAGGAGGCGGAAGGGCGTCGAGCCGTCCCCCAACGAATGTCCAGTACCATCGCATGGCACCGCGAGTGACTCTCAGCTGGTTGAGGACCGAGCGGCAGTGTGTCCGGGAACCGGATCAAGAATTTTTTTTTTTTTTTTTTTTTTCCTCTCTCCCCTCTCTCGTCTCTGTCGCTCCTCATGCTTCCGTCTCCTGTACTCTCGCCTCGTCTGTCCATACCCCCAGGTACCGCAGCCGCCGTGATCGGTCCCCCCGGGGAGGGGGGGAGGGGGAGTAGGCGCAGCCTCGGTGGTACCCCCCGGCCTGCGAGGGGCGATGGGGGTATGTGGCGAGCAGGACGAGGTCGAGGGCCGTGGGAGGACGGCGCGAGATCGGTGGCGTAATTGTGATGAGCTACACCTGTGAGACGCACCGGTCTCGCATCTCTCACGGAGGAGCGGAGGCATAAAGGAGGAGCGACGACAGTGAAGAGCGAGAGAGGACAGGCCTGTGTTTTAGTTCATGTTTTGTTTTTGGTTTGTGTTGCCAGCAGTCGTCCGTGAGGGGCTGCTGGCTTTTACTTTTATTATTGTATTTGTGTATTTTGTTATTAAATATTGTTGAATGTTCGCCGGTTCCCGCCTCCTTCTTCCCATAACATCTAAACCTCGTTACAGCGTAGTATAAGCAGGAGAATTGGGATGCACCAGGAAAGCGGCCCTACGGCAGAAGGATTGGATACCCCTGACTGACATTACCTTGGTATAGCCTTGGTGGCACATCCTGATAGATAACATTACTGTTTATCATGATTTGATCCATCCAAGACATTTCTAAGCTCTGAACTGAATCCATGAAGTCTGAACTTTTGTTGACGGGTGTGATGACTGCAGGGCAGGGTTTGTCCTTAACCAGTTTGGGGGGGACGGGTCATGATGCAACCTGATGTATATTAGACTGAAGAAGTGTCCCTTCCTCAATGTAAGTGTCTGCCAAAAAAAAAAAAAAAAAACAGAGTCAATAATTTAAAGTGTTATTCATGCCCGTAACACAAATGGTACATGACAAGTTGTACACTATAGTTACATTGTTTGGATTATGGATTTGAGCAAAGCCCGCACTATTGAAGCAATATTAATGGTGATGCCTTATCAAACATCACTTATAATGGGGAGGTGTATTCTTGCATAATCTAAGTAAAGGTTTCTGAACAATGGATGGTTTTGAAATATGGATTGGTAAATTCCTTTTGGTTTTTGTTTCTTGGTTAGCTTAATACATTGATTTGAAAGCAACAAAAGTCCACTGTGCATTTCAGCCCTTACTCCCATTGTATAAAAGTTTACACTTTATACACAGAAAGAGTCTGTCGTCTCTGAAGCTGTACTGTTTGACTTGACTTGCTCAGTTAACTCATTTGCCAAGAACAACAGGAAAGTAGATACTCAGGAATAGCACAAGTGCACACACACACACACACACTCAAAAAACACCTGCCAGGTGACATACAATGCCTGGGTTCACTGGTGCGTATTGTCACATGATGACAGTTCCACCAGTCCTGGTGGACGTTTCTCCAGACTCCACCCTTTGTAAAGTCACATGGGACAAACTCCTACACAAGCACAAGGAGTGTCAGATATCACAGAGTTTTCTTCAGAATCAGGTGACACATTGAAATTCTGTAGTGATCATTCATAATCGAAACTTGCTGGCTGGATTAAGAAAAAGACGCTGAAGACCGAAACTCTTGAAGATAGGAGGAACTCCTTTTGAATTACAGAGGTGGGTCTCTCCTCATTGACCTGTGATGAATGTAGGTGAGCTTCAAACATTTGTGTATTTCATGGACAAAAGAGGTGGCAACTGCTAAATTTACAAATTTGTCAGATTATAACCTTTGGTTCAAGCATATCATTTAGCATTTAACAAGCAGATGAGGCGTTTGAAGAGGGATTTTAGCAGCTTTGTCAGCCGGCGCTCACCTAGTCAGGTGAAGATCCAGTTTGACCACCAGACCTTCCAGGAAGAAGGAAGTCTTTGTGTTCAGAGTAGCATGTCAAATCCAAGTGTCTTAAAATGTCATAAAACTGAACAGACAATCCTGCACACGTTTTGACAAGACAAAAATGCTATTGGTTTCCAAATATTATCTAGATTTGACTTCATTTTTTTAATGAAGCACACTGCACAGCATATAGGGGTCATATCAATGATCTTACAAAGGTTATTTCACTTTCACATTCACGTCAAATTCTTTCACTTGCCAAGGACTAAAACATTTGGTTTTTGTTTCATCTCCTTCAAAAGGTCTAATAAATAATGAAGACTAAGTAACACCTTTCCATTTTCCCTTTTTAATTATATTATTGTTGGTTTGTAAACCAAAAGTCATAAAGAAATGGTTTAGAATTGTGTTTGAAATCGCAGAATGCTTTTTTTGTGTATAGAATATTCTATATTCCCATATAAACGTAATCTGACAGTTGTTGCATGTCTATTTTATTTACTATCATCTTTAAAAGTGAGTTAGTTAGATCCTACTTTATATTAGATATCTTTTACTACTATGTACTTGCATTAAGTAATTAAGCATGTAATAAAATGTAAGCTGCTTATTTATACATGTTGTTCTGCAAACACACACAAACCAACATTTGCTGTTATTAACTTTGGGATACAGGTGAGAAGGAAGTTTAAAGGTAGGGCTAGGTTTAAGGGTAGATTTAAAGGGATAGTTCACTCAATAATAAATATTCTGTCATCATTTATTTCCGCTCATGTCGTTGAAGACAGAAGATCTTCGGAACACAAATGAAGATATTTTCAATATTCTCTCATCATTTTTGTTCATCCATTGAAAGTCCATGCAACCACAAAGTACAAAAAGACATCTAAACGAATATATAAACAAGCGGTTTATTCCAAGTCTTCTGCAGAGACACGATCACTTTATTTGATGAGCAAATTTAAAATAGGATTTTATACACATATAAACAATTTGTCAACACACGTACATAGAGCACATCAAATATGGAAGATCAACCGAGATCGTGGCTGCTCATTTTGGTTGCGTGGACTTTAATCTGTGGAAGGACAGAAATCTCTTAAAGTCCCCCTGTGGTGAAAATAAAGTTTTTAATGTTGTATATATGTGTATGAGGTGTTTTTAATATGCTTTAAGACAAAATGTGTGTAAATTCATAAGTCGACACCATTGCGGAGTATTTTCTCCTTAAAACTGCAGTGAACCAAAGACAGTCTCAAAAACACACTTTGAAATCGCTGGTGTTTCTGACATCACAAACTACCTTGTAACCAATCAGATCAACGTGTGATCGCCAACCAGTGGATCTCTGAGCTGAGTGAGTGAGTGGAGGCGGGGAGCATTTGCATATTCATAGAATGAGGCAAGGGTGTAGAGTTACATTTAAGCTATTTAAGGCATGAAGAATTGTTTTCAAGGAAAACATTTCTAAATATGTCATTTTGTGATCAAAGATGAATTTTAAGGGATAAAATTATTGACTACAGGGTGATTTTAAGATTCATTCAAAATATCTTCATTTGTGTTTCGAAGATGGACAGAAGTCTTATGGGTTTGGAACAGCTGTAACACTTTATTTTACAGTCCCCTTGTTACTCATTACATGGAGTGACTGTAGTAATAACTATAAATGTTGCATAATTACATGCAACTAGCCCTAAACCAAACCCTAATCCTAACCCTAGAGTCAGGACATGTAGTTCATTATTATTACACAGTACTGAATGCATAATTACACTGTAACACTGACACCTTAATATAAAGTGTAACCGGAACAGCATAAGCAAGTGACAGAATGAGAGAATCTTCATATTTTGGGTGAACTACCCCTTTAGGTTGCACTGTAACTATTTGTAATTACATGGAGCTACATTTAATATAACTACAATATAACAAGTTGTATATAAGTATATTGGGTCCATTAATTGTTTATAGGTGGCTACACAAGAAGTGTCTGAGAGGTGAATTTAATGTTTTGTTTATTTCATCCTGGTTACCGTTCGATGCACATGACATCATATTGACATCATACTGTGTGTTCAGGTTGTTGTGTTTTTGATGATTCAGTGTTTAGGTCTTGCTTTGGTTATGTCAATCATTATCAAAGTGAACGATCAAAGGTCATCTTTTGCAGGAAATCTGATATGCAGTATGTTTGATCCTACAAGTATCATTTTACTTTTCATTTCAAAAAGTTGTGTATAGACATTGGTTGTGATGGTTCTCAATATAATTATTCATTCGGTCAAATCAAAAAGTATCCTCTTTCTGTCTTTATCTCTGGTATATTGGTGTATTGATAAAAATGACTTTGGGTTTTTATATTCACCCTGTTATTTTTTATTTTTTTTTGCTGGATTGTAGACTTTTATTTGATGCTTTTCTTGGCCATTGTTTGAGACTGAGCAAGTGAGTGAGACTGGAAAGTATTTTCACTGCTGTGAAGCCAGGAAAGTCAGACATAGAATCACAAAGAAAGAAAAATCACACAGAAAACGTTCAGACTAAAGAATATCAGGATTCTGCAGATATTAACAGCAGGACAAAACACTGCAAGGTAAATTTAGATGAATCACTTTCATGTTAGTAAAAGAAAATCGCATGCACATATTCTGATGCATTTTCTATGCATTAATCCTGTTCTCTCATATTTGTTGTTCTGAAACTATGTTAATCAACAAATGGTTTATATGTATTTATTATATAATATATATGCATTTTTAAATCTGTGTTGAAATATAAGGTTAGGTAGGGTTAGTCTGTCAGTCGCACCTCTCAGGTCAAAGTCTCTGTTAATATCCGCTGCCCATGTTGGTGTGGCTGTGATTATGTAACACTATTCACTTGATGAATGAATCAGTCCATAAATAGAAACAATACATTGATAACAATAGAGATTGCTTTGCAAGTATTCATACAATTTTTAAAGTACTCTATGTACCTTTTTTTGTTTGAAATGAACAACATTTAAATATTGAATGAGTGCATCATAAATACATCTTCTGAACTTTTGTTCTTGCCTATGTAATTAATTATTATTTAGGAAACTGCGCACTTTGTCCGTGTGGGATTGCATCCTATCAGTAAATAGGAAAGAAGTTCAGTCAGGCTACATGTAGAAGGTTTGAAGCCACGACAAATGAACCTCAACCAAATAGAGAAAAGAGAAAGCAACCCAGTGTTCAACTTGTAATAAAACACAAATCAGCATCGGCTTGGTTTTTCATAGTGTCACTAAAAACGTTGTTTCTGTTGGGAATGGTACCAATATCAGTCTCTAATCTAGTTACTACTTTGATCCATTATCCAACAAATATAATACAAACTGATTTGCAATAGTTTAGTTTCCCACCTGTTATGAATAGCAATATTTGCACCTTTTGTAAAGATATTTTACAGCAATTGTTTTCAACAAGTCAACAAAATAAGCTTGGCATCTTCTCAGATATCCGTCGTCTTCCATTATTTATTGACTTGCTTATTTTTTGGAGTGAGGGAGTTTTTTTTAAGTTAGATCTTTGGGTATATTTTATTTCGAGAGGACAGTAAAAAGGACAGACAGGAAATCATGGGAGAGGAGAGAAAGAAATCAGACCAGGAAAGAACCTCAAGCCAAGAATCCAACTCACGTCACCTAAAGTGCAACCGCACCACATGCAACCGGAGCTCTTTCCCACACAGCTGTGCCTCCGGCAGGATTATTGATGTCATTAGTGACATTCGCCCTGATAAGGCGATCACTTGTAACCCGGACACACCAGTGTGCCTAGCGAATAGCGAATCCGAACCCACAAAATGACCAAAACAATGTCCCTCGGCAAGCAATTTGGTAGTTTTATGCTTCAACTGCCATACGTTACTTATAAAATCCACTTGATAAATGACCATGTGACTTTAACTCCTCCTAGAGTTTTCAGCCTAATCTTCCAAAAGTTTTTGTTTGTCTGTCTAAGCAATGTAAGCATCATAGCCACGCAGAAAACCCTCGCAATAGTAGAGTGCACTGGTTTTCTCCCAGAAAACACACTCAAAACTCATTTAGCACAGGCTTCTTCATGTTGCCACTTGGGTTTAGTCATTTCAAAAAGACTCAATAAACATCATAAGTAAATAAAACACCTTGTGCACACAGATGGTTTTGTGGAAATTCATTCAGCAAGATCCTCATAATGCATTATGGGTAGTTTAGTCATTGAGTATGCAGTGTTTGTACACTTGTTATTACAGTACATTTTGGTGCTTTTTGATGGGCACCACGGGTTCAATATAGTCTGGATGATGTGAACGCTGTTTTCCGAACTCGGGTTTGCACACATGAGTCTGCATAAAAAAGGTGTTGAGGTGTACGGTTCATGTGAACTCTGATACGCTTCACTGCTAAAGTGAACGCACTCTTTAAACATTTGCAGTACATTTGCGGCAGACAGACACAAGTGCCGTTATGTGTTGGCATTTTGGAAACAAATTCAAAGGTTCAAAAAAATAATAACAACAACAAAAGTGATGTGAGTATCGATCCATTTTGGAAAAAAATCCATCCGTTAGCAAAATGGGATTGCGGCTCCAGGTTGATGACGCAAGGACACCGCGGTTCGAACCCTAATAATACAATGTGAACAGAGGCCAACGGAGGAGGGGGGAAGAAATCAAACTCTGATTCAGATCAAGCAATTGAACCAAGTGTGAAAACACCCTCAGTTTACCTGGAATGTCCACTTTAGTTTCGGACACCATAAAGCACAATAAGAGCTAGCATCTGATGCAAAACCTACTTTGTTGGCCTACTTTCTGGAAAAACCAGCTTGACCAGCTCATCCTGGTTTGACTGCCCAAAACCTGATGTCATGTGACAAAAACAGGAAAGTGATGTGAATGAGGACTCAGTCGGTCCGTTGTCGTTTTTCCTATTTATATTTCCTGCGACTGGAAATATCTTAACAGATTTACATCGTAATATCAAGCATTACATGATTTTCCTGACAGATAAAGATAGAGCATCACATCACTCAAAAAGAACGGGTAGGCCTAAATTAAGGGTATTCTTGATTCTGATTGGTCAGTCGCTACATTCCATTCGGAGGCGTGATAGATTTTTTTTTGAATAGTGTAAAACCCTTGACTGTCACTTTTGATCAATTGAATGCATCGATCCTTGTTGAATAAAAATATTAATTTCATTTAAAAAATCTTACTGACTTCAACATTTTGAACCCTTATGTACACTTTTAGTTTGTTTATTGCGAAATAACTCCAGATTGAAGACAGATGTTTCTCTGTCATCCAAGCAAGGCTTCGTTTCTCTACGCACCTGGAAACAAGACGAAACCAATCAATCACAGAGAGCGTTCGATGCTGGTGTTTCGCTGAGCTCACAGCAAGCACCAGCATGGAACGCTCTCTGTGATTGATTGGTTTTGTTTTGTTTCCAGTCAGCTGACTAGGAGAAATAGTTATATCCTACACAATTATTTGCTTATTTTTCCACTTAGAAGCTTATTAATTAAAATTACTGGTAAAAAAAACAAAAACAAACAAAAAACACACACACACACACACACACACACACACACACACACATTTGGATCGATATTTTTATGTGAGGATCGATCCTTTTCGATACCACGTCAGTATCGAAAGGATCGATACTTCAGGATCGATCCGCCCACCCCTAATCATCTTCGCTCGTTTGTTTCGTACATAACTGCTGCCATCTTGCGTCCTGATTGCACTGAAAATGAAATCGGAGAACTTCTGTTCTGTACTATTAAGTAAGTTTAATACGTTGGCTACGTTGGCATAATTTTTCTAAGACGATTGTTTTGTACTGTAGGCTAATTGATTATGAGACAATAAACAGGTAATATTTCAAAGCAGTTTTTGTCTCTAATCAATATCAATATACTAGTTGTCCCCATACTTATGTGGTGAAAAGCCGTGAAATAAGTGATACTGTATTTTATACTTTAAATGTTCGTCTAGTTTTATTTTTTTCAGTCGTTGGCTTAAAGCTGCTTTGCTAGCAACTGTTTTTTTTTTTTTTTTCTCGCAATTAGGCTATTTTAAGTTAGCCTACTCATGTGAGAAGTGGCCGTGTAAAATTCGGGATAATGTAGGCCTACAGTACCGGTAAAAAGTTTGGAAACTATTTTTGTTATGTTTTTGAAAGTCTCTTGCTCATCAAGCCTGCATTTATTTGATTACAAATGCAGAAAAAACATCACTATTGTGAAATATTATTACAGTTTAAAATAATGGTTTTCTATTTGAATATAGGCCTAAGTTACTTTAATTTATTCCTGTGATCAAAGCTGAATTTTCATCATCATTACTCCAGTCTGCAGTGTCACATGATCCTTCAGAAATCACTCTCATTCTTGGAAACAAGTGTGCTGCTTAATATTTGTTTGGAACCTGTGATAATTTTTTCAGGATTCATTGATTAATAAAACGTTCAAAAGAACAGCATAATGGAAATAGAAAAAACAAACAAACAACAAAATAGAAATCTTTTCTAACAAAATAACTTTTTTATCAATTTAACACCTTGCTGAATAAAAGCAATATTAATTTCATTCAAAAAAAAAAAAGAAAGAAAAAATGACTGGCCCAAAACGTTTGAACAGTAAAATATTTCTATTTTAAATAAAATATATATATATATATATATTTTAACTTTTTATTCATCCATTAATCTTGACAAAATTATCACATGTTATAAAAAAATATTAAGCAGCACAACTGTTTCCAACATGGATAATAAATCATCATATTAGAATGATTTCTGAAGGATCATGTGACACTGAAGACTGGAGTAATGATGCTGAAAATTCAGCTTTGATCACAGAAATAAATTGAAGGATATTCAAATAGAAAAGGTCAGCTACAGACTGATGTTTGATTTTAATGGAAACATGCTGTGTTCTCATGGGGCAAGTTGCCATACGCGTTTTAAATGTTAAAACACTGTTTATTAATTCGACCATTTTTTGGGGCCAAACCATTTATTAGAATGTTTGTCACAACAATAGTTTGAGATTTCTGACTGGTACCTTTTGCATGTTTACGTTCCCATTAATTGTTCTGAGTTTCATATCTGCTTTACTGTTTTCCAGACATGGATGCGGGGCCATTTAGCAGGAGACAGTTTGCGACACAGTCCTTACGGATCACAGCCAAAGAGCTCTCGTTGGTTGGGGGCAAGAACAATGCCATCACCGAGCGCTTTTCCAAGTGAGTGTTATTCCCTTTACTTCTTCATATTAACATGGCTTATCACATGGCTATGGGGAGTACTTGAAGAAAAAAAGTTGTGTTCATTTTTTGGGTGATTATCTTGATGAAAGAAACGTCACGTGTAAGCATCATAAACTTTTGTTGGTCACAGAGCTTTTCTTCAACAGTAATCAATTGAAAAAACCTATTGACTTTTTGTTGAGGGCACAGATATTGGCTCCGTTGCACAACTCTTATGCTTATGGCCCTCAGGTGAAAGCAAGGAGAACATGAAGGTGATGAATGTTTGCAGATAGTGACTGCCAGTAGGGGGCAACAAACTACATTTGGACCAACAATCATAATCTTTCCATCCTTGCTTTCACCTGAGAGCCATACGCTTTGAACACAATTGTCAACTGAGCAGTGTTGTTGATTAACTGCTTTTCCAGTAATTCACCATATTGGGTTTTTTGTGTGTTTTGATTCACACTAAGTTTGTGATATTGATATCACTAAATATTTTGTGAGTTGTAACTAAACTACACCAACTAGGCACTTCCTCGTCTTTCTCTAAAGTGTGTATTTCTTTGCCTTTAATGGCATCAAACAGAGTCATGAAAATAATGGTTTTCTGAACACAATCTGCTATTGATAAGACAAATATAGTCCCACACCAAACTCATGTTGTGTTGAATGGGACAAAAAAAAAAAAAAAATCGCAAATGAATCACAGTGTTTATACTTTTCAGAGAATTACATGTTGTCTCTGCTTTTTAAACTGAAAGAGGAAGTTGTATTCCAACACTGGAACATGTTTGCTTATATGATAATGATACCGTTTTTAACATTTACTCATACTTTTCTTCCCACTCTTTCTTTTCAGATATCAGAAAGCCGCTGAGGAGGCGAGCGCAGACAAGAAAAAATCGGTAACTATTATTAATGTAATGTGTCATTGTGGAAACTTTTATGTAGTTTTTCAATTCACTCTTGGACGTCTGCTAAATTATCAAATGTAAATGTAACCTCATTCCTAACCTGTTTGACTTTCTTCCATGGAACATTGATTGAGAAATGATATTTCATTATATGAAAAAAAAAATCTTTGACATTTCTACTTCTGTGTTTCACCCAAGAAAGTAAGATGTACAAGTTTGGAAATGACATGAGGTAGAGCTGTACGATTAATCGTTAAAAGATTGCGATCTCGATTCAAACACATACGCCATCTTATTCCTAAATGACAATTATTCACTTATTCACTTGTATATTAAACCTTTGACAAGTACACACAGCGAACATTCAGATCTGTGTTTGCGCTGCCGCTGATCCAGAGAGAAAAGTTGTCATGTTTAGGTATGAAACAGCTTCACAAACAGTCTTTTCAACCACACAGTATCGTTATTTCTGTTACAATAATGCAAAATATTACAAGTGCTGGGATAAAAGTTCATAGTTCAGATATAAACACTGATGTCTATGTTAGCCATCAAAAAGTAAATCACCTTTTGCACGTAACTTGGTGCTTCTAATAAAGATTGTATCAATTGCATCATTACACCAGTAGGTGGCGACAAGTGACTGTTAAAAATGGGTTTGTCGTTGAATCATTCAAGAGATTCATTACAAAATGCTGATTCATCAAGGAATGAAACAAGTGAAGTCATTGAATCATTCACTTAAACCATTTCTTTTCAATAATCAATTCAAATGATTAAATGTTTAAATTGACTGCTGCAATTAACATTATGTAAGAATCTTTAGTAAATTATGTTACATATTTTGTGTAGTTGTCTTTTCAGAATCGTAGGAGAATCGTGATCTCTATTTTAAACCAAAAAATCTTGATTCTCAATTTATCCAGAATCGTGCAGCTCTAGCATGAGGAGTGAGTAAATGATAACAGAATTTTCATTTTTGGTTTAACTTTTTCTTTAAACTTCAGAATCAATCCAAGCAGAACTTTGTCTGTTTCATTTCCGTCACTGTTGAAAACTGAAAGGCTACCTAGTAGACATTGTGGTGTAAAGTGGTTTACTGTTAACTCTCAGTTGCAGCTAACAAAAATATATTCTAAGAACACTTTGCTAACGTTCCTAAGTTATGAAAACATTATTTCTGAATGTTCTCTGAATGTTCAAAACGTCTTTTAAAAAAAATTCAAAAGCGTTTTTTCTTGGTTATACGAACGTTAAGGGAACATTTAATTTGATCATTTTGCAAATATTATGGGAACGTTGCTATTGAATGTTCTCTGCAGTATATATATATATACATATATATCTTAAGTTATTATTAAGTTTAGTTTATTGTCTTTTCGGAAATTCTTTTTGTGTCTGTGGCAAATACAGACAAACATCAAAAATACAAAAGTACCTTACAAAATACCACAGACATCAACAACATCCCTCTCACAACAGCAAAATCACTGCCAAAGATGTAAAATGACAACTGTGACAAGGATTTATTTAACAGAGCTATATGTGTGTGTGTTTTTTTTTTTTTTGTAATTTCATGTAAGAGGAACTAGGAAAACAGACGAGAAAGAGTTAAATTTCATCACATGCATCATTTCCTGTATGCAGGTTTCACTGCAGGCGCCTTTTAATCATCTCCGACCCCTCCATCTCACACACATTCATTCCCTCTTCCCCCCTTTTCCTTTCACTTCTCTTTCCTTCCTTCATGGGGGCTGTTCAGTGGGGCTGGACTCTTACAAGTTTCCTGCCTGCTTCACATCTGGTAGAGCTTTACCACTGATGTCCAGCGCACAAGGAGCTCGAAGAAAGCAGAGCAGAGAAACTGTCCATCCAGGTCTTTCCTCTCATCTCCGACAACTTCTCTTTCTGGTGTCTCGTTTCAGCATGCTTTCACAGAGACTGTTGCATGAACGCAGTCCTCTATACTGAGCTTGTCTTGATTTGGAGTAGAGACACAGGGTGCAATAGAAAACAGCTGTTCTTTGTTTGAATCGTGTATTGGGCTGTTTTAACTCATATGAGAAGAGTTCGTGTTGGCAGTCTCCTCGGTATGTTGATAGCGGTGATGTAACACACTTTAAAAGAAACCGCAAAAAATCTGATGTAAGCAATGTTTGATGGCTTGATGAAATGATAGTGTTTTAGGGGAAGTCTGTCATTTTAGTGAGTGTTCTAGTAGCGATTAAACCCTGACTGTGTTTCGAACAGCTGTTTCCTACATTATTGCATTATCCTCGAGTGGAGATATTCTCTCATGTCTCGTCATGTCTGTTTCTGTGGGTTTGACACTTCTATTCCAGACAAAATATCCTAAATTAAACTTTCAAATGTTATTGTGCATTATTGTGCATATGTGCACACTAACCATCAAATGTTTGACGGACAATTTTTTTATCTAAAGGGTTCAGTGTTATTTTACTATTTTATATACTTTTATATACTATTAGCTTTCATTTTTATCTTTTTCATTTTAACTATAGTTAAATGTATTTTTTTATTTCATTTTTTTTTATCGTTTTGTGCTTTTGTCATTTTAATTGTCTACTATTCAGGTTTATTTTTATTTCAGTTTTAGTTCAGATTCAGTTTTTATTTAATTCCATTTAGTCATTCTAGTGATTTAACTTTAACTTATTTCAGTTTGTTGTCAATGTAACATTTAAAATGTTTACTTAGTTTAGCTAAGTTGTTCATCTGATGTTTACTTTTATTTTATTTATTTCTTTATCTCAACTAACAATTAAAAAAAAAAAATTTTTTTAGTTTTTGTTAACGATAATAACCCTGAAAAGTTAATGCTTAAATTCTTGAAATTAGTTCTGTAGATGTAAATTATAAACATCTTTACAAAGCATACATGTAAATTATAGAATGGATTATTTGGACTGGATAAATTTGAAGTTTCAACAAGTGACAAGTGAAGTTAGTTGAAAGACTGCCTAGATTATGCAAAACTGTAATCTAGACAGAGGGTTACTATGAAGAATATAAAATATAAAGTCATTTTGATTTAGGAATTTACAAAAATTGATGATATATATAATGCAGCTCGTTGAGGAGAGGTGAACTATTACTTTTTTAAGCGATCAGACTTAGTTTTCTCATAGATTTACATTAAAGGAGCGACCCAAAGCATATCTAGAGACCAGAATCTTGAGCTCTTTTGCCTTGTAAGTAATAGTTAATAAAAACTAGTAAAAGTAGTTGGAATACAACACGGGTGTTGTGTTTTTTATTATATGTCTGAAATGAATGTCTACATGAATGAACCTCTCTCACTCTTTCTCAGTCTGTTGACAGTTTGTCCATGCGATCGGGAAACTTGAGTGTGCTGAAGAAACGCTGGGAACGAACGCCTCAGGAGAAATCTGGTCTTCAGCTGAGCGTGGCTCCTTCTGTTCCCCGCAAACCCCGCATTCTCCCAGAACCACCTGCTTCCTCCAGCAAACCCGTGCGACTGGCCAGCCTGACCCAGGAGCCAACGCCCCATGAGAGACCTGCCAAAACAAAGGCAGACATGGAGACTAAACAAAAGAAGAGGGTAGAAGAGAAGGAAGAAAACGAATCCGCATCCGATCCATTTTCTCCATCTTCCCCTTTGGAGAAACCAGTCTTGCCTCTCAATAACCTCAAAATGATGTTTGAAAAGGGCAAAAGCAAGGTGAGAATGTCACAGATGAAATACATTACTGCACCTACATATGTATTCTCTATATTTCCTGGTATGTTGTAAAACAACCCAACATAATGAATAATCATAATTATAACAGTTGCATGCCAAATACCCAGGTCATATTTTACCTCAAAATCAAAAGAAAGAAATCCGAAAATTAAGCCTTATTTAGGACAATTTATTTAAATTCTCTTTAATGATAGTTAACCACATTTTCCCTGCAAATCACATTACTGCAAAGTGAAGAAATCCCATTCTCATTAACGTAATGTGAGGGAGAAATCTCACTCCCAGTACTGTGTAAACATAAATTAATGACAGTAAATCTAATCCTGAAGGCAGCTGTTTACACTTAGCTTATAAAAACTGACACAATTTACTAGTCTTTTTCCACACTTTGTGATTCCGGTTCAATATGATCTGTCGTGAAATAGAGAAAATGGCCTCTGGGATGGACTAAATCTTAGACTAAAACTTAATGTAGATGTTCAATTTTGAAGGTGTCGTACACAGTAATGCTCAAAATATATATTTGTCTCCAAAAATATCTGGATTTTAAAGTCTTTTGGCAGAACCTCATACGGAAACTGTCATTAACAGAGGAATTATTACTCAAACCCCAATTTAAATGTATTGCTGCATTGCTTAGTGTAGAACAGATGCAGGATAAGTTGGTATAACTTCTTTCTAAATGCGGGATCTTTGATGATATTGTTGAAGCTCTTGTCCGTGCTTTGGCCAACATGTTAAACCAGCTCACTGACTTGAATAGACATATTAGCGGCTTTTTACTTCTGTTGTAAATGGTAGATAAGGGTGTGTTCACACTTGGCTGGTTTGGTTCAATTAAACCGAACTCTGGTGCGATTGCTCTGTCGTCCTCCTTGCAGCAGATCTTCATTTGTGTGAGTGACGGAGGGGTTTTGACTCCTTTACACATTTTCTAAGCTCTTCACAAGCTCTCGGCTGGTAAAAATTCCTATGCACATTTAGTCCAACACAGCATCGTTTCAGTAAGTTCTGTCACAAACAAATACGTCATAAAAGCTGTTTGTTTATTGAAGTGTGAACACAGTCAATTTAAGGGTCATTTCATCAGCTAACCTGTACATAACTTGATATGGATATGTGTCAGTGGATATACGTGCCCATCCCCCGTCGTCATATCCAGAGGCCAGGCATGTGCTCACATTCCCACTTAATTCCTTGGAATCTTTTGGAATGTCTCAGTTAGCAATCTCTGAAACAGTGACCGAATCTAACATTGTCTTCATGCAGTTATTAGATAATGGAAGCGCAGTAAAATACAAGTTAGCACTGAATAAAAGCTGTCCTTTGTATGCTGCAAAACTGTAATAATATTTGTATCTAGCCTTGATTACAGGGAAAAGATTCTCATTTCAGTTCTCTCATTCAACCTCATTCAAATCTACTTTCTTTTGGTGTGCTTTTTATCATTCTTTCTCTAACCTGTGTTGTCAGTCATGTTCATCACACAAAGAATTACCAAAAGCCTCCTTCTTTTCCTATTTGCTTGCTAACAGATTCACTCAGCTGAAACCATCTTTGCTAATGGAGAGAGAACTTTTTTCAGATCTTCCCCACTTCCTTTGATCATTCATGCATTTCTTTACAACTCCGGTACTTGTACAACATCAGTGGCATGATGCATAAAGCTGAACGAGTGCTGGTTTAGAGTTAACAAAACCATGCAAATCCAACCTGGTTTAGATCAGGTTCAGCGGGTTCACAACACTAGATAAAAACGTTCTCTGTCAGGGTTTGATCTAGAGTTTGTGATTAACTCTGAAGCATGTGCTGCGAACATCAGTTTGATTGACTGCTTGCGAGAAGAGATTTTGTCCCTAAAATTCTTTCACTGTGAACTGCTGTAATTTGAGCCAGAGATATAGGGATCAGATATATGTCCTTTGCTCACAGCTGATTGGTCCAGTTGTGGTTTGCGATCTCTAACCCAGTAGAAAACCTGCTCTGGAGGTTAGCCGTGTAGTGAAAGTTACAATGATAATGAACATTGCTAAAAACCAATCCACCTTCTTGAGCCCGAAAAACAGTTTGCTGAAAATAATCTCAAACTTTCCAGGGTAGAAACTGCAACTCTGAGCTCAAAGCTTAGTCTTGCAATAGAAAATACAATATAAACTGAAAGTGAATCACTAGTTCCACTTCTTTAGGAGGATAAAAGGGGTGTGATGTCTACAGGGACAGCTGAGGGAAGAGCCTCTCCATTCTGGCTCCTGTCTTTATCCTGTTAATATTGTAAAATTAACAGATTAAGAAACTGAAAAGGTAATAACTGAAAAGATGTAAAATGTTAGGAACATTTTACAGACATTATGGTTTTTTTTGCATTTTGCAAATGAAAATTGAGCAGGAAAATGTTACATTTTCATTTAACAATGGCACAATGGAAAAAAATAGTAATAGTTTGCATTTCTCAAAGTTAATTTTGTTGTGAAAAATGACCCAATCATGTTCTTCGCCAGTGCGTGAGATTTCGCTGTTTATTTGTATTTTTAACGTGGTCCAAGTATCTTACTTAGGTGGAGTTTGTGACTACGGCTCTGTGTCATGTTCTTTAAAATTCCCCAATCCAAAGGGGTGTGAAGCCGAGACCAGAGACAAGTGTGTGTATTGTTCCAGCACAGTGAGGCGGTTGTTGGTGGTTTCCTGCCTCCTGAACGCTGGCTGAAAACACAAAGGCAAGAGAATGCTGGAGAGATGCAGTAGACGAGTCCCTCTTTGACCATCACACATTAAAAACACTCTTCAATACAAGTCACATTCTTAGAACGGAATCTGTGTGACAAGCCGTCGATTAGCACAAACAATCATTTCACGTAGTCATTTAGTTTGTGAAAACATTAGAGGAAAAGACCACACTGCACCAGAATAAATGTTAAAATACACACAGTTCTAGGAGTACAAGACACAAGACTTCTATGTGTTAAGACTAGTGTAATAAAAATGCTAGCCTGTGCAAACCTAATAAAATACCAAGTAACACTTATAATGTGGCATTGTTACAAATGCTACACGGATTTACTATATTATAAACATTGAATAATGCATATACAACTAAGCTAAACCCTAAACCTACAGTAAGTACATGTTTTACTCATTCCTTATGTGTAATTACATTGTAACAATGTCACATTAAAATAAAACGTAACCAAATAAAAAATTAAAACAAGCACAAAACACCTTCTACTCAAATATGTGAATGGCAAATGCAAACTCAATTTCATGGACAGTTGCCTTCTGAAATGTTTGCTTAAAAGAATCATTTTACTTAACCAAATATCAATGCATCTGGTTTAATCTCACCTAAATCATCAAACTAACACAAGAGCGCATCGGTAGTGCTTGTGTCTGCGCTTTCGTACTTGTTTCTGGCCCTAGACTTCCATTGTTCAGACTTATGCACTTACTAGTTTTTTATTTTGTTTTAATAAACTGAGAGATGAGTATAAATTCAATCTTACTACATGGAGGGCTTCTGAAAAAAAACTTTTTGTTGTATGCATACTGTCTTTTTCACCTTACTACTCACAAAAATGTTCTGCCACTCTCAGCTATGGCAGTCCCGTCTGCGTGCTTCATTTGTGTTGTATGCTGTGTGGTGATGATATCACGAGACTGGTATGCACACACACACACACACACACACTCTTTAAACCCCAGCAGGTCTCTGGAGGACTATAAAACCTTCCACTGTTTGTTTCTCCATCCGTACCCTTGCCTTTCTCCTCTCTTGTTTATCACAACATCTGTGTTCATGTTCTGAATGCAGCCACTGCTGGATTTCAAATTGCATTTTCTTTGCTCAGAGATGAAATCAGTCTTAATTTTGCAGAGCCTGTCTTTGTTTTTAAAGGTGTTGTACGTCTGAGGTAGTCTTCATAACCATCTTGTTGCACTTATAGGTGTAAACTTTGCACTTTTCTTTTTAATGAGGTTGTCTTGTATGAAGGAGAAATGGGATTATAGCATAGACGGATGACTTCTCATAAATAAATAAATAAATACATAGAGAAATGGGTAAGGGTAAGCTGTGTCACTCTACGGTATGTAAGTTGAGTATGTTGTGAAATATATGAATAGTTTACATTTCAAATACAAATGTAAGCATAAATTAGTTGTTCAATATACAAACTCATTAATAATTCACACATCATTTAAAATTATTTGCCACACATCATTTGTATTTACTTAGAAATATTACTTAGAAATATTAAATAAATCTTAAATTTCTTGATATAGAAAAATAACATTTACATAAACTACACTTTATTTTGATAGTTCAATAGTCTACTTTAGACATTCTAATAACTAAGTAACTTTGCAACTAACTTTTTAACTCATTAATTTACAACTAGTCAGTAGAGTATTAGGAGACTGTTACTTTATGGATTATGAGTTAATAAAATAAGTTGACATGTAGAGCATCAAAATAAAGTGTTATCAGATATTAAAGCTGCTCTAAGCGATGTTGGGTGACGTCACTTCTTGTTGACGTTCGAAGTATTGTCCAACAAAACGGAGGCTAGCTCGACCCTCCCTCCTCCTCATCCCGTCCCCTCCCACCCTCCCGTGCTTCCTGAAACAGTCATGAACCATTTAGAAAAACCAAGCTGGATTTACACACCTGTCCAGCAAAAACAGAGCCACCTGAATGTCGGATTGGAAGCCCTTCTGCCAGCGGAGTTCTCGCCACCTTTTGAACGCTTTTCTGATGTAAATTCGTGACTTCGCGCGTTCCTTCTCCTTTTCCCTATTCTTTGTTATTTGTTCATCGGAACGTCGTCTCTTTGGTCGTGTGTCGGCCATATAAAAATTCAAGAGAATATAATTCTAACGGTAGTCATTGTCGTTGTCTAGGACATCTCTCCTCTAGCTAACTTCCCTTTTCTCTCTCCTCCACTCCCCCCTTCATGTGCACGCGCACTAACCCCCCACCCCCCACCCCCAAATCATTCTTGTCGGTTATTGGCTGGAACACTGTTTGTTATGTTTCGTGGTCCAGGCTGGGCCAGTTTGTTTTTCTTGCCGTTTGTGGAGCCTGGGCTGTCTACAGAGACCGCGTTTCTTTACAGTGTGTTCAGGGGACAGGCAGCTAGCGGATCGTGAGGAGATGTTTGTTGTATGTGACAAAAATGTTTTGGCCTAAAAAACGCGTGACATCGCTTAGAGCACCGTCTACTGATACTCTAATGACTGCTAGCTGACAGGTAGTTGCAAAGTAACATGTCTAAAGTGGGCTATCGAAATGAAGTGCTACCATTTTGTATCGAACTGAACACATTGATATATTGTTGCAAGAGAACCAAAGCCACGTCTCCCACTCCAATTCAAATTGATGGAATTTCCTCCTCTCTTTATTGCCATACTCATTTAGTGCTGCCAGCGGTGGCTTTATATTTGGTTTTGTGTTCACATTGAAGTGAATTATCTTAAAGAGTAAAGTGGATATTTCCTGGGAAAAGGAAGGGAGGAGCGGGCAAGCTTAGTTGGTGCTGTTTCCTTCTATGTCTACATGTAAATTTCCACATTTGTGTATCAGATGCTTTCAGTCTGTCACTGGTTTACATACTGTACTTTGTACTTGATTCTTCAGGAGCAAACAGAAGTGAACAGCACCTCAGAGGACATGGACATACAATTGGCCAACAAAGGTAAATACCAAGAAACACACACAGTCAAACAAAGGTTGTTTTGAAAAGAAAAGTTAAAAAGATATATTCTGTCACAGGTACGCCGAGTCTGAAGCGCAGCGCCTCTGTCAGGGACCGGATGGCCAAATATCAGTTAGCGGTCAACAGACAGGCTCCTGTTACTGTGCCACGCTCTGTGAGTACGATCACTGTGTGTACACAAACAAACAACCTTTTAGCTGAGGGTGTGCTGAAACATATAAAGATGATATACGGTTTACATTGGAGTAAGTGCAGTCAGATCTCTCTGTAATTTATGCAATCAGTAGAAATTAAAAGCATGTTTTTGAGCATGTTTGGTTCTTGATTCAGCCTTGAATTGAATGGGTATCTGTATAGGCTTACTAAAGTCTGAAACTGTCGTTTCAATTAGAGAAAGGACAAATTAATACCATTCCTGAAATTCTTTTTTTCTAGAAGTTGCATATGCACAGTTAAATATCATGCTCTCTTAATTGTGAACAATATCATGGTCCAAGAAAATTAGTAGTTGTATTATTTAGATATAAAATGTTTTTTTGTAATATATGTCTGCGCAGGATGACAGGTCCTTCTAGCTATCACTACAAGCTGATTGGTCTCTGTTGCATCTGCAGCTAATGAACTTACTAATCAATATTTATAGTTATATAGTAAGTTTCAGTCAGTGTATCTTGCAGATCTTGCAGTGCGCTTTCAGAAACACAAGCTCCACCTGTCTAGATCTGCTACGGCTCATTAATGCATGCCATTGTGTGTCTTACAGTAAGTCTATTGGCAGAAGCAAGTCTAAGTACTTGCTCTGCAGCAGCAGCGTAGCATATAGTCCACCAAGACCCAATACATTATCATATCCATTACCAATGCTAACCTATTCTGAGAGTTGTCATGATAAACAACGGTATCTTGAAAATAAACTGCATGATAGGAATGATTCAACCAGAGATAAACATCCCTTCTTTCATAGAATCATCCTTTCCCAGGACAACTAATGCCTCAGCATATAATAATAATAATAATTTATGTAGCACATGTCAAATGATCAAGGGCACTTTACAATGAAGAATCAGAAGAGAGTAGGTGTACTGTAAATACTGAGAAAATGTGTGGTAAAAAAAAGCGTGTAACAAACACACTATCATGTTTCATGTATATATTGTTGGATTATTTTTAAAGTGTGCTGATGTGGAGTGATTGTCACTTTGATTCAGGCAAAGCCGTCAGAAAGCGAGGACAGTGTTCCCTGCGTGGATCATAAGGAGAGTTCGCCTCCTGCTGGTGATAGACAGACAGCGGTACGACACATGCTCTCATTTCCTTTTAAACTACAATTTAAATATACAATAAAGACTCATTTCTTTTAGTGATGTATTCAGACTGAATTTACTGTTATTTCTATAATATTATTACAATTTAAAATAGCTGTTCTCTATGTGAATACATATATATATATTACAATATATTATAAAATGTCATTTATTCCTGTGATCAAAGCTGAATTTCCAGTCTTCAGTGTCACATGATCCTTCATAAATCATTCTAATATGATGATTTGCTGCTTTCTGATTATTATCAATGTTGAAAAACGTGCTGCTTTATATTTTTGTGGAAACTGTGAGACACAATCATTCAAAAATTTGGGGTAAGTAGATTTAAAATAATAATAATAATACCTTTATTCCACAAGCATGTTACATTGATCAAAAGAGACAGTAGCAACATGTATAATGTATTTAAAAGAATAGCTATTAATTTAACTTTCTAATCATAAAACAACCCTGGAACAAAATGTATTACGTATGGATCAAAAACTGTTTTCAACTTTGATAATAATAAGAATTATTAATATTTGATCACCAATAATAATTGAGCATCAAATCATCATATTAGAATGATTTCTGAAGGATCATGTGACTCTGAAGACTGGAGTAATGATGCTGGAAATTCAGCTTTGACCACAGGAAGATATTACAGTTCTTTTAAATTGTAATATTATTTCACAAAATTATTGTTTTTTCTATCAAATAAATGCTGCAGAAGAGACTTCTATCAAAAACTTTAAAAAATCTTAATTATTTCACACTTTTGACCGGTAATGAATATGTTTGTCACAGCATTAAATAGTTTACCTTAATATTTAACAAGACTCCTGTTTGACATTATCATCATTGTTTGTTCTCTCTCTACAGAAAACACTCCCTCCATCAAACTGTGCGAAGATCAATGGTGAGTCTATTCTTTTACCATTATAATTTTATAAATAGTGAGTTATAGTTATATGAGGGTGGTTATCAACAGAAACGGGTTGCTGCCGGTCTGCTTTGACAGGGTTGCGATCAACCATGTAATCGTACGAAATGAAGACAGAAATAAATAAGTAGGCTTCAGAAACATATTTCATAATGTGTTATTGACGTCTTTTCTTTCAACGTCTGTAATATGTCTGAAAAATACGAACGTGGTGTTTCTTCATTAAATCCAAAGTTATAGACTCTATCTAGAGAGCTGCCTTAACATTTGTGGACGGATCAGACTTGGTAGGGCGTTTTTGAGGAAAAACAGGAGCACATTATAAAATCAAGGTTTTCAGAGATTTACTGAAGGCTACAGAAGCAGCTGCAGGACGCGGAGTTAAAAAAGCAAGGATGCACCTGATACTTTTGCATGCAATTCGGAGTAAAGGCATGGAAAAATGACACAGGAGTATAGTTACAATCATTTCCACAGCTGCTGAAACACTTGTGTGCATGGACTTTTCCCTTTGCATTAATTCACTTCAGGAGAATTTTATATTCCGCTTCATTCCTGTCATTGCCCTGGAAATCCTCCGTGATTTTAAACTTAGAAAAACCTCACTAAAATATAACGTTTGAACTAAATGACTTGAATAAAGATTACTTTCTTTTTGTGCTCATTTTATTGTTGATTTGTGAATTGCATGTTTTTTCTTTGTCATGGATGGAGATTACCAGTTAGATTTAAACTGCTGTGAGCAAGTCATTATCAGAAAATCAGCACAGTATATAGTGTGCACTATGTAGTGATCTGTCATGTGTTTCCTTTAGGAGAGCATGTGCACACCGCGAGTCCCAGCACTGCAAACCCTGCGTCAGAGAGCAAGGACCCTCCGAAAGTGCTCAGGGTCTGTGGACTAAACTCATTTCTGTTTATTGATTTTTAAATGCTTACTGATTTTATGTGCATACACAGATTTAATTCTACCTGGGGTAATCAATTTTATATTTAGCAACTGATAACTAATAGTCAACTAAAGTTGGTCTGTGGTAACCAGAGATGGGCATAAATACATGGAAATTTATTTAAAATAAAAACACTAAATACTGTGTGCAAAAATGTATTTAAATACAAGTACAAAATACTGTGTGCATTTTTTTTTTTTAAATACAAATACAGTATATTAAAAATAGACAAAATACATGTGAAATTGGTCATCCAGTGCTGGTATAGGTCACAGTGAATGAAGAAACTACATAGGCCTTGACTGTTAATTCCTAACCTCATCTCTGCCCTCTCAGTCTTTCTTTCTTTCTTTCTTTCTTTCTTTCTTTCTTTCTTTCTTTCTTTCTTTCTTGCTGGCAATTACAAATAAACTTATGCAAAATAGCAGCCATTTATATTAGGGCTGTCAAAAGATTAATCGCGATTAATCGCATCCAAAATAAAAGTTTGTTTTTAATAATATATGTGTGTGTACTGTGTATAATTAATTTTGTATATATAAATACACACACATGCATGTATATATTTAAGAAAAATGTGTTATTTATATATAAAAAAAAAATATTTATATATATAAACTATATAAATATATATACAGTATATGTATGCAAATATTTCTTAAATATATACATGTGTGTGTATTTATATATACAAAATAATTATACACAGTACACACACATATATTATGTAAACACAAACTTTTATTTTGGATGCGATTAATCGCGATTAATCTTTTGACAGCCCTAATTTATATACTTATTTCTAACTCAAAAAATTTCTAATTCAAAAAATTAATACTGTATGTAAAACTGTGGGAACCTTTGCTATCTAGCAAAGAATATGGATGGACGATATGACCAAAATCTTAATTGTACTTCACAGTAACAATATATATCATTGTTTCACAATTCTCAATATCAGTTTTGATACCACAGCAAAAACTGAATTTCAAACTCTTTTGAGGCTTTTTTTTTTTAAATGCTTTTTAAATATAGTAATTTTATATTTATTGTATGTAAAGTTTATTTTTTAGAAAGTTATAGAAAGTTTATCTAAAATGTAAAATTAGAATTCATTTAGATTCATTTGACACTATTTACCCCCCCCCCAAAAAAAATATTTTTATGAATAATAAAACTAAAAGCTGAAGATGTTTGTGGTGTATCATTCATCAGTGCTTGTGTGAACTAGTTGATGCACGAAACCAGTACCCTGATAAAGAGGTTGACTGGCAAAAAGTATTTTATGTATTTTGAAAATACAAAAATACTCATCTTAAATGTATTTAAATACATCCCTGGTGGTAGCGTGTAGAATATGAACATTAAATTAATTTAAAGATTTTGGGACAGTCTGCTAATTGCCAGTATGAGATTTTATCCCATAGAAAACTGATATTCATACTGATTGCATTGCAAAAGAGATGTTTATAACTCTTGTGTTTCCCTGGACAGAAATTTAATCCGCCTATCCAGGAAAGATGTGTGTGCTGCCAAAAGACTGTTTATCCGGTGGAAAAACTTATTGCCAACCAGCAGATTTACCACAAGACTTGCTTCCGCTGTGCCTTTTGTAGTACCAAACTCAGGTACCTTTTGTCCTTATTTATTTATTTATTTTAAAGTCCCCCTGTTGTCACCAAAATGACATATTTAATCATTTTTTTCCTTGAAAACAAATTCTTTATGTCTTAAAACGCTGTTCTGTGAATATGCAATAGAACAAAGTCAAAGAGAAACTGTAAATGGTGACAAAAACCATATTAATCATATATATTAACACATTCATTTTGACAGCCTTAAGCCCTATTCGGACGGGATTAGTTTTACAAGAGTAGATGGACTAATGTAATTTCACCACAGGACGTCTTTAATAATAATGGCCAATTCGCACAGGATAAGAAATGTCAGTAATAATAATAATAATCTTTTACATTGTAATCCTTTTAATTTTAATATTCGGCATGTTTGTGTGCTGCTGTGCGTCCCTGTGTGTGTAAAAGCAGAGTGTACACGTGTTGTGGACCCGCCTATAGGCGCACATTACTAACGTGCTCATTAAATAACAAAAAAAATATTGCGCCATTGACTTTAGACCAGGTTTCAGTTGGTCAATGGCTCAGTCTATTTATGTTGCCTCAAAACTGAAATACCTGATGGGCGCAAATGCATTTGCTATTTAAACAACTTGGCTCAGGACGTGAAAATAATAACTGCGTCGGACTGAAACTAGCAAAAAACACTTGCGTCGCGCTTGGTGCTGCATTGTGCCGGGTGTAAGATAGGGCCCATAACCTATATATATGTATATATAAGACAGTTAGGTCCGGTCAAATGATGTATTAATTAAATTCAGATTGGATTATGTTGGTAATAGGCTTTCGTGCCTCTAACAAGTGCTTTCGACCTTCTTTTTGATCTGAATGGTATGTGGAAAACACTTGAGTTTTGCCACAGACTTGACGTCCCAGCGTCTAGAACGCAACTCAATGCTTTTCAAGTGCATCCATACTTGAAAACCACGGAAAACTTATTTAGTTTTTTATTTTTCCGGACCTTTTTACAGAAGGTAAAAGTTGCCGTAAAATTTACTGATATTGTCCATAATGATAACTGAGACTGCACATTCGGACGGGACTAAAATCACTGAGAAGCTCTGGTAATAATTACTTTACCACACCTCTCCCTGTTAAACTAATCCCGTCTGAATAGGGCCATATATAAAAATAATTAGTCAATATTAAAATCCTGAGGAGGTCAGATTTTAGATATCCTGCATGTAAAAATAAAATGTCCTTGTCATTTCAGCTTGCTGTCTTATGCTTCCCTGCATGGCAGCATCTACTGCAAACCTCACTTCAGTCAGCTTTTCAAGTCTAAGGGCAACTATGATGAGGGCTTTGGCCACCGACCGCATAAGGAAATGTGGACACCACGAACAAACGACGAGGACCCCGAGGGGAGTGAGAACTCAAAGCCCTTCGTGGCAGAGCCTGTGAAGCCTACAGAACAACCAAAGCCCAAAGTGGAGGAGTCACGACAAGCCAAATACACTGACACGACTGCAGCTCAAGAGACCAGGAGTCATGTGACCAGCTCCACGGAAAAACCCCAAACCACCTCTGTGGAAACCAGAAAACTGAGAGTCGCGTGGCCACCTCCTGCAGACAGTGATGGAAGCGCCAAAGTCTCCAGTCCAGTCGCGGAAGTCGTGAAGAGTCCATCCAAGCTTTTCCGAGCAAAGTGGCCTCCGGAGGAAGAAGCTCCACCTGCTCAGAAGAGCTCAGAAAAAGCAGATCTGAGAAGCCTGAGACGAAGCTCGTCCCTCAGAGAGCGCAGCCGGCCCTTCTCTGTGGCACCAAGCCTGACATTAACCAATAATCCACAGCAAGAGGCTCCTTCAGTCAGACGAGGCTCGCTGGAGGAGCTTCGCTCGCTGTCCAAGGCGAAAACAGACAAAACTGAAGTCAAAATCCCAGATAAAGAGGTGAAAATCCCAGATAAAAAGACAAAGGACACTGACAGCCAATTCAAAGAGGATGCGGAGAGTCCGGTCAAGATGGAGAGTAAGGAGAAGGTGCCCTCTTCCATTCTCAAAGTGACACAACAAACCAAGAAAGAGGCTGGTCCCAAACAAACAAATGAGGAGTCTCAGCCAAAACAAACAAAAGAAGAGCCAGAGGAAATTCAGCCAAAACAAACAAAAAATGAAGCTGATCTACAACAAAGAAATAAGGAGTCTCAGCCAAAACTAACAAAAAAAGAGCCCGAGCCACAACAGCAGAGGGGTTCGAAAGCTCGTGTGGAGGATGAGGAGAAACTGATGACAAAGACTTTCCCTGAGCTCCAGGACACATCCTCTCCACCTGTGGAAGAAAAAGCCCACCGGAAATCCCAGGACGTGGGCTTCTGGGACGGGGAGGAGGCCGAGGAGTCCCTGACCGTGGAGGAGATGATCAAGAGGAATCGCTACTATGAAGATGAAGATGACGATGAGGAGGAAGTGGCAATTGTTTGACAATATATGTCATTAATCCCTTCCAACTTTTATTCAGCCTGAAAATATAAATGGAAGCGGTTTGAAAAACCAATATAATAAAAAAACAAGTACTTTATTATAACCAAGTATATATACTGTATATGTGTGTGTGTGTGTGTGTGTGTGTGTGTGTGTGTGTGTGTGTGTGTGTGTGTGTGTGTGTGTGGTACTGTACATCTTTTTCTCTGGACCTCTTTCTTATAAGAGCTTGAAAGTATTTTTTTCCTTGCCCTTTAAGTTTTATTTTGATTGCTGTATAAAAATGACTTGTTTACGAAAAAGTTTTTAAAAATCATTATTATTGTTTCTTAATCTAAGAATCTGTGTTGATCCCAGTTAATTAACAAATCTAAAGAATCATATTCATTCATTATTCTCATTATTCTCAGCCTTTGACAGTTAATCATTTAGCCAAAAACATTTTTATTAGTCTTCTAGCCCATATTTTAAAGCATTTTCCACTGTTTTAAAGATTATTGGACAATTACACAATAAACATTACCAAAACATGACCAAACTAGAGGTATAATGTGCATAATTTCAGTTTTATGTTGAATGATGAATGTTTAAATCATTGAGCATAATATGTGTAATTATATAAATGAAGATACATAATGCCAGCAAGCATTTTCTTGTCACCCAATTTGCCAGTTTTCTTGTCACACAGCTTTATAAAGCTTACAGAACATAATTTGCAACCTTTATAATACTGCCATCTAGTGTTAAACTCGAAACCACCTCAGGTCTGAGTCGAGACCGTGGCCAAAACAGGGCGAGTTGAACTCAGGACTGATTTCAGAAGCTAGAAGGTCAAAAACAAGATTTCTGATTGTTCACTAAGTGACCATGTAATGCAATTCTGACATATTTTTATTGTCTTGCTATTTTTATTTTAGGCAAAATAGAAGAAAATCATACAGTTACAGGAGTGAGCTGAGAATATGTTTTTTGATAAGATCAGTGTTTCTCAGTCATGGTTCTGGAGTCTATGAACAAGGATAAGCTGCACTTTTTACAGGATTGCTCACAGCTATCTAGAATAAATTGACACGCTTCCTGTCAGCACACAATTATAAGATTGTCGTTGCTATCTAACAAACTAAACAAATAAAAATTGTAAATACTGAGTATTAAATGCTCGTTGAATAAAACAGCTGAAACATGCGGTGCATGCACCTGTCTTCACTGTGTAAATGAAACTCTAAATCTCAACATAATATAACGGTAACATGTTTGCATTAAAAATCATTTATAGACAGTAATAACTGCATCATTTTAAAATGGTGACTTTTACACATGAACTTTTTAACTCGCATGTTATAAATGCTTAATAAATCATTCGTACTTATTTGAATCAAAATCAGATTCATTATTTAATCATGATGCAGAAATATTCTATTCTAGAGAGATTGAAGGGTGTTGTGCTTGTGTTTAGGCTCATTAATGTAATGTTTCATGACTCATGTCACTTTTCTTACATTGAATCCTCTGTTAAAAGACAGGTTGTGATGCAAAAGGCCACAACTTGTGTATTCATGAGATATTATGAATCATTTCATTCCAATATTAGTTACATGTGAACAGTTATAAACCTTACCTGTGAAAGTGTTCAGAGTTCACAGGGCTGCCATGGACTCCCATTGGGGAGGAATAATGATAATAATAATAATAATAAGACAAGTAACAATTAAAATAGGGACTACAGAACCTTTGGTGCTTGGCCCATAACTACATAATTATGTAAATATGAAAAATATAAAGAAAATGTGTACAGCCTCAATCAGAAGTTACAGTAGCAAATTGTTTAACATTACTGATGTGACAACATTTCTGTCTCTGTACATCTCATTTAAATTCCATCTTTACCACTGTAACTCAACTTTCTTACAACCTCCTATCGCATTCGGATCAGTTTTGAATACAAATTTCTTTTAAAAATCCATACTAATTAAGATGTTCGGTATTACTGACTTCCAGGCGTGTTTGAGGGCCGGTTGGAGATGAAATCTGCTGGACGTCGGATTGGACAGCTCCATAAGTGCTCCCATATTTGCTCCATGAGCATTCTCTGCTATAGCCGCAAGAAAATTGTGTCCACACAATGCTCACAACATGAGAATGTGCACGGTCCTTCCTTGAAAACAAGCCCAAGCATGTCCCTCCTTACTATCCTTACACTCAAAAAAATACCTCATCAGTTGAGTGTATATTAATCATGTGGCAAATTTCCACATACAATTATTACATTAATAAAGCTGTTTATTCACTTTTTTGAGTGTGGGAGAAGATAGCATCACAGTAGCCTATATACTGTATATGTATATATATGTTGTTTTTTTGTCCCAAAGATAGAATATATACATTATAATATATATTTTATATTATTAATGAAAGGGATGTTTTTAGGAGCCCACCAACACTAAAAAATCCAACTTACGTTTTGTATGACAAATTCAGTTTTTAAAGTTTATTCAACATGAGAAAAGTTGAGATAACTCAAACACGTAAGTTGAGAAAACTCAAAAATGTCCTGCAGCTGGTTGCCTTAAACTTTTAAGTTTTCTCAACTTTTTTTTTTTACAGTGAATACAGTTTTAGACAGTTTATTTCTTTCTTTGTTCAGAAATGACTAGTTATATAACAGCTTTACACATAATGATCAATTAAAGTTCCACAAAAACACCTCTGATGTCATGTAAAAGGAACAAATAAGAAGTTTATTTTGCAAACAAATTATATTATTCTTTATAAAGCATTCATAATGATGCACCACAGTCCCCCAAATGCAGATGCCACTGGAAATTATGCATTCATTAAGCCTCACATTTCTGAGCGTACAGAGAATTTAATCCACATCACTCAATATATTTTCCTGAGTTATGCATCTGAGGAAAGAATGGTGTGAATGTTGAATTCATGCCCGTCACGCATATGCCTCACAATCACAGGCTCTTCCATTCATTTTTTAATTCCTGAAGTAATATTGCTAATGTATTTTCCCCACATCCTGTGGTTAGCGTTACAGTATAGGATCACGCAATCTGCTGCTCACCAGCTCTGTGAAGCGAGACGGACACTGAAACCCACGCATCCTACTTTTTCCGGGCACCGTTTGTCACAACGTGCCAGACCTTTAATTGTAGGCATAAAGTCTAGGCTGCAGGGATGATGTACGTATTTTTGTAGGTCAAAATCTGGAAACAACTAGCATTTTAGCACTTACGGTTTCATCGCCCTGAAGTCAATGGGGTTTTGTTAAATACCTGAAACAAGGTCTATGGTGAACACAAGCTCAAGATATTTTCATGTTTTATTCGTAACGCCATGCTTCCTAATGATATCTCCCAAGGGTAGCATGTACAGGGTGAAAAGCAACGGTCCTAGTACTGAGCCTTGCAGTACTCCATACTGTACTTGTCATCGACTAGTCCACTTTCACAGCCTCGTTGTGTTTTATAATTGCACTCTTTCAAACTAACTCAAACTTTCAAAGAAATTGTTTTTCAATAAAGACTGAAAGAGTTGTCAGAAGCTTAATGATAATGACATTGAAGTTATGCGACCGTATGTAGTTAATTTATAGCCATGAGTTTAGCTTGAGTTTAGCTTGAGTTTAGTTTGCATTCAATCTGTCTGACATGTAAAGCATGTTTGTTTTGTTCATTGTCATGTTTAGGGGCTGGTAAATGTCACTAACAGACAATGGTACAATATTCTATAATAACAATACAATAACAGACCTCACTTCAGTCATTAGATGCTCCCAGTACATGTTTGTTTGGAGGACGTTTCTACTTTTTAGTGCCCACAAGCAATTTGGAAGATCCAAATACAGTACTAAATTTACTTCGCCTGATCTTCCATTACAGATGTGAGAGGACATTCTTCCTTTCATATGGGTCGGCCAAGCTTGGAAAATGCTACTTTTCCAATTTCTTGTATTCTCGTAAATAAACATGCAAAAATGCATCTCTTTTATGTTCAACGAAGCGCCTAAATTATAAATATCTTTTAATGTTTCTAACTCACTTAACATGAGCAACTAAACACTGGATTTTCAACAAAAAAAAGCTGTTGTATTGAGATGATCAGACCTCACATAAAAAATATTAATACCAAATGATTTAACTATTGTATTACTTAATATCATGAAAATGAATGTGAAAAGTGGGGGGCAAATGAACAGACAGCTATAATGAAGGTACAATGATTACAGAATTAACTGAATGGTTCATGAACAGACAGTGACTCTAGAATATACTCACACATTCAAGTACATTTTAGAATTTTTTTTTTTTTTTGCAACACAAAACAAAATACAAATAATCACCTGCAGTTTACTAATAATTGTCATACTGAAATCTAATATTACATTGGACATAAACAGCTATGCCTAATGGTTTGCATCCGTGTTTCTATAATACTGCTAAGAGAAGTCAGTGTTGTCAAACAGTCAATATAAATCAATCTAATCAGCCCTCAGCACTATATCTGGTATTTCAAGTAATGTCTGTCATCATAAACTTAGATGATTCACTACATCAGTTGAATACAAATTCTGTCATGAAACTCTAGATGGCGCTGACTGATGACTCCTTAATCTCAATCTGCTTGCAATCCCATCATTCTCTAAAGGGCACAGCTGATTGGTTCCTGCTGTATCAGCAGCCAATGAGATCGCTGCTCAACATTCAAATACTGGGTCAACATTTGCTGTAGAAGTTGCAGTGCGCTTTCAGAAACCCTCCACCTTCCCCAGCTCCACTTGTGTAGATCTGCTACGGGTAATTTGTGTACTTAGTCTATATTGTACAGCATCAGCATGTCTTACTTGCTCACAGTAGTGTGTCATGTGTGTGTCGCACAATATAACATATCAATATTGTCATATCCATTACCATGAAAAAGAGAGAAAGTGGTCAAGTCAAGTCACTTTTATTTATATAGTGTTTTTTCCAATGCAGATTGTTTCAAAGCAGCTTTACAATGATAGCAAGAAAATAATGCAACAGTTTGTTTCGGCTGTACAACAGATCTACAAGAAAATAGCCGCTCTGAAGAAAACAGTGATGTCAATGTCCAGCTCAGTTCAATTCTCATGTACAGAAATGTGGAAATTCATAACAGAAATGTGGCTGTCAACAAACTTTGCAGTATAGCCAAAAAGTCTTTGGGGTTTCATCCAAAAGCTATTGTTTATTTGCACTCACACCTGACACAATGCTGATGTAAACTTGATGCCAGATCTAAACCAGAATTGCCAAATGTAACCAAAATTTGTCCCAAACTCTGCCATAAAGGTAATCAGCAGCCCTTAAAATGCTAAAAGTGCAAAATGTTAATTCCTTATTGAGCAACAAAATCATTCAGGCCTGCAATACTTCAAGTGTCATCCATCATTGCATTATTAATCCACTGGGGATAAAAATATTAACAGTATGTTTACGGCATGTTTACAACTGGATCAGTAACCTTATTCGGGAGCATTAATATGGTTGAAATCCGTTCAATCAAACTTTCCACATACCAATGTTTATATATCATTGCACACAGACTGACCTGCTGGGCAAAATTTGTTAAATGTCCATTGCTGACTGTTTCATGTCTGTTATTATTTCCAGTTCCTTCCTTCCTTTTCTCCCTTCAATCCTCGATTAACTGCTAAGTCCGCATAAGTCTGCAGAGAGTGGCATTTATAGATGCAAGGACTTCAGTTAGGGAATAAATTGAGCATAAAACAGTGCAGATAATAGAAGTTAATAAAAGTACTTTGTCTTTCAGTACAGTCCTTCATTCAAATGCATGAAGATTCTGTGTGCTTTTCCGATGTTTCCTTTCAAAACTTCTGCTGTCTTTTGTTTTTTTGTGTTTCACTCATTCGGTGTTGAAACATTGCTGCAGGGATTTGCTCCCATCAGTGAGGATAGGCAGAGATGTTGGGCAATGCAGTTGGGGCTCCAGTTCATCCTGTTCACATGTGTGTAGATCTGGTACTGCAAAGAGATGTGTTTTATCCAGGACCTTTCCAGTTCTTGTTGATAAAACCCTAAAATACACCAGACTAGCAGATCTTGTCTTGTTTAAAACAATGCAACGCAATTTATGTTACTGTTGTCTCCCAGCTAACGAAAATATTTCTCCTAACATTCCCATTAACTTCTGTTTACCATATCAAGTGATCGAATCTCTTCAGAAAATTTGGACTAAACCGCTCAATTCATATGGATTAGTTTTACAATCTCTTTATGAACTTTTTGAAGCGTCAAAGTGGTTGTTGCGTAGACTGTACAATGTATAAATAATGTTTTTGTGCTAGCATTTTGAGAACATTTTTACAGACCAGATTACTCTGAACGAACATTTACGTTATTTGAAGAACGTTTGTTCATAACTTTGAGAAAACCTTGCCAGAGCATTAGACAAAGTCCTGAGACATTCCCTGTTAGCTGAATCTTATTCTTTTTTTTACCTCCATTAATTAAAAGAAAGAAAGATACATTCTTCTGCAAATTTCCATTGTTTAATTCTTGATTTGGTTCTGTCCCTTTCACTCACCCATAACACCCAAAGTCATCACTGCAGGGCAGATGATGGTGTAATACAGAATTACAGAGATCTGATTATTACTCACCACACCTTTCTGTCCTCCCAAGGCTAAGGTTACCTGTCTTCTCCTGTTAGATTCTCCTCCAACCTTTCAAACCCATTAGACATCAGTGCAGACAGATCCCTACATTTCTATCTTTAATGTTAACCACAGATGTAAGGTGTGGACAGAGCTTGGCTTTGTTTTGTTGACCTGCTGCCCTGGCAACAAGAACACTGCATCAGCCAGATTATTTTTCATCTTTGATTTTTTTTGTACTGTATGTTTAAGTGTGCAAGTGTCATTTCTTTTTCATGTAGGCATTTCAGGACATTCACTCAATCATGCTGAAATGAATGTGTGCCACTACGTGCCACTCAAACTTTAATAGGGTTCTTGTTGACCCTTGTCTGAGTTGTTGAGTGACAAGTTAATGGCTTTGGTCTAATCAAGACTAAAAATTGTTATTTCAATGCTAGTGAAAATAATACATGAGTGCGTGCTTGCATGCGCATTCTGACCATGCCATCTCGAAATCTGTGAATGTAGATAACACAAACGATGTTTCAGTTTTGTCTCTAAGGAGTTCCCGAAAACTGTCTTTTGCTTGAAGTAGACCTGATCCTTTAGACTTCAGATTGAGGTGAACTCCCTGGTGATTCTACAGTCCAAGTATGCAACATGCAATACAGAGCTCCAAATAAAGTCCACCTTACACCATCTTTGAGTCAAGTTTCCTTGTGCTAAATTTGTTTGACACATGGCACATGCAATTCGCTATTGAATGCTGAGGTCACTGGCTCCATTGTTAAATAATGTCACTCCGTCTGCTATGAGGAGCGTGACCACTATGAAACACAATATCCAAGGAAAATATTTGTTATTTGTATAAGCCCAATGGAGGACATATTGGGAGATTCCTGTGACCTGAGACATGGAGTATATGACCAGTGGAAGGACTAGTGCATGGTGTATTGATGTTAAGAGTAAACAGAGGTATTGTTTTATCCATTTAGTCGAAATGTTGTGCAGCTCCACTAGGGAGAAGGAGTTGGATCAAGAAAAAATCACTGGAAATTACTCAAAACACCAACTTAGGAACCCCATCTGAACAAGCTTTCATGCCCAAAGCAAGGAAGCAATTATTCTAAAAATGGGTAGTTGAAATTAAATACTTCAGGGAAGTTGAGATCTCCTGTGGTGTGACATACTATACTCTATTTAATACTATTTTAAAACAGCATTTTGCTTATTCTAAATTATTGTGCATGCATGCATTGGAATATACAGTATACTTTTAAAAAACGTATTTGCCACACTATCGGATCATTTAAAGTGAACTAGTAAGGGTTATTATAAACTGTTAAAAACAAAGAAGAACACTTTCTCTGGTGTATTTTATGCGCTTTAAATAATAGTTAACCCTAAAATAAAATTTGCCACCTTCATTCTGTTTTTTCTTCTCATGCACTACACAAAATAAGGTATTTCAAGAACAATTCAGCTTCTTTTGTCCATACAATAACAGTCAATGGTGTTTCAAAGTTTCCAGTTCTAAGAGGTCGAATTAATCCACGCAACTATGATCTTTTTGTATTCTCATTTATCTGGATGTTGCTGAGTTGATGCAGTATGTGAATTGAAATCTGCCATCTGTGTTCATCATGTGGCCACAGGATTTAAGCCAATCACCCGTGATGTAAATGCCCACATTATCAATGTTGAAGAATGTAGAAAAAGGAAAACTCACATTTTCAATATACAAATATGGCTTTCACTATGGTCACCACACCTCAAGACATTGTTCAGATGTTGTATTTCAGTCATTTGTCAGGTTTTTGCCTCTTGTGTATAGGACTAATTACTTACGTATTTCATCCCACGCCTCATTTGCTAATTCCAAAACATAGTTTTACAGCTAGTAACGAAGGCTTGAGCCATAGAGAGAGAGAGAGAGAGATTTAGCGAGTGTGAATTACCTGAGTCTGTGTGTCTCTCAACAGTGTTCGGCAGCAGCGTCTCTACTAATAGCGAAACTGTAAGTTTACCTGCTTCAATAACAGCACTGTTATTACCTCGCTAGTTAGAAATTTCATGTAGCTTTTAAGTTGCTAAACAATTTTTTTGATACATTTGTAATGTGTAAATTCTGATAAATATGTTTATGTGCGAATGTATGCAAGTGAGAGCAGGAAAAAGAGAGTATGTGCTTACCGCACACATAAAACAAAATGTTTTTATCCTATTCTTCGCTATATTCATTTGCTTGTTCAGTGTCGATGTGTGTTTTTTTGTTAGGCTGTAAGAACCTTTAAAATAACTGAAATCATTTGGCTGAGTGATATGGAGCTATATGTCAAGACCTGCCTGAAACTACTTTAGCCGTGCTTTTCCCTGAAAATAATTCCACACCCTAGAACATTCGTCAACCAATCAGATTCAAGCATTCAACAGCCCTGTAGTATAATAGATAATAAATAATACATTAAATGGCTTTGCAGGAGCAATATGAAAGGCATAACTGACCCAAAATAAAAATCATATCATTTGCTCACCCTCGTATCATGTTCATGCCGCAACGTCATTACCATAATTACTAGATATAGTCAGAGCTGTTCACATCCTCGGACTCAGAATTATGCATTTCTTTGTCAACACTATTAACACCAAAATGAAAATGTGTAATTTGAGTAATAAATTGTTAAAATCAAGTAACAGTTGTTATGCAAATGTATTTTTACAAGTCAGAATCACATAATTATGGTAATTCTGACATGGCATGAACGCACCTTGATGTTCATATGCATGTTTTATCAATGCATGTAATTGCATTCATCATGGCCATAGTGTCCGCATATTTGGCATGTTTTATACTCTAGCTTATTACAGATGGTGTACTAGTGTAGTGTGCTGCGTTTTTTTTTTTTTTTTTTTTGTCATGTCATAATGATCATTGCTTTTGTCTTACCGAATGCAGAATAATAATCCACCTGCCGTTTACATGCATCTGTTTGAGAAAAGTGTTGATGACACAAAGAAACTCTCCCTCACTTAATATATAGTGTGAGACATTTTAGTCTCAGAAGAATCATTCATTTCTAAAACAAACAAAACTGGATTAAAAGAAGAGTTTACAAGCAAAGATGAAAAGTGACAGAGCCCGTAATACAACTTGTCATTAGTCAGACAACATCCGACTTGCTTTTCAGAGATTGACAATTGCATGATTTCAAAGGATTTACACCGGCCTAGAAATCGTATTTTTCCTGTTCGAAAGGTAAGATATCTACAGTAGCAATCATTATGTCGAAATTAGAGAGTGAAGGCAGGTGAGGCTTCAAAAGGGAAACACATGTTACTGTGAAGGGAGCTAGAGCTGATAAGTGACTGGATTTATCTGTTGCAGGATGGTGAATGGACCACTGTACCAGGGACTTAAAGGGTTAGTTCACCCAAAAATCTGGTTGATTCTTGCATGTCACGCAAGCATGTCTGAACTTTCGCAAGAACCATTGAGGTTTGATCTTCCACATCAACCAAGTGGAGCTGAGTGAGGTCATCTGCCTTCATATTTTTTGACCCAGGTCAATAAGTAAAATGAGTGAAGAAGGCCCATTGAGCTTGGATTCAGCCTATTGACATCACAGAGGTATTCCAAGTTCTGATGATCCTGTGATGGATTTTTTAATTAATCATAACTAACATTTATTTTTCTTACAGGAATAACATTCATATGCTTTTTAATCCTAATTGTCTCCAAACCCTTTGGTCAAAAACACTCAGTCAGTGTGTGTGTGTGTGTGTGTGTGTGTGTGTGTGTGTGTGTGTGTGTGTGTGTGTTAGTGAATCATGTCCAAATATAACAAAAGGGGAAATGAAACTGGACAGATATCGAAATTTATAAACTCATGACTTCGAGTAAGTGAAGTAAATCAAGAAATCCAGAGTTTGCTTCTACCTAGTAACAGAAGGGTTTGCTGAATTATGCATTTGAAGAACCAATTGTATTGTAGGAAAATTATGTAATGTATCATGTCACCTTTTCCATACTCCTATTCTATAAAAACTGTTGTATTCTTTTTGCTGGTGGGATTCTCTCTGAAATTGGTCTGAGATTCAAAGGCAAATTCAAAGGCATTGTCTGGAGTCTGTTTAGGTATTGCTGCGCAGCAAGTTAGTGGAGCACTAGAGATCTTATTTTAATGTTCATAGGGGTCAAGGCGTTGACCGACTTAATCGACGTCGATTAGGAGACACGCTAGAGCAGGGATGGGCAACTTCGGTCCTGGAGGGCCACTGTCCTACAGAGTTTAGCTCCAACCCTGAAAAAATCACCTGCCTGTAACTTTCTAGTAATCCTGAGGACCTTGATTAGCTTGTTCAGGTGTGTTTGATTAGGGTTGGAGCTAAACTCTGTAGGACAGTGGCCCTCCAGGACCGAAGTTGCCCATCCCTGCGCTAAAGTTTAATAATATTGAACGTCGATCAGGAGATGTTTAGGGACGTCGATTAGGAGACGACCCAGGTTGTCTTAAGTCAGGTGCATAGGGGGAAAATCTTCCACAATCCGTTATCACTTGGAAACAATGTTGAGCTCCACTTGGTGCCACTTCTCTAGAACTAGTTTGATTGGCAAAAGTTTGTGCGGTTGTCATAACTCAGTGGCTGTTAACTTTTCTGAGACCATGCATGGATGGCGTTTCAGAGGAGTACCTAATCTCTGGGATAGGATGTCCCCTATGTCAGTGGTAGTAGGACTTTAAGGATAAACGGCAGATCAAGGTTTGGATTTCGGAGTATGGGAGGCATGATTAGGCTTACTTTTCAAGAGACTGCCAAGAAGCCTCTGATGAATGCAAGCAGGAAAAGTCCAGGAAGCACTGCAGTTCTTACAGGGTGATGGATGACTTGCACCTTGACAGGATCCATCTATATGTCATTGGAGGACTGGTGGAAGTGTCCATGTCGGAGGTGGTCTGTCAGGTAGGATGAATAGATGAGGATGTGATTTACACTGTATCAGTGGTTCTCAACTTTCGTTCTGAGGACCTATGGTCACTGTCATTTTGCCAAGTAAGAAATGTTCTGGATTCCTGGATTTTGTTGGTCCTGGAGCAACATTCCTGTTCGAAAATGTAGTCCTAACCCTATCCTTACCCCTAAACCTAACCCTAGCCATAAATTCTCCCTAAAATCAGAGGGAAATGATAGGTAAATAACACTGATGTAGAAGCACCTAACCCTGATTGTAACCCTAAACTTCACATAAATTGTAAACTTGTCCTTCAAATCTGATTGGTTGATTGTAATGTTGTTCCAGGATCATCAAAGATGTTGATCCAGGAACCTGTTGTACTTTGTGAAATCACGTTCACCACCTTTAGCACTGCACGGTACACTGTAAAAAATGATCGTAATTTTAACGGTAAAAGACTGTAAAAATGCTACAGTGAAAAACTGTTAATTGGTTAACAGAAAGTTTCCGAACTATATACGGTAAATAACTGTGATAGATCTAACGGTACATTTAATGTAATTTTACTGTAACATACCGTTAAATTTACAGTTTTTGAAAGTGAAAAAACAACTCATTGTATAATTTACAGTGAAAAACCGTAAATTGACATTCCCACAATTCCCTGTGACACTTCACATTTGATGTATTTTTGTTGAAATAACTATGTTTGTTTCTTCATAGTTTTCTTCGTTTTTTCTAATCAGTTATGTACATTAGGGGTTTATGTTACATTTAATGTTGTTAAATTAATGTTTATTGCATTTTTTAAATTTCATGTGTTACCATGATGGTGTTTAATGTTTGTGTGAATGACACTGTGCAGCTTCTATATATATTAGTATTAACTTTCTTGTGGAAGAACTGCTTGTGTTGAGCTTTGATTGATCATGTGACTCTCATCACTGCTGTGATTGGTGGTTATCAGTGTACAAAACAGATATTAATACTTCAATAGGATGGTAAATTAACATTATATCATATTACTGAAATTTACTGTTATATTTACTGGTTTATACTGTAAAATTGACATGTTGTTCAGAATAGCACGTACATTTTACAGTTTAAACCAGTAAATATAACAGAACTCCAGTGTGTTATATGCTGGTTTAAACTGTAAAATGTACATGTTATTCGGTAAAAGCAATTACTGTTTTGTTGTATATTTTACGGAATTGTTCTGGTAACCCCAGCTGCCAGTTTTTTTCCGTAAAAACTACGGGATTTTTTTTACAGTGTATATATCTCTCCCTTACCCTCTCTTTGGGAACTAAACACTGTACATCACAACAATTGTTTACAGAACATTGTACACTAAAGGTGTGGACATGATATGGTCGATGGTAAATGGATATATTGTATTACAGATTATATATAGGCTGAAGTCACATCTTTTTCGGCAACACTTGATCGATTAATACTAACACTTTCATTTCACTTCTCTTCTACTCTATATCTATTTAGAAAAGATAATTACATATACTGGGTTAGACCAAACTGGGAAAGGTCACAGCACTTACATATTGTTGTCCTATTGTTAATTTAACTGCTTTTATTGCTCTCCCCATTTGTAAGTCGCTTTGGATAAAAGCGTCTGCTAAATGATTAAATGAACATGTAAATGTATGGAAAGTCAAAGACGCAGATGGAGAGCGAGGCAGCCCTGGAAGTTTCTTATTTCCCCTGTACTTTAGTGCTAAATACTGCACAGCTGTACAGATGTGGGGTCACTCTCCTTTCTAGGTGACTTGCACACCTGTAGGAATGAAGCTGGTTGCCAACAACATGTATGTAAACCCTTCCATGTGTTTTTTAAGAAGATATTGTCTGACAAAGCACATACACAGAATGTTTCCTTGGATATCAGTAAAACGTTTAAAAAAATTCTGGTTAGAGGGGAAAGCCCTTGTTAATTTTTCCCCATGTCACTCAGAAACACCTGTGATGTGGTGCTCATTTTCCTACTTGAGGCGATTAATTATGACATCATTGCGATGGGGAAATCAGTGCAATGACAGATCAAGGGTGAAGTTCTTGAAAAACAGGCTTAAAGTCATTAAGCGATCATCCATGACTTCATGAAAAAGGATTGTGCTAATTTGTGTTTGTGTGTGTGTGTGTGTGTGTGATTTGGGAGGAAAAGAGATGGAGACAACTGGAAAAAAGTGATACACTGCAATATAAAGTAATTTGTTATAGTAGCCCAAGTCTTGGCAGCATGTGGGTGTTGCTGTGGGTGTAGGAAATTTTTGTCCTGCTGCCAGATCAACTAATAAAATACGCCATCACAACATCCTAAGGGAAGTGGCACTTCAGTCTGAAAATCCAGGAAAGGAGAAACACAGACAAAGAAGCCATTTGGCAAAAAGACTTAGATGTAGTAACTACACATTGTGTCAAAACTAAGTTATGAGTGAAATTTAAATCTCTTAGATTATGATCTTTTATTTGACAAAGTTTGTGCAGACTAAATCTAATTTATAAACCAATCCAGCGCTAAAATATATACACTGTAATATAAGTACAATCAACTTGTCATTTCAACTTAAATTGCATTAAACTGGCTTAAAAAAGTTGATGAATCTTGTATAACTTACAAACAAAGATGAAAATTGCGTAAAAGCAATATAAAGCAATATAAAAACATATGTTGTCATAACTTATTGATCATATACTGATTTTTTACAGTGTAGTTACTCATCAGTTCTCATCCTTACTCATCATGTGTAACTATCCACAACACTGTCCAGCATTTGTGAGGCAGCAAAGGTTTCAAAGATAACCAAAACAAACTCTTCAAGGTATCAGTTAGAAATACAATTTGATAGAATGACTCCAGCATTTTAATAATGGCATATAGAGAGATGCCTCTCTAAAAGTACCAGAGTGGCAATCAGATTTATTGTCTGGTTCATCATCAATTAATGAACTAATATAAATGAAGAATCATTCTCGTTTTAAAACATGGTCTGCCTATTTCTGCAAGTATATCTTACGTAAAAATAAGTAGATTGTAGAAGCCACTGGCACATTACAATGCTTTTGGGAAACGCACAATATCAATGTTTAAGTTTAATCTCTATATGCAAAATGCTTTGGGAAGATAGACTCATTTCAGTTGAATAATACCATTAGAAATACTTATTATTTATGTGCATCAGTGGAAACAAAATATTGCATGTTCACATAATTCATGAACTCAAACCAGCTGAATTTGTACATCATTTGAAATGTAGCTGTGGCAGAAATGGGGAGGGATAGAGTTATCCAGTAACTCCACCTCTTATTTAACGCCCAGCATCTCTCAGTCTCCCACCCCTACAGCATCTCAGCTCTTTAAAAGCAGCCCATGTTGCATTTCTGGGCAATTTGATCTAATTACTGTCTTTAGATACCTGATTTCACACTACTACTTCCACTGAATATCAGAGAGACCTGGAAGAGAGAAGAGCATTCACTGAAAACAAGCTTTTCTGTATTGGACGAAGATGGTTTCTTTTCCTTATTTACTAACCATTTTGGTTACCATTCAACTCAGCTTATCTGGCTCCAACTCCCTTGTATTAGGCTTGAGGAAGATCTGCTCATTGTGCAATGGGCCCTCAGGGGACCTCAAGGGCCACCGAGCTGAAAGTTTATCCGGGGAGGAGATCACATCCACGTTGGCATTAGATGAACCCTGTGGGGTTTACACCCTACCGTGTGCTCAGGGTCTTCGGTGTATCCCTCTTCTCGGGGAGCAAAGCCCCCTTCAGGCACTGCTTCAGGGACGAGGGGTCTGCAAAAACATCAAAAGCACCTTCACTGACATTCCTCCGCCTACAGGTAAGATGGTCTTGTCTCATGGCATCTTTTCTCACATGGATTTTGTCTGGTTTAAAACTGGCTAACCTAAACAAACTAAACCTAAAAGTTGAGCATGTAGATACTAGAATGAAATTGCTATTCGCGTTCAATTTTGAGTTGCTCATATGATTTATAAGTTATTTCATTATTTTTGCATGTGTTTAAGAGGGAAAAGAAACCAGCAAACTAGAGGCTTATCTGTACTTTGTACAATGAGCAGGACTTTTTTCCTAAAGTGGTAAAAATACAGTACAAGGTATTCTTGAGCATTTTAAGTAAGTGCTGTTAAGTTAAGTGCAAAAAGCCGTACTGTAATCATATTAAAACTATAAGTTTTATGTTCCAGACAATCAACCATCAACCACTGATAACAATGAAAAGGTAACATATCTTCTTATGGCTCTGTAAATTATGTTCTGCATAAATATTAATATACTGTTCATACTGTCTGACTGTGAGTCATAAATGAAAACTTTTGCATTAATCATGTTTTCGTTGTTGTTTCATTCTATAGGGTCCTTGTCGCAAACTGTTAAACACAGTCCTCCAGAGTATTGAGCTCACAATCATTCATTCAATTCAGGACATCTACATCCCCAACTGTGACAAACAAGGGTCCTTCAGGAGGAAACAGGTGTGTAGAGAAGAAAGAAGGTGTTTTAGCAATGCAAAATCAAAGCAAAAATCCATTTGTCTGTGTGTTTTGCTCCATTGCCATGATTGTAAGAATGTAATCTGTTCTCTAGAAACAATAATATAGTTTGCTCTTCTTGAAACAGTGTCACACATCAAGGGGAATGCAAAGAGGCCAGTGCTGGTGTGTTGATGACAAAGGATCAAAGATTTCATCCCGTAAAAGAAATGATGGAACTATCTCATGTAACGGTGTCTGAGAATTGTGACAGAAATCTGGACCTGAAATGTGTTTAGGAAGGACTGAGAGCGAGCCGGCGAAAGAGATGACATACACTGAGAACTCTATGACCACAATCCTGTACAATCCTTCATCTCCCTCTGGTTGTGACAAATATGTTTGCAGCATTATGTGGCATTCATTTAACAGTCTGAACAGTTACAGTTACTGAATTAAAAACCTTTGTTTTCTTTTATATTAATAATTTTGTTTGTTATAAATCCTTTTAATCTTATTAAATGCTTGATGGAAAGATATAAAGATGATATACTCCAAGTGAATATCATCTCCCATTAATGTGCTGTATGTCTAGATTGAATAAGAGCCTTGCAGAAAGAACAAATTACAGTGGAAAATGTATTTTTTTCAAATTACTTAATATATTTATGTTGCCTATATATTAACTTCTTATATATTAATATATATTAACTGTCCTTTCTTTTTACACATATATGAAACAAAGTAAACTCTGTGTGTGTGATTTTAAATAATGTATATAAATGTTGCTCAAGATATTGTAACACTTTATTTTAATCAACAAAATGTTGAACACAATGCAACTCAGAACATGAAATGATTAACATGCAAGACAAAATTAACACTACCTTTAGACTGCAAGCAAATGTGGTCAAACTTTTCTTATATGTGTTTTTTCTGAACAGTCATGTTGACATTTATGCTGAGTTTTACATCCCTCATTCATCACTGTTCTGCGCTGCTGGGAGTCACTCCAAATATGTAACATATCGGTAGTTTTTCTGTGAATATTGAAGATAGTTGGGACGGTAGTCACGGGAGGGACTGTGAGGTGTTGGAACTTATAATTTTGGGTAACAGATACAAGCACAACTTGAGCGACTGTATTGTAAATAAATATAAAAAATGCTCTCTTTCTCCTTACTCTCGCCCTCATTATTGCCCGCTCATGAATTTGCTAGCTTTCACTGCACATCACCTTACATGTACAGTAAATGAACATGTAAACACTGACTTTAATACCCCAGCACTAGACATGGGGATGGAGTGGATTTTTCATTGGTCCAAAGGTTATTCTTATGAACAAACTCCCCTTTCATCCATACTGACTCTCACCCCGAGGTTCAGGTCAGGGCAACAATAAAACTCCTAAAGACCTCCAAATGAAGCTTGGTGATTTTCTGACCATAGCAACAGCAATAGCTGGAACAAAAAATGATAAATCTCCACACACTATATTATACAAAATCAACACAATATTTGCAAATTTACTATAAAGAAAAAAAAATACGAAAATATCGACAAATGAAGAGTTCAGATGCAAAGTGCCATCTGAAATTTTCTTCTAGAATGATCATTTTTATCAAGCTCGTATATTTCAGTTCAGTAATTTCACTTAAATGACAATTAATAGGTCATTTTCATTGCCATTTAAGTGAAATTACTGAACTTAAATATACGAGCTTGATAAAATTATCATTCTAGAAGAAAATTTCAGATGGCACTTTGTATCTGAACTCTTCAAATATTGACATAAGTATTCAACAGTACTTAGTTGAAGCAAATTTGGCACAGATTACAACCTCAAATATTTTGTGATGCAACAGACCTGGATTTTTCTGCCATCCTTCTCTGCAGATCATCTCAAGCTCTGTCTGTCACGGTTCATGAATGCATTGTTTCCTGCTTGTCTCGTGTTTATGTTGTTACATGTGTGTGGGTGTGTGTGAGTGGGCGTGACCGGCAATCATGATTATCTATCAACGAACAGCTGATCTCACTCACGGCGCCAGCTGCAGTTTATCCACTCATCTTTAAATACTCACCCATTTCTCATCTCCTTTGTCAGATCGTTGTTTGAGGTCCTCCGTGCTGCATGTCTGTTTCCGTTCCTGTTCCTGTTTAGCGTTTTCGAGTCTCGTGCTTCAGTGTTCCCGTTCAGTGTTTCCCTGTGGATTACTTCATCGTGTGGACTTCTCTCCGTCACTCACCAGCACACTCAACTCACCGTCTCTTCTGTCCAGCACTGACCATCGAAGTCCCTGCGCCACATGCCATCAGCCGGAGCTCTTATTTCTTTATTAACTTTCTCAATAAAGAGTTTACTTGCAATTGCTCCCTGTCTTTCATCATGACAGAACGATCTGACCCATCGATGGAAGCAGCGAGTAACCCATCTTCATCACTGGAGGAAATTCTCAACAGTAGCGTCCGTCGAATGGATTCTCAGGAGAAGAACCTCAACGACACGGGTCGCGCAGTACAGGCTTTGGTGGCGCAGGTGTCCGAGCTCACCCAGCAATTCCAACTACTGCGAGCTCCCACTGCGCCGCCCACGCTAGCCGTTCCCCCCACACCACCAGAGAGCCCCTCCCAGTCGGAGCCCCGCCTACCAGTTCCAGAGTCATATTCCGGTGAACCCAGTTACTGCAGAGCTTTTCTAACACGATGCTCCATGCATTTTTCTCTCCAACCTAGGACCTTCAACAGCGAACGAGCCAAGGTCACGTTTGTCTTGACGCTGCTGACTGGGAGGGCGGCACTATGGGGGACGGCGGTGTGGGAGAACCAAGATCCATGCTGCGCCTCGTTCCAGACACTCGCCGCTGAGATGAAACAAGTATTTGATCGAGCCGTCGCCGGGAGAGAGGCGGCCAGAATACTTGCGGATCTGAGACAAGGAGAGAGATCGGTTTCTGACTTTTCTATCGAATTCAGAACTTTAGCGGCTTAGTGCCAATGGAACGAGGAGGCGCCGTGGGACATGTTCCTGCATGGGTTGGCTGACCGCGTCCAGTGAGAGATCTACGCCCTGGATCTTCCGACATCCCTTAACGGACTGATTGAGTTGGCTCTGAGAGTAGATGCACGACTGTCCCGAGTTGAGCGACGGGCCCTGCCCAGTCGTACTCCTGGAGGAGAGGAGGGTCCACGAGCCAGCGGCGGGGACGCGGTCAGCCCCGTCTACGATCACGAGCCCATGCAGGTAGGGCGAGCTCGGCTTTCCCGGGAGGAGAAGGAAAGGCGGAGATCCCAGGGCCTTTGCCTCTACTGCGGTGGAGCAGGCCACTACGCTTACAACTCTCCAGTAAAAGGCAAAGCCCGATAGTAAGTATGAGGCTACTATCAGGTGGGATCTCCGCCAAGAAGACCTCATCCACATCTACGCTCCTCCCGGTAAGACTGAGACGGTCAGTACTCACCCACGACTGTCAGGCACTTTTGGACTCCGGGGGTGAAGGTAATTTCCTGGACCACTCACTAGCGCACAAACTTCATATTCCCCTCAAACCACTCACACACAAGATTGCTGTACACGCCCTCAACGGTCAAGAGCTTCCTACCATTTCGCTCACCACTGAAGATATCACCCTCATCACGTCAGGCAACCACTCCGAGATCATCTCCTTTTATATACTGGACTCTCCTCTTGCACCCATAGTTCTTGGACACCCCTGGCTCATCCGTCACAATCCTAAAGTGGACTGGCAACTGAGATCTGTTTTGGCCTGGAGCAATAAATGTCATGAGTCTTGTCTTGTGTCTGCCTGTCCGTTTGTTTCTGTGTCTGTGTTTCAGGAGGAAGCAGTGGATTTGTCTAACGTGCCCGCGGAGTACCTCGATCTGAAGGAAGTGTTCAGTAAGTCAAGTGCTGCTTCTCTTCCTCCGCATCGTCCCTATGACTGTGCCATAGATTTACTGCCAGGTAAGTCTCCGCCTAAGGGCAAGTTATATTCACTTTCTGCTCCAGAAAGGGAGGCTATGGAGAAATATATTTCTGATTCTCTAGCAACGGGGTTCATTCCTTCCTCTTCTCCAGCGGGGGCGGGGTTCTTTTTTGTGGGGAAGAAGGACGGATCTCTGCGACCTTGTATTGATTACCGGGGACTGAACAGCATCACGATAAAGAATACTTATCCTTTGCCGTTGATGTCTTCAGCCTTCGAGAGGTTGCAGGGAGTGTCGATCTTCACGAAATTGGATTTACGTAATGCTTATCATTTAATCCGCATTAGGGAGGAGGATGAATGGAAGACGCTTTTAACACCCCCAGGGGGCACTTTGAATATTTGGTCATGCCGTTCGGTTTGTCCAACTCCCCAGCGGCTTTCCAGGCACTCGTCAATGACGTGCTGCGAGATATGGTCGATCAGTTCATATATGTCTACCTGGATGACATATTGATTTTTTCCTCTTCTCTCCAGGAACATGTGCAGCACGTCCGACGAGTGCTTCAGAGGTTGCTAGAGAATGGGCTTTTTGTCAAGGCAGAGAAATGCGCTTTTCATGCACAGTCTGTTCCTTTTCTGGGGTACATCGTTTCGACTGAGGGAATGCGTATGGATCCTGAGAAGGTTAAGGCTGTGGTAGATTGCCCAAGTCCAGATTCCCTTAAGGCCCTACAGAGGTTTCTGGGATTCGCCAACTTCTACCGGCGTTTTATTCGCAACTTCAGCCAACTAGCCGCACCTCTGACCGCCTTGACCTCCCCCAGAACTACGTTCAGGTGGTCAGACACAGCCGAGGCTGTGTTTGCCAAACTGAAAGGTTGCTTTGTTTCAGCCCCCATTTTAATTGCCCCTGATCTATCACGTCAGTTCGTGGTGGAGGTCGATGCATCAGAGGTGGGGGTAGGTGCAGTTCTATCCCAACGTTCTCCCTCAGACGACAAGATGCACCCTTGCGCGTTTTTGTCTCATCGGTTATCTCCTGCTGAACGTAATTATGACATTGGTAACAGAGAGTTGTTGGCAGTCATTTAGCATTGGAGGAATGGCGCCACTGGTTAGAAGGCTCGGGGGTACCTTTTATCGTCTGGACTGATCACAAGAATCTGGAATACATTAGAACCGCCAAAAGATTGAACTCCAGGCAGGCTCGGTGGGCACTTTTTTTCGGTCGTTTTGATTTTACTCTCTCGTACCACCCGGGTTCCAAAAACATCAAACCCGATTCTTTATCGCGCATTTTTGACCGTTCCGAACGCCCGTCTACTCCCGAGTGCATTTTACCTGAGACCCTATTTGTCTCCACACTCACATGGGAGGTCGAATCGAAGGTCAAGACGGCCTTAGAAGGGGTAACGCCTCCGCCCAGTTGCCCACCGAATCGGTTATTTGTGCCGGAGGGATTACGATCCGACGTCATTCAGTGGGGGCATTGTTCCAATGTGGCTTGTCATCCAGGAGTCAATCGCACTAAATTTCTGGTCAAGCAACGATTCTGGTTGCCACTTATGGTTCGAGACATTCACAGTTTTGTTTTGGCTTGCTCAGTTTGTGCCACTGGTAAGACTTCCAATCAACCCCCAGATGGGTTACT